>NC_133290.1:12034990-12634990 GCF_005239225.2 Populus alba
CGTTAAATAAAATAATTCTCTAAAACAATTATTAAACATTTTGTTGTGAAAGCAAGAAAATCATTCTTACATTGAAAGGTCATCCTTCTATTGGGCATTGTACTTGTGAATAAATGGATCCCGTTGTGAAGGAACCCTCCCTCGGTGTTGTGATATCGCACTCAATGACCCCGCATCGTGAGTTGATGGTTGCGTCTCATGTGCTTGTTCTTAGTCGAAACCTAATTACTTATGGTTATCAGCATTGCTGCTAGAAGAACTAGTAGCGATCATGTTCTCACGATATGCAACACAGTTTCCCCATCGCATCTACACAAATTAACGAAAGAAAAACATCACAATTTCTATTTTAAAAAGAAATTAGAAAGCACATCCTCTATATGAAAGGCTACCCAAAAATTTAAACTTGCAAATACACAACATATATGCAACAAATCAATTGATTTTATTCAATTTCTTTCAAAATAATTAGAATAATACACAACATATTTTTCCTAAATTTACAAAAATTTAATCTTAATTAAAAAATATATAAAATAATAATTAAAATTAATCTTACATATTTAATTGAAATTGAACAAAATTGGGAAAAAAAATAACTAAAATTCTTCAAAATAATGAAAAACAGATTTACATAACAACTAAAAATCAACACAAAATTTAACAAGAATAATGACAAAAAATAATGCAAAAAAAAAAAAAAACACAGAATAAAGAAGAAAAATGAATAAAAAATTCTTACCTTTATGTCATGCTTAGTGTTGGTTGAGAATTGAAAAAACAAAAAAAAGGAAAATAAATGAAAAGGGATTGTTAAAAAAACCTGAAAAATAAAAAACAGATTTACATAACAACTAAAAATCAACACAAAATCTAACAAGAATAATGAAAAAAAAATAATGCAAAAAAAAAAAAAACAAAATAAAGAAGAAAAATGAATAAAAAATTCTTAACTTTATGTCATGCTTAGTGTCGGTTGAGAATTGAAAAAAAAAAAAGGAAAATAAATGAAAAGGGATTGTTAAAAAAACCTGAAAAATAAAGAGAAAATTGAAGAAAGACAACATATCTTAGGATGAGAAGAGAGAAGATGATGCTTGATTTTAGCTTGGGTTGTGAACAAAAATAAAGGTGAAGAAGAAGCGAGAAAAATAGAGAAAGGTAAAAAGAGGAGTAAAGAAGAAGATGAAGCCTCATTTGTTGTGCTCGTGATCTTTTATATTAGGTTTTATTGATAGAATATAGATGAAATATTAAATATTAATATATTTAAAATTTTTGTTAGTGATTCCATATCAATTTTGAGGATACCGAGGAAAGAGTTAGGATCAGTTATGATATAAAAGATTGCGGAGAATGTTCAATTGATAAGAGAAAAACTATGTATAACACAGAGTATATAAAAAAAAAAAGTTATGCTGATTGTAAGAGGTGTAATTTGGAATTCAATATTGGTGATCTTGTCTTTCTCAAAGTATCACCAACTAAAGTATCACCAACTAAAAGAGTAAAGAGGTTAGGAATTCAAGGAAAGTAAAATCCTAGATATGTTGAGCCTTTTGAGATATTGAAGAGAGTTGAAAAAATGGCCTGTATGCTTGCCTTGTCAGGTGTGCATAATGTTTTTCATATATCTATGTTGAGAAGATATGTTCCTAATCCAAAACATGTTGTAGATTACACTCCTTCACAACTTCACCAAGATTTAACATATGATTAGTAACAAGTGCAACTTTTATAGTTTGGTTTGAAACATTTAAATTGTAAAATTAATTAATTTTTGTGTAAAATCTGAGTGTGTGGAAGGCGTTTCATAAAGAACTTGATTTACTATTAATTGATTTATTTACTTAGTAAACTATTTTCTAAAAAATAGTTGTAGTTAAAGTTTTTGACACCTCCATTTTAATTATTCTCAGAATACTGCTTTACTTGAGAGAGAAATATTTTTAAGCCTTTTCTGGTCAGATTTTATAATACTAATATATATATATATATATATATATATATATATATATATATATATATAAAAAGTAATGCAGGGAGTTGTGATATCATGGTTCTAATGTTGAGTGATTTTTTTAAGGGGGTTTAAGGTCTTTTAAGCCAGTAATATATTGAAGAGTTGATTAAATTAGGAATTA
Source organism: Populus alba (assembly GCF_005239225.2). Lineage (NCBI taxonomy): Eukaryota > Viridiplantae > Streptophyta > Magnoliopsida > Malpighiales > Salicaceae > Populus > Populus alba. The sequence goes on from NC_133290.1 coordinate 12,037,135, forward strand.
GAAATTAGCTCATGTGTTGCATTAAATATTAGTGAACATATAATTTATGGTAATTGTTATTGTTAGGTTGTTGTGAGTGTTTGGTTGTCTCTAAGATTAATATTAGATTTGCATATTAGGTAAGTAACTATTCATCTTTTTGTTTAGTTATTTTGAGTTAGAAAATATATGTTTATGTACTAAATAAGTTTTTTTTATTAATATATTCATTGTTTCATAAATTAAATAGATCAGACATTTTAAATTACTTGTAAATAATATTAAGTGCTTTGAATGTGTTTTGTTTTTGTAAACTTATTCATGGATTGAATATGAATTTAATTAATTGACTACGCTTTAGACTTGGCCTTTTAAAGTTAAACATAAACATTTCTATTTATAGTTTGATATCTAGTCATTTGATAAATTATAATCTATTTTTATCATGGTTAGAGTAAATGTAGTCATTTAACTCTAAATTTAAGTTTGAACATGAGTATGCAAACCAAATTTATGTTTAAAATAACTAATTTAAATTATTTAAGTTTTTGAAAGATTTATAAATATTATTTTTTACTTTGAATCTTTGAAAATATTAATATTTTAGTATAGTAATTGAACTGATTTTTAGCTATATATATTAGTACGTCTTGACTTGCTTCGTCAAGGTAACAAAATTAACTATTATTTACTGAGTGTGTGATACTCACCTCCTAGTTATTTTTTTTTTTAAAATCACTTGGAAGAGGTTTAGAATATTAAATGGTTGTTTTGGAAGTTTATAATTGATTTCTAGACTTTATTATTTTAATAATTAGATCAATTTATGATCTTAGACTTGTTGTGTGTGTGTGTGTATTTTAACTTTGAAGTTAAGTTATTTGATGTGAAATGATTTATATTTGATTTAATTAATTTATAATTCAAGGTATTTTGTTTTAACATAGTATTATTTTAAGTATAATGTTTTAATGAAAGTTAAGATGTCTTGCATGCTTAAAAAGCACGAGATGTTATGTTATTAAAAAAGTATCATCATAATTTTTAAGTTTAGGGAGTGGCAATGTATAAGGAGTTTATGGTTCAAATTTCTAAAGCATGGCCTCTAATTTATCAGTCAAATTAAAATATTCGAATATAGATATTTAGAAATCAAAATCAAATTGGTGAAACCTTTTAAGTCATTTTTACTATTTCAATATTTATGAATTAACTTTATAAAAATTTATCAATTTATTAATAGAATTTTAATTTGAACTTTTTTTTTCTTTCAATTTATTTTGATATAAATTTTACATCATTTGCCTCGCAAATCCAAGGTTTATGAACATATTGATTTCTATATGGAAAAAGCATAACCAGTTTTGATTTCCTTATTTTCTTTTATGAGAAAACTAGTCCATTCATGAGTGCTTCGTCTAGGGTTAAATTAATTTTTTTTGAAAAAATTACTTTTTTCATCTTATAGTTTAGTTAAAATTTTATCTTATATTTATATAAAATATATATCAAAAATTTTTCTGATATATATTTTATATAAATCTGACATCATTTTCCTTACAAATCCAAGATTCATAAACATAATAATGTCCACATGGAATAAGCATAACGGATTTGATTACCTCGTTTTCTTTTATGAGAAAACTAGTCCATTCATAAACATATTGTCTGAGGTCGAATCCATTTTTTTTGAAAAAATTACTTCTATTATCTTATATTTTTGTTAAAATTGCACTTGCTTACTGACTTCTGAAAAATTACTCTTTGCAACCTGAGCTTTGTTGTATGTGTATTAATTTACATCATAAATCATCTTATAGTTTAGTCTATTTTACATCTACCAAGGATGTAAATTGTAATTTTTTAAAAGCTGATAAGCAAGTGCAATTTCAATAAAACTATAGCATGCTTTTTCCTAATTTTTTTAAACGTAAAAAAAAATTTCAAGGGTGTGGGGAATGTTTTTTCAGTGTCATTAAATCCCATCAAGTTGATTAATCTTAAAAACTCCGGACTTAACTCCTAGCCTAGCTCGAGTTATCACTTAAACCAATTGAGAGTTTACCCAAATTGAATAAATTGATTTTAGGGGTTTAAATGCAACATGAATGATCAGTAAAAAATGTCTTAGTTTAAAAAAAAAAAAAACTCTCAAAATGACAATGTTATTTTAAATATTGAGATGGCGCTAGATTGGATCAACCATGGTCACCTCGCAACCAAAGTTATAAACTCTACTGAGTTTAATAATTTTTTTTTTGTAAATTTTTTTTTATTTCATTATATGATAAAAAATAGATACTTGTAAAATTAAGTACCAACCCTAAAATAGAATTGACATTTACTTGATACCATGATAACCATATATAAAACAAATAGAAATAAATCAAAAGGTATATCTCTCAACTAATCCAATATTAAATGATGAAATAAAGTAAATCAATCAAAAAAATTATTAAAGGAACAAAAACTAAAAATATATATTGGGTTTAATTGGTAGATAAACCTTTCAAACTCATGATTCAGGTAACCCGAGTAAACACATGAAACCTGTGAACCAGGTCACAAACTCCACTAAGATTAATAACTTGTTTTTTTAAAAATTATTTTTTATTTAACTATATAATAAAAAACTAGAAAATTACAAAATTGAGCACCAACCAAATATTGAAATGTTTTTTTTTAGACTATGATAACCTCATAGAAAGGAAAATGAAAAAACATTATAAAATTTAATTCTCAATCAACCCAATAAAAAATAATGAAATAAAGAAATAATTTTAAAAAATAAAAAATAAAAAAGTTAAATCTACCAAACTCGTGAAGCGATTCAACCCGTGAACAAGTCCATGGATTTTTAAAAGTTTAATAACATGATTTTTTATATATATAAAAAACTAATATTTTTAGCCATATGATAAAAAAAAAAATAGATAAACACAAAATCGAGTTCTATTAGAAAAAAATATATATATCTGCCAAACCCGTGAACCAGTGTAACTTGGATTACCCTATCAAACTCGCAATATGAGACATTAACTTCATAAATTTTAATAATTTGGTTTTTTTTAAAAAAAAAATTGTTATTTATTTCAATAAATATAAAATAAATTAGATGAAATTGCGATACTAAAATATTTTTTAAATATCAATTCAATATTAAGATATTTTTTTAATGTTACAATGCTCATATAAAAAGAAAAGTAAAATGAATTATCAACTTAAGTCCTAATAACCACGTAACATAGGAACTAAGTTAAAAAAAAAAAAATCAATAAACAGCCAAAATACAGAAAAGAAATTCACGCTTTTGTTGTAATAAGGGCAATGTACTCATCTTTGAATTGAAAATTCAGTTAAACTCTCTCTCTCTCTCTCTCTTTTTCACACCATCACCTATTAATTAAAAATCTTTGGGCCAAAAAAAATCAGTGCCAGTTAAATCATAAAAATGCCAAAACCTAATTTTTTTTTAAACACTATTTCTCTTTATTTCTTAAACAAAAGAAAGGTTCAATAAACAACTTTTGAAGTGGTGGGAGGCTTCAACTAACAATCATTCGATTATTTTCGAGTCTGGTTTTGAGTTTTTATGAAAAATATTTCCTTGATATTATCTGTATTCTTATTATTAGTTGTTTCTAAAGAGCTCTAAACAACCGAACAGCAAAATATGATGGTTCTTGCAAGGAGGAGTATTATTATTATTATTATTATTATTATTATTATTATTATTATTATTTATTAGATTTGATTTCGCCCTTAACCGGATTAGAGAGTTTCTTTTTTTTCCTTGTTTGTTTGTTGAGAAAAAAGGATCGATAGGTTGTAAGGTGTACCTGTCAAGAACTGCAAAAAGAAATCCCATAGAACTGGTAGATATATATTTTACAGTTGGGAATTAATAATTAAAGCATCGCATAGATTCAGTAATTACAAGCTGCTTTAGCTAGCCTTACGTATAGATTTGAAATTCGGGTCTTCAGGATTAGGGTTTGGTTATTGCAGCGGCAAGAACAGATCATTGACAAGAGATATATCATATCAAACCACGTACAACGATGAAGACGTCTAAGATATTACCAAGTGTGTGTAATTTATTTAATAATAAGCTATATAAATAATATCACTAAATATTCTAAATTAAGGATATAAACAGGAACAATATTATTTATATAGCTTCTCTTTCGTTTTGATGGTTGCAGCAAACTCAGGGTGTTGGTGAGCAGATCCCATCCATCCACAGATTTGATATCTTTTCTTCTCTCTTCCAAACATGTAAAATTAATCTGAATTATTTCTTACATTAATCACGTACGTACGTGTTAAGAATCTTGATTATTCAAAACCAATTAAGGTATAATAAAATAAAAATCATGATCTTTGCTTCTATACGTCTCAGCAGAGAAAAAACTGTGAAAGATTCTCTGAGGTTCCTCAATTATAACATAATTTTCTTTTCCTGATATTTTATCACACGATTCCTGGACTTGGTCAAAGGCTGTGGCCAGAATTACAATTTACTATCCTATATATATATATATATATATATATATATATATAACATCGACATGAATGATTCTTGCAATGTCTATCATTAAACCTAACCTTCCTCGAGAACATGGGACAAAAGCTAGATAATGTTAGATTTCCAGAATGGAGTCCAAATACCACACGAGACACTTAATTTTCTATTTTTTTTAAATATATAAATCTTTTGAAAAGTAAATGGTGGTCAATATTGGTGACGGTTGTTATACCTCTTTTTATACCATTCAACTACCATTTTTCCTAATTTGGTTGCGTGCCCATCACATTATTCTATACACATAAATAATTTTAATCATAGCATTTCTAATCAGTGCATGAAGACGATTTCAATACTTTATATCTAGTACCAGTACTGTGGTAGTAGGGCTAGAATGGTAGATATTATTTTTTAAAATATTTTTATTTAGAGGTATATTAAAATAGTATTTTTTTTATAATTTGTTTTTAATCCTAACACATCAAAATAATTAAAAAATACTATTTTTTTCTTAAAAAAAATGGTAATACCATACTTAAAAGTAGAGACTTTTATCTCTCTAGTACTATGGTGGTAGTATATGTTAACAGCTCTCCCTGGCCTCTTATCTTTTTCTTCTTTTCACACTGAATCAAAACCACACCTCTCACATACTTTGACCAGTTGCCTTGCCTCTCCTATCACACCCCTCTCCCTCTCGGCTACCCCACCCTGATCTTTTGAGAGAAACTGCGAGCAGAAGCAGCCTCTGTTTGAGAGAAGAAAAGGCTGGAGAACCACCCCTCTCTCTCTCTCTGTCTCTTGAAGAAAACCCTAATTCACCTCAGTACCCCCATATTAGGCTTAAAAACAAAAGGGAAACAGAAAACAACCAAAGAGAGTTAGCTTCCATTCATCTCTATCTCTTTCTTCCCTGATGGAACTATCAATTTCATGATCCTCGGCTGTTTGTTCCCTTCTCTACACCATAATATACCCTTTTGTCCGAAGACCAAGTAAAAGCAAGCCAAACGCTGTCTTCTTTGTAGATCAGAGCTTTAAAGACAACTTGGGGTACTTTTTCTGAGAATAGCTCTCCTTGATTTATCTTCCAGAAGACTTTTCGCTTTCTTCCTTTATATTACCACATGCTTTGTTTTGTAGCTTCTCCTCCCCCCTTCTTAAATGAGCCTGATCGAGTCTGTGTGGGTAAGTCAATAAGTAAGCACGCAAAAATCTCACTGCATATATAGATACATCTCTCTCTCTCTCTCTCTCTCTCTCTCTCTCTCTCTCTCTCTCTCCATATCTCTGTCTTTCTTTTACGTCTTTCCCTTTTAGTTTATCTCTTTTTCTTGAAGAAAAATGGATTCTGGCAATAGTGGAAGTATGCAATCCTCCAGTGGTGGAGATGAAGAGTATGATTCACGCGCTGAGTCAATCTCAGCTTTCTTGAACAACAATAACAACCCATTAAGCCATGTTGGTCCCATGTCTAGTAACCCACCACCACAACCAGAACACCACCACCACCACCACCAAACCCACCACTCTTCTTCATCATCAACGATGTTGTTTGACCCTTTATCAAACTATTTTGATCCTTTATCATCGGCATCATCAAGATCACCACCACCTCCTTTCACGAACCCAAATTCACTCCTCAATCTTGATATGGTTTGGTCTAAGAACTTAAGATCTGAACCCAATTGCACTGATCTTGGTGGCTTCATTTCGTCTTCCTCACCAACCCAACAGTTGTTTACCAACCAAACTCAAACTAGAACCACTTTTCAGTCTCTACCACCGCATGGACATGAAAGTACTACAAGAGGTCCAGTTTCAGTTTCAGGGGCAAATGATCAAGTCAGTAACACTGCAGGGGTTAGAAACCCGAAGAAAAGATCAAGAGCTTCTAGGCGTGCACCAACTACTGTCCTGACCACAGACACCACCAATTTCAGAGCCATGGTTCAGGAGTTTACAGGGATCCCTGCACCACCCTTCACGTCCTCACCTTTCCCAAGAAGCAGGCTTGATCTATTTGGAACTGCAGCCTCCACTTTGAGATCAGCTGTCTCTCACCATTTGGACCCTTCACCACCTCCTTACCTTTTAAGACCGTTTGCTCAAAGATTCCAACCACCTCCACCACCAGCACCACCATTTGCCTCTTCAGGCTCTACTGCATCATCATTTTCTACTTCTATGGTCGATGCTATAGCCTCCACTACTACAACTAACATCAATAATTCCGGTGCTTGTACTAATAGTACTTCTACTAATATCTCCTCAACTTCCATTAACTACCAACTACCTTCTGATTTAGGCCTTTTTAAACAGCCGCACAACTTGCTCAACATCAACGTCCAAAACCCAATTCTCAATTTCCACCCTCTTCTTCAAGCCCCTCATAAATATCCACTTCCAAATTCAACCAATATCCTTGGCACCACAAAAGCACAACAAGGGTCTTCGTTAGAAATCCCATCAAATGATTCACATCTCAAAATGGGTGTTTTAGAAGAGTTCGGGATGAGCCATGGCCATGTTAGCACAAACCTTACAGGGCTTCAAAATATAGTTTCATCGTCGTCGTCACCATCAGCAGATGCGACGTTAATGAGAAGAAGTGATCACAACAACAATATTGCAAACTGGGGAGATGGGGTTGGTTCAAATGAGGGTGGCCATCATCATCATCAACAACAAGGTCTTCTAAGGTCCATTAATGGCAATTACAATAACTCAACCCAGCGTGTTACAAACGGGAAAGTTAACTTCTTGGCTTCTTCGTCATCAGATTTTCGTGGTGATAACAAGGGGCAAGAGAATGTGGCTGCAAGAAGTGAAGGTATGATGGAATCGTGGATTTGTTCTTCTGATTAGGAATATAAGTCTCTTATTATTAGTATATGATGATCACCATTAAGAAGTAGTAAATGATAACGAGATCATAATCAGAGAGAGAAAGAATGAAGATTAAGAGGATAAAGCTTAAATGGCGGTGAGTATCTATGTTGATGCATGAAAGAAAAGAATATTTTTTTGTCTCTCTCCATTTGAACCATGACTTTTGGTTAACCTAATTAGGACACCTTTTTTCTTTCTTTGATTTTATTTCCTTCTTAATCTCTCCTAGTTATATGTAAATAATAGCTTTTCTTCTTTCTTTTGACATTTTTCCATGTATTATTAATTCCTGATCCTTGTACATCCCTATACAAACGATCATGGCACTCTTAATTAGTTCTCCTAGTCTTGATAGCTAGTAAAATGCTCTAGTTTAATTTACCATGTTCAATTTTTCTCTTTAAAGAAGTCAAATTTGAGATTTATTCTGTCGCCTGCTGTAAAAGAATGAAGAGTCTTGAGCTACATGTGATGACTAATTTTTGGATGGTCTTCACATGGCCTGTTGCTTTGTTCAAGTTGACCATAATATTGAGGAGGATTAAGTACTGGAAAAAAAATTAGATTTTTTTTTTTAAAATTTCTTATGTTTATTTCTTATTTAAAAAGTTAATCACCAAAACACATTTTACAGTTAAAAAAAAATTTAATTTGGTTTTCAAAAAAGTATTTTTCTTTTATTTTGGATGAAAAATATTTTTTAGAAGTTGTTAAAAATTTAAAAGTGTCATGTTATTTGTTGATTTTTAAAATTTGATCTTCAAATTTTTAGTTGCTATATATTTTGCTTTGAATTTTTTTTTTTTTTTCATCTCTTAGAATTTGATCTAATTTGATTTTTATATAAACTTTAGTCCTTATTTTTTTAATCAAATTTTTTTTATCTTATTTTATTTTAAATAATTTATGAAATTATAATTATTTTTTTATTTCATTTATCTTTCAACTTTTTTATCTGTCGAATTTGATCTCAATTATTATTTTGATTGTTATTTATTTTATTTGATATAATTTATGAAATTATATTTTTTTTCAATTTCATTCTTATTGAATTTTTTGTTTTACACAATATTTTTCCTCATTTTTTTTAATAAACTTGAAAAAAAATAAAGTATTAATAAGTTATTTTTTAACTCATTATGATATTATAAAATATTACAAAATAATTTATGTTTCAAAAATTTACTTTAAAAAATAACTATTTTTAAAATTAAAAATTATTTTTCAGTAAACAAACTCTATAAATAAAAAACAGAGCCCATCAAAGTATGTGTGTGAGTGTTACTTGCTCGTGTTTCCATCACTTTTATATATCGTCCTTGTTATCGAGTAGTAACTCAAGAATGATGAACAAGAACACATCGTTTAGTGCCAGCAAATTAATAAAAAGAAAAACATAACACATGGGGTTGGAGTTTTGTCCAGTTTCGTAAAAAAATTTAAATTTTATTTATTTTAAATTAATATTTTTTTTAATGTTTTTAAATCATTTAAAAAAATAAAAAAAATATTATTTTAATTATTTAAAATAAAAAAAATTAAAAAAAACAATTATAACTATACTTTTAAACAAAAATTATCTATCAAACTAATATTACTGCATCCTCTCGTTACCTTTGTGGTATTTGTGGTGTCCGTAATGTATAGGAGTGATTGGTGGCGCGATTTGGGGAAACGTCGGCCGCCGCAATCTTGTCTTAGATTAATCAAATCTCTTCTTGCACGTGGTTCTGCTTGTTTCTTTACTTAACACTTTGTATTTATTTCCACAATAAAAGAATTAACAAAATGTTGCTTCATTTTTTTATGGTAATTTGAAGTCTTGATATATATAAACTATAGGATATTTCCTTTTAAATCCTTCATAAAAGAGTATTGTGGAATTAGTTCTCATACATCTTAATTAAATCTTTCCTTTTATATTGTAATTTTCATAAAAATGAATAATAATATAAACGTAATCAAGTTAATCCTTTTCTCGTAAGGTCTTCAGTTTTATTTAGTACAAAACTAATTAAGCCTCTAATTAAGGATATTTACATGTCATGTCGGGTCCCCTAAAGAATCACTAATGGTGTTGTAGGACACCTACAAGTAGAGACCGACTGTGCGTGTTGGACAAAAGCGCCTTTTTAGTACAGCAATAAAATGCTTGGAGATATTTTTTTGCCCTGCTGTGAAGCAAAAAAAAAAAAAAAAAAAAAAACTATAGACCGACATTAATTAAAAATTACATAAACCTCGCTTTCCCACCGATCTACTTTGTCTTAAAAAATTTCCCCCCCTTAGAACGGACCAAGTGATTTGATTATTATACCTTACAAAAGTTTTCATTTAAAAATGTGGGTGCACTATGAGCTTTAAGAAGTCAAATTATGTGAGTATCGCAGACAACGCATGTGTGGACAAGAATAATATTTAGCTCATATTAGCTGTAACTTCGCTTTTAAATGGATGTTTAGATTGCAGTTCAAATTATATTATTCAAAAATTTGAAGTTTTTTAAAAATAATATTTTTTTATATATATTTCAAATTGTTTTAATGTATTGATATTACATAATTTTTTTAAAATTTAAAAATTTATTTTAATATATTTTAAAATAATGTTTTTTTTAAATAACTAGTACCGCGTTACCAGTAACCTCTTGAAACATGTGTGGTGGGGGACTAGTCATATTTCACGTATTTTTCTTAGGTGCTTTACAGCTTTCATGTTACTTCAAAGAAAATAACAAAGGGATTGCAAATTAACACACGCTTGGGGCTTCATAAGGTTAGCTTGTTGATGAACTCTCTACAAACACCCTGCAATGTTTAAATCTCTATAATTAGTTGCTCACTCGCAAGTTTTCGAATCACTGATTTAGGAGATAATTTATGTTTTCCCAATTCAGCTGCTCCGAATATGTTTAGATATTCCAGTGATTAGTTGCTCTACAGAACGTCAAGATCCATGAAAACATGCAAACAAGAATCCCAAGCATCAAATCAATGACAAATTGGCCCTTCCAATTTTGTTCCCCGGTTGCCTGCCAGGGGTGCTAATTCAGTGCAGCTTCTTTTCTTTACTTCGGTGTTTTTTTTTTAATGTTTTTTTTATGATTTGAATGTGTTAATAATGTTAATTTTTTTTTAAAAAAAAAAACATAGAAAACAGCATGCATTATTATCTCAAAAAACGTAGATCTAGAAGGATAATTGACTAGCACCATCAGATTTGAGCGTGTAAGTTAATTCAAGCACCGTTTTCCTCCCATTATCGTATCTAAGCTTTTTCAAGGAAAAAGTGTAACCATTTTGTCTGGCATTCAAATGAAATTATAATTTTTTTTTAGGGGGAAAAAAAACATGTAGACGTAGCTTTTGCGAAACCATGGCGTGTGACAAAGAAATCTTCTTTCCCGCCGAACGTCTTGTTACAGAGAAGAAGCACATCAGAGAGTGCTGGTCAACAGTGTTCCAAAATGTCGAATTTCTCAAAATAAGAGAAAAAGGTTGACATAGCAAAGCAGGCACTCCTCTGGAACAGTTATGATGATCAAAAGTGAGCATTATCCTTTGCATGAAATGGAGATATAAATCTAAAAAGTAGATAATCTTTTTTTCATCACATTGATTGATAGATCATGATCTTTTTCACTTCAATTATACAATACCCACCACTTTCGCCTTCGGTGTTTAAATTTTGAATCATGAGAAAGGGAGTGGTGTGGTTTCAAAAATCTGTGAATCTTTTCGCTAAAGGGGAGACGTTTTCATATGAATTATGAATGGCCAATCTATAGGATTCTGGCTGGAAACTTTTGTAAAGGGCACCCTTCCTTTCTCACCATTTTTATGTGTTTTATATACAATCCAAAGCTTTCTCAAGGAAAATAAATCTCAAATGATTAGCCATGGGATTTTGGGAGTCTAGAGGGCCAGCCACGGGCAGGCATCTTGCTGATAGACGGGGGGGCGAGAGAGAGAGAGGGGGTGGAGGGTGGTGGTGGTGTGACTTGTGACACTTCTTTTACCATCATGGGGGTGGTCCATGCCAGTGAATATAACTATAGCCTTTGATCTTTAGCAATGATGACTCCTCTCCTCGCTATCTCTCAGCCCATAGGCTGGAGCAGTCTCACAAACTGGCGAGGGCATCATTCTTTCTCCATCTTTCTCTGTACAGAAATATAAAAAATGGTAGTGCCCTACATTTTTGAGCCAAGCTCAAAAAGATGTACAACTTTTGACATCTTCATCATAAGGCTGGCTCCCTCCATTCCCTCCTCGCTTGAAGCCATTCCCTCATTTGAAAAAGCATATATTCAAGTGCCCAATACTGGAAGAAGACAAACTTCCACATTTGCAGAACAATAGTATCTTATTCCAAAGTCCACATATCATGTCTTTCTAGGCTAAGTCTCATTCCTAAACTAAATATTATAAAGGAAAAGGGAAAGGAAAAGAAAGAGAGGAAGAAAAGGGGTTCTGGTTAGAGACCTAGCCCCAACGCACAGATCCAATCTTAGCTGCTTTTTGACTTATTTGCACCTCAATTTTGTAGCGTGGGTTATCCTAATTAACACTAGCTAGGCATCTTTATATGTGTAGCACGTATCATGTTACTTCATCCCCATGTATAGGCATTTGTTGTCCAAAACCACAACTCCTAATCATCTAAGGTTTTGCTTTTATTGTCGTTTAGACGATGTTCCTCGACAAAACCGAGGTACAAAGAAAATAGAATGAGGCATACGTTGCTTTTATTGCTTTTCCCTTGTTCTTCTTCCCATGATTTCCAGTAGCTAAATACTACAGATTAGATAGAAGTAAAGTCTCTAAAGATCATGTAACAATTAAACGTCTTGTGGTGCGAAGAAAGAAGAGCCTTGAGATGGCGAAACAAGTTTATTAGGTCATGTCTTCATCATCGAACCTCATGAGCTTCATCCCCTCCATGTTTTCATACATGAATATTATCCCTAGTTAATGAGGCCATATCTCAATGTTTCACCTAACGAATCTTGCTTCATATAAATTGCATACACCTATTATTGACGTCATGTCGTTTTTAACATTAATTCACCAGAAATCTTAATCGAGAGAAGTCCCATCAAAAAGGGTGTTTTTAGGAGCCTCGATTTGAAAACTCTTCAAATGTTTGGTGCTACTACACATCAAACCCCCCAAAAGCTATCAGTATGTGCGCGCATACAGTACTGAAATGAGTCGTGTAGATAGCACGCAAAGCTCTCTAGCACGCACATAAAATGGAAGAGGTGTGAGACCAAAGGATTGCCTTTTGAATATCATCCCCTTCCATAATTAAATCATCTGTTTCATCTCCTAGTGTCGACTTTTGTACTGAAGGCCGTAGCTGTTTAGTCGTGTGATCGTTAACGGTATCCGGTAATAACATGAAAAATGCCTCTGAGATTTATATTATAGCGATTTTACAAAATCCATAGACATATTTAAATGAAAAACTCTCTTTGGAGGTCAAGTCTTTTAGCATCTAGCTCAGTTTCTTACAACTTTTTAAACTTTTTTGTTTTACTTTTGATAATCAAACAAGTTTAAAGCATAGTTAAAACTTTAATCCTGTCAAACCCGGCACGTCCCTTATCTGGATGGTGTTGCAAGAGAATACAGTTCTATACTTGGCTTTTTATTTCCTTTTATTGTACACTAGGGTTCAAATCCATAATTACAAAAGGATCGATGAATATGATATATATTTTAAAAACACTTTAGAGGGAAAAAAAAGGGAGCAAAATTCCAGGATCAAACGGTGACTTACTATTTGTTTCAACGACTTCTCCAATGGAGAAACTTTTAGAAGTAAAAACCAGTACTTGAACAGGAACTCCATTTACTGTGGTGCTTATTTAAAATATAGCATTATGACTTGTCTGCCTTGGTGGGTCAGGAGTGATTTTCATGAAGTCCACATTTGTCTGCCACTACTGTCAAGTTATGAACTGCAAGCTAATAGTTACCATAAAGCAAAATGTCCCTTTTCATTGCCTCCAAATCAATTAACCTCCTTGATTAGATTTAACCACAAGAGTTTAAGGTTATAAAGAGACATTTTACATCATTCGAAAACAAATTTTGATGCTACCCATGTAATAGTCTCACAATGATTAATGATAAAGGTACAGTTTTTTTATTTTTAAGCTTGGTATATATCTTTTAAAATAATATTTGAAATTATGATAGTAGTTTTTTTAAAAAAAAATTATTAAAAAATATATCAAAATAATATTTGTTTTTATATATTATAAAATTTAAATAAAAAAATTAAGAATTTAAAGATAAAAACAAACACTAGTCATCGATTACAATGCAAGATTCTTACGGGGCTCTTGATTTCCTGCCATATGATAAGCTAATTATAGTGAAAAAGGCATGCTAAGAATGGGAAAAATCTGGGAATCATTTCTTTGAAGCTCTTAAGATTTGGTAGTGGCCGTAAGGGTGCCTTGTAATGAGGAGATGCTTAATTGCAAACAAGAACTTGTAAATTGCAATTGAGTTTAACATGATTATGGCTTTTTTCTTAAGACAATAAAGGTGGGACTTGTATTTTTTTTTTTATTTTTTTTTATTGCAGGTAATAAAGGCAGAGTTGGGAGAAAAGAAAAGGGAAAATAGCACTGGAAACAAGACATTTTACCACAAAATAGCAAAGGAAAGTAAAACTGTGAAATTCAAGCATGGAGAAATAAGAGAAACTTTATGATGAATATTGGGAGTGCTATTTGGATTAGATTTGTCTCCCAGCAAAGGCCACAGCAGGGCAAATAAGGTTCTTTGACGTTGATGAGAATGTGCATCCAACTAGAGACAAAGGGGTTTTGTGGGCCCTTCTCAAAGCCACCCGTCCTTTCTCTCATCATGCTTGCTCCCCATTCATCATGCCATTTCCCATACCCCATCCATATTCATGAAATCGTGGCCACTGAGTCAGCTTGCGAATTCCTGTTTTTTTTTTATATATTTTAAAAAAAAATTAAAATTTTTTTATTTATTATTTTATTTAAAATGATATTTTTTTAGTATTTTTAAATAATTTTAATCCGTTAATATCAAAATAATATTTAAAAATTAAAAAAAATATATTATTTTAATAAATTTTTAAATAAAAAATAATTATAACCATATTTTTAAAAAAGACACTAGAAGCCATGCAATTCTTGGGTCCACTCTATCACCTTAGGGCTTAGCCTCCATGCCTAGATTTACACCCATACGGGCCTTTTGTTTTTTTTTATTCTTTCTATTTTGTATTTAAATAATCTTGGTTTTTCATCTTGTTTAAGACTCTTTTTTGACAAAAACGTTAAGACTCTCCCTGTGATAAGTCAACTCTGAAAAAGTTACAATTTAGATGGAGTTTGTGGCAAATGAATATTTTAGGATATATAAATATACAGTGATAGTTGTTTTTTAAAATAATTTTTTAATTAAAAATATATTTAAAAAATTATTTTTAATATTAGCATATTAAAATAATCAGAAAATATTAAAAAAATTAATTTAAAAAAATAAAAAAATTAATTTTTTTTTTCAAAAACACTTTTAAAATAAAATAAACAAGTTCTTAGTCAGTCATTACATGGCTATGGTTTTTTTAAAATGATGAATTCTTAAAAAGAAAAACATTAGTACTAAGGAATAAATAAAGTAATTGATGGCATCAAATAAAGAAAACCTAAAAATACTTCATAAAGAATTGTCATAGGCTTTTAACCTAGAGAATTCATTGTTCAAGTCAATTTATTTCTCAAGTTTCTGTTGTGGTCGTATTAATGAATTTAGTTTTATAAATATCATGCTAACTATTCCTAAGCTGTCATTGTTTTTTTTTTTAAAAAAAAAAAAAAAAAAAAAAAAACCCTAATCCTTACTTCATTTGATTAATGGGCTTCAAGACCAAATTGTGGAAAAACAAGCTTGAGGGCGTTCGGATTTTAGAAAGCGAACTTTGGGCCCTCGGATTGAAGATACTCTTAGAATCACCGACTCTTGGTGTTCTTATTTTTATTATTGTTCAAGCTAAGACAAAATGCAACTATCACCTGGATTTGTCATTACTTCAAATCATTTCAACGCGGGTTTAACAGAATGGACATGCTTAGTAAAACATAGGATATTACCTTTCAATTTTATTTTTTTTTAGTTTGAGCCTTCTCCTCTTTTCATATTTGTTGAGTACAACTATTTTTATTGTGTTTTTTTTATTTCATGATATTATATGACTTAGAATATGTTTGTTTAAGAGATATGCCCCGTGAAAAAACATGTATTGCATGTTTTTCAAAAGCGGAGCACCTCACAAGCAAAAAATCTATTAGTGTCACATTTATAACGTTTCCATTTACATTTATGAAATTAAGTAATAAAAAATGTGACTTTTATTTTATTTTAATTAATTAGGTTAGTTTAGTTTTCTTTATTAATTCTATTTCCATTTATCATTTAATTCTCACCAAAATGAAAGAGTTATTGTGGGTTTCAAAAAAGAATATAGAGGTACTAACTAATTATATTATGATAAAAGAGACATATACAAAACAAAATAAAGAGTTCATATATTGATGCAGGAGTTTTTTTTAAAAAAAAATATTTCTCTAAGTTAATTTGATTTTTTTTATTCTCTATGATCATGTTTTTCTAGTTTTTATTTATTTATTTATTTATTTATAGACAACAATTTTCATATTTTATTTTTCCCATTAATATTATTTTTTTTTCTTATTTTTTTTGTATATAGTCATGATATTATTGATATTTGATGGTCTTGACTTGTAAGAAACCTTGATATCATTTTCTCTCATCAACTATAGTTAGTATTAGAGACCAAACATTCTGAGTGATTTTGATTAGAGGTTCTAGAGAACATGTATCAGAGCTTATTGATTTCTAGCAATTACCTACCGCGTGATGTTGAATAACTTAGTTGAAAAAGATTATAGAACATAACGTGCTCGTGTAGAAGAGAATAAAAAGGTTTTTTTTGAAAAAAAAGATATGTCATAACTAGGGTGTTGTTTTCATCAACGTCAGATGTTATTATTGAAAGTTTTGGATGTAAAGCTCGTGTTGAGATGACATGTACAAAGATGTTGGGTCGGGGATCTATGATGGGGAATCCCATATAAAATATTTATGTTAGAGACCTATGATGGAAAAGTCAGCACAAATATATTATGGATTCATGATGGCGTGACTCATACACAAATGGATGTTCATGGTAAAAAAATAATTTTTGACCGAGATCTAAACTTGAGGATGAATTCTTTGCAACTTAGGAAAATTGATGAAGGGGTTTTTAAGGGAAAATAAATATTTTTCATAATTAATTAATTTTAATGTTGTATCATTATGTTTTTGTAATTTTTTTTCTCAATTGAAGATAATAGTTTTCCTATTTTATTTTTTCTATTCGGTATTATTAGAATTTTCTAGTTTTTTTTTCCTATATAAATGATTGTAATAGTTTTATAACAAGTGCGACGTAAACGAATAAAATTAAATATTCTAAGAGTCTTCATATAATTATGATATTTTTAGTATTTAAAGGTTTTAACTTGCAACAAAATTCATTTTCTATCGCTTTCATGTGGTTAAGGACTCAATCAAATTTAAGGTATGTTTTTGAGAAGTTTTCAATATACTAAATTTGGATAAATCTATTAAACATTAGTAGTTTAGAAGAGGCTTAAAAATGCATACTATCATATGATTAGAATGGCATGGTTGAGAATAATTTATAAATTGGGAACACGATTAAGACTTGAAAAATTCTATTTAGGACTTGGTTGAGACTAGCCAAATAGTCTAGTGACTAATTTGGAGTTTGCCTTTGTCTATAAGAGGACAAGGACTATTTCAAGGCCTTTTCTTACAGGGATTTAGAGATAACTTGAGGTGGTTGTAATTACTACACTAGGAAATGTATCTCCACCCCCAAAAAAAAAAAAAAAAAAAATCTGAGTCCTAGCATGTCCTTTAATTTTAACTGTAGTAAAAGGATGGAATTAATCATAATGTGTATCTAGATTGAATTTTGAATGTCATGATCACTAACCATCAAAACAAAAGCGAATAATTACTGGACAGAAAGATATAGTAATTCAAACGACAAGTAGCAATTTTATTGAATAAAAAACGGCTACCTTTTGCAAAAAGGGATGGGAAGAATAACTTGTAGAATTGGAAAAATACTCGGCATAATCAAGTAAAGATGTGATTACAAAGACTGGCTACACTTTCGGCGAGTCATTTCCAAGTAATTTTAATGCTCAAGAACAGGATCACGTTTTCCCAGCTTCAAGCATAGTAAAAATCATGCCAGCAATAATAAAAAGTAAAACATCAAAAAATAACCGTCTAGTAATTCATCTAGTAATAAGAATTTGTGATTAATAAATTTATTTCTTCTATAGTATTAAATTAAAGCTCTATGATTGTTAATATAATAATCATTAAAAGCTTATATAATTATTAATTTTAAAATTTTTAGAATTAATCGAGGTATACACAAGCTAATCTGTACATTCCTATTAATTAATAAATAAATAAACGTTAAAGAACCAACCGTTAATGTCAACTGCAACCATATAAGGAAGGGAAATGATTGCGGGATCCATTAGGTTTCTCAAGAAATATCTTTACGTTTTGAAGGTTTATAATAAAGGAAAGATTTGAATTCGGAAATTTGTAAAATGAAAGAAGATTTTAATTCCAAGTACATTTTGTTTTAGAGTATATTTTGAAAAAAATAATTATGTTTTCTTTCTGTTAGAGCTTTTGATTTATGTCTAGTATGTTGAATTTATTCAATCTGTAGGCAATTAGCAATTACTATTATTATTATTATTATTATTATATTTTTAATCCAACTAGCTAGTATCTCTACGTCTTTAAAAAGAAACTTGACAGCAAATTTAGGCGGTGATACAAAGATTCATCATAAACTTATGAAATTTCTTAAGGTGTTTTTTCAAAATGGGCATCATATTCAACACTATATATTCTGTCTCCCTTTCAAGTTGTTTTTAGAAAAATAGATATTGTTTTAGTTTTTTATTTAATATTATTATGCTTTTTTAAATTTTTTTCTATTTAAAATAAATACTTTTTCTAATTTATTTTTCATGTTTAACATTATTAGAGTTTTCTAATTCTTTCTATATAAGAGATTATAATAGTTTTTTTTACCAGTGAAGATTTAGATGAATAAAAATTAAATATTTTAATTATTATCTTATATGTTGTTCATCTTTAAAGATTTTGATACATAACAAACCACTTTATACGTTGGATCACCTCCCCCACTATGTATATAATTTGGATTCATTCTTAATTAGAAATTAATATTTGTAAGTTGTAAGAGAAAATAATTATCGATCGGTTTCAAGACTCTCGAATTCTAAAGCTACAGTGGGAATGAACTCATTTATCCATTATTATTTTATTTTTATTTGCTAGTTTTGATATTTTTATTTCTTTTCTTTGTTCAAGGTAAATCACTAAAAAACATTCTTCGAGTCTTAAAAACCAATTATGTAGGAAGATATTTTAAAATTTACAAGTTATATCAAAATTAAAAAAAAATCAATTCTTATATTAAAAATAAATTCATAAAACAAAAAAACTTCACACAGAATGTTAGGATTTCCATGCTTGCGATACTTTGCCAGAACATGTGGGTTTGATTATGGGCTTGTATCTCAGTTTTGAGGGCTTGATTAGGAGTTTGCTTGAAAAAAAAAAATCCATTAATTTAAATGAGAGAAGTGGAAAAAAGTGTACGGATGAAAGTGAAGTATTAAGTATAAGGAAATATTAACTTGTGTCGACCTCTCTTCTTAATTTAATAATCTAAGTTATTTAAAGGTTTTGATAATGTGGTTAATCTTGAAAATTACATGAAAATTAAAATATCATTAATCAAGAAAAAAAGTATCTATTAAAAAAAAAGTCAGCGGTAGCATTAAGATTATTTGTAAGACAATATGGCACTCCACCTGCCTAAAAATTTGTATTTTGCAAATAATTTGTGAAAAAAATAAAATATATTAATTATACAATATATTGTATATGTAGGCAAGGCGCCAAGCTGGCGCATTCTATCTTCTCAAAACTTGAAAAAAATACACTGGACGGGTTAAAGAAAAATGAAAAGCAGCAAAAGTGTTGTTATTTGGGCCATGTGGCCCAAACGGCAAGGCATGAAAAAAATTTATATACCATCAATTACAACCGTGGCTCTGCTTCCTAGTACAAAGAAGGATTCATAGCCCACCGTTTTTTTTTTAATTAATATGAACTTTTGAATCAACTAATATATATCTTAATAAATTGCACAAAATCTAAAATTAATAATTATATAAGCTTTCAGTAACTCTGAAAGAACTCAAATTTATAATTATTAAAAAATAAATTTAAATTCTGATCAATTAATTTTTTCATGGTTAATTTAATAAATTATCTTCTTTTACCACCGAATAAGAAAACATTAAATAACTTGCCTCAATATGACTTCATTTTCTTTTTTTAAAGTATCTTAAAGCATACAAGCGAGGTAGGTATGTGACGCTCATTAAAAAGTAATTAAATTTGTAGATGAAAGCAACAATTTCTTAATCTCTATTTTCTCAAAAGATAAAGAATAGCTGTTGAAGACGACATCAATTTTGGCTGTGCTTTCCACTCGAGTTTGGTACGAGTTTTCTGCGCTTGAACAATATAGACTGTCTCCCACTCCTGTTCTCGTCCTGTCCTCTCGGAGCCACTATGAACGACTGCAGAATTTGATTGGATTGTAAGAAATAAAGTCTCTCTGTCTGTAGGGTGAAAATTCAGCATGTTTCTCATTTATAATCCAGTCCAACTGCATTGAATTGATGAAATACGATGAATATATGATAAATCCGATGAACTATCGTCACAAATCGAAGAAATTTTCCTCCAAGAAATAGGGGAGGCATCCACGACTCCATTTATAAAATCAAGAGGCCAGCTATACAAAACAGATTGAATGTTTTTATAATGACATGATGTCTCTTCCCCATAACACAAGCAACTTAAACTAATATGCAGCTTGTGCACGCCCTTTAAAGCACATGCACAACTTGTTGTTTGTCTTTGGATTCACTCGATGGATCTGATTGTTTTAATATTACAACCTGTGCACAACCCTTGCACTACATCACACCTACAACTAGCAACAACCAAGTTGCTCAACATCACAGAAGCTCTTTTCCACAACAGACTTCAAGGGAAGTTTGCTGTTACATGTCCGAAAATCCCAGCTGTTGTCTGGTCAATCATAGGGACACAGGGCCATGTCCCTTTTTCTCTCATAGTACTTGCTAAAAAGGGAAAAGGAGACATCGGATGGTCTCTTTTCGGAAATAAAATAGAGGATCTTGCTTTGATAAAGACTTCGAAAATGAAACAAGAGACACTCACATTGGTACTGGTGAATTTTGCGGGGATTATGCAGAGAGCTGATGAGTCTTTGTTGCCAGGAGTGTATAAAGAAGTGGGTGCAGCTCTACATACAGACCCAACTGGGCTGGGTTCACTCACTTTGTTTAGATCAGTAGTTCAGTCTTCTTTCTACCCATTAGCAGCTTACCTTGCTGTGCATCATAATCGTGCCCATGTCATTGCTCTTGGTGCTTTTCTTTGGGCTGCTGCCACCTTCCTTGTTGCCATATCCTCTACTTTTTTACAGGTTCCTCTTGATCTCTCTCTATCTCTTTATATGGAGATTTTTATTTGGCTCTTTTATCTTTCTTTTTTGAGTGACATTTTATAGTTGTTCTGGCTATCTTAGTTGCGATTCTAAGAAACCCATTTTGGTGTGCTTTAATGGTTACATGAGAAGAAACCCATTTTGCGATTCTCAGGTGAAATCTTACGTGCTTGTTTGGGAAAACGATGTAGCATTAGATTCGGAGACTCTTTCTTGTTGCATCACTTGCTAGCATCTCGTGATATTTTTTTAGGACATTGGATTTGTACAATTATTCCAATAAAGGATTGCCACTGTACGATATTTTCACTTCCTAGAATGTTGGAAAGTGGACAAATCATTCGATGGGTCACACATAATCCCAAATGGTTAATTTGGTGGCTCTATTGAGATTGCGATAGATTCATGTTTGATAGCAGTACATAGAACAAAAAAATAAAAATAAAAATCAATTCTTATATTAAAAATAAATTCATAAAACAAAAAAACTTCACACAGAATGTTAAGATTTCCATGCTTGCGATACTTTGCCAGAACATGTGGGTTTGATTATGGGCTTGTATCTCAGTTTTGTGGGCTTGATTAGGAGTTTGCTTGAAAAAAAAATCCATTAATCTAAATGAGAGAAGTGGAAAAAAGTGTACGGATGAAAGTGAAGTATTAATGGTGTTTTTGGTATTGCGGTTGCTGTTGTGGTTGTGGTTTTAAAAAAGTAGTTTTATAAAAAATACTTTTAGTTGAGGTTGGTTTGAAAAAATAAGTGTTTTGTTAAAACTGTGGTTGAAATTGAGGTTGAACAAAAAGTAGTTTAACGTGTTTGGTTAAAAAAATGCTTTTCAAATTGAGGTTATAAAATAATTAATATATACACACACACACACACTAATATTAATGATTTTTAATTTAAATATTGTAGATTTAACTACTGTTATTACATCATGAAATAAATAATATTAATATCAAATATTTTTTATTATTTCATTAAACTATATTTAATGTCATTACATACGAAATCTATCAAATAAGGACTATATTTTTCATGGTTTCTTAAGCGCGCAGCAACAAAAACTGATTTTTTTAATTTATATAGTGTTATTAAATAATAAAGATTGTGATATATTTATTATTGGAATTGCGATCAAATTCTATAAATACTACGTCATCATGTGATATTTTTCTAATTTATGTAGTGTTATTAAATAATATTAAATACTAGTTTTTCGAGTAAAACACAATTTTTTTAAAAAAAATTACAATTTCATCACGTACAAAAGTTATTCGACAACTACAGTTTTCATGATTTTTTTAGCGTGCAATAAAATTAGGTAAAATATTATCATAAATAAAATTGAGATTACAGTACGAATAAATTTAATTCATCTTAAACTAATTTTAAAAAAAAAACAAAAAAAAATATTATTTACGATTAACTGCACTGATTTTTTGGAGGAAAAAATAAACTTTGCTCACTGATTTTTTAAAAATAAATAAATAAATAAACTTTTTATACTGATTTAAAAAAAAAAAAAAAAAGACATGGTGAAAGTGGAGCATGGCTCCACTGTTAGTACCCACGAGAAGCAACAAAATGCTGCTTCTCAATTCCTGCGGCTGGCCAGCAGAAATAATGTGGACCCTACCAAGCAAAATCAATTTTGCTTGGTTACCAAACATTAAAATGTGTGACTGCGGGTGAACCTCACCCGTAGCCACACTACCAAACAGCACCTAAGTATAAGGAAATATTAACTTGTGTCGACCTCTCTTCTTAATTTAATAATCTAAGATATTTAAAGATTTTGATAATGTGGTTAATCTTGAAAATTACATTAAAATTAAAATTGAAATATCATTAATCAAGAAAAAAAGTATCTATTAAAAAAAAAAAAAGTCCGCGGTAGCATTAAGATTATTTGTAAGACAATATGGCACTCCACCTGCCTAAAAATTTGTATTTTGCAAATAATTTGTGAAAAAAATAAAATATATTAATTATACAATATATTGTATATGTAGGCAAGGCGCCAAGCTGGCGCATTCTATCTTCTCAAAACTTGAAAAAAATACACTGGACGGGTTAAAGAAAAATGAAAAGCAGCAAAAGTGTTGTTATTTGGGCCATGTGGCCCAAACGGCAAGGCATGAAAAAAATTTATATACCATCAATTACAACCGTGGCTCTGCTTCCTAGTACAAAGAAGGATTCATAGCCCACCTTTTTTTTTTTTTTTTTAATTAATATGAACTTTTGAATCAACTAAAATATATCTTAATAAATTACACAAAATCTAAAATTAATAATTATATAAGCTTTCAGTAACTCTGAAAAAACTCAAATTTATAATTATTAAAAAACAAATTTAAATTCTGATCAATTAATTTTTTCATGGTTAATTTAATAAATTATCTTCTTTTACCACCGAATAAGAAAAGATTAAATATCTTGCCTCAATATGACTTCATTTTCTTTTTTTAAAGTATCTTAAAGCATACAAGCGAGGTAGGTATGTGACGCTCATTAAAAAGTAATTAAATTTGTAGATGAAAGCAACAATTTCTTAATCTCTATTTTCTCAAAAGATAAAGAATAGCTGTTGAAGACGACATCAATTTTGGCTGTGCTTTCCACTCGAGTTTGGTACGAGTTTTCTGCTCTTGAACAATATAGACTGTCTCCCACTCCTGTTCTCGTCCTGTCCTCTCGGAGCCACTATGAACGACTGCAGAATTTGATTGGATTGTAAGCAATAAAGTCCCTCTGTCTGTAGGGTGAAAATTCAGCATGTTTCTCATTTATAATCCAGTCCAACTGCATTGAATTGATGAAATACGATGAATATATGATAAATCCGATGAAATATCTTCACAAATCGAAGAAATTTTCCTCCATGAAATAGGGGAGGCATCCACGACTCCATTTATAAAATCAAGAGGCCAGCTATACAAAACAGATTGAATGTTTTTATAATGACATGATGTCTCTTCCCCATAACACAAGCAACTTAAACTAATATACAGCTTGTCCACGCCCTTTAAAGCACATGCACAACTTGTTGATTGTCTTTGGATTCACTCGATAGATCTGATTATTTTAATATTACAACCTCTGCACAGCCCTTGCACTACATCACACCTACAGCTAGCAACGACCAAGTTGCTCAACATCACAGAAGCTCTTTTCCACAACAGACTTCATGGGAAGTTTGCTGTTACATGTCCGAAAATCCCAGCTGCTGTCTGGTCAATCATAGGGCTACATGGTCATGTCCCTTTTTTTCTCATAGTACTTGCTAAAAAGGGAAAAGGAGACATCGGATGGTCTCTTTTCGGAAATAAAATAGAGGATCTTGCTTTGATAAAGACTTCGAAAATGAAACAAGAGACACTCACATTGGTACTGGTGAATTTTGCGGGGATTATGCAGAGAGCTGACGAGTCTTTGTTGCCAGGAGTGTATAAAGAAGTGGGTGCAGCTCTACATACAGACCCAACTGGGCTGGGTTCACTCACTTTGTTTAGATCAGTAGTTCAGTCTTCTTGCTACCCATTAGCTGCTTACCTTGCTGTGCATCATAATCGTGCCCATGTCATTGCTCTTGGTGCTTTACTTTGGGCTGCTGCCACCTTCCTTGTTGCCATATCCTCTACTTTTTTACAGGTTCCTCTTGATCTCTCTCTATCTCTTTATATGGAGATTTTTATTTGGCTCTTTTATCTTTCTTTTTTGAGTGACATTTTATAGTTGCTCTGGATATCTTAGTTGCGATTCTAAGAAACCCATTTTTGTGTGCTTTTATGGTTACATGAGAAGAAACCCATTTTTGTGTGCTTTTATGGTTACATGAGAAGAAACCCATTTTGCGATTCTTATTTCTTAGGTGAAATCTTACGTGCTTGTTTGGGAAAGCGATGTAGCATTTAGATTCGGAGACTCTTTCTTGTTGCATCACTTGCTAGCATCTCGTGATATTTTTTTAGGACATTGGATTTGTACAATTATTCCAATAAAGGAATGCCACTGTACGATATTTTCACTCTACGTAAAGGATTTTATCAACAGAGGATCAGAACTTATCAACACTTCCTAGAATGTTGGAAAGTGGACAAATCATTATTCGATGGGTCACACGTAATCCCAAATGGTTAATTTGGTGGCTCTATTGAGATTGCGATAGATTCATGTTTGATAGCAGTACATAGAAATCTGAAGTGCTATGAACTCTTTTGTTGAGCCACGCTGTTATTAGAAGCAATGGATAATTAATATAAGTTCAAAATGATGGTGCGTATTGGAGAATTTGACGAGAAAGAGCTGAATTCGTTGCAAACTCTTCAAGGAGATTGGTGCTTTTTACTCTGTGCAAATAACAGTGTTAGATAACTCCTGTATTTCTTTGCATGTCTAGTGCTTAATTTTGCATCTGATCAATTAATTAGGTGGCAATTTCAAGAGGTCTAAATGGGATCGGACTTGCCATAGTCATGCCTGCCATTCTGTCTCTTGTTGCCGATTCGACCGATGAAAGCAATCGCGGTATGGCATTTGGATGGCTCCAGCTAACAGGAAACCTTGGCTCCATCATTGGAAATCTCTGCTCGGTACTACTAGCCACAACATCGTTCATGGGGATAGCTGGTTGGAGAGTTTCTTTCCATTTGGTTGGAATAATAAGTGTAATAGTTGGTGTTTTGGTCTATCTCTTTGCCAAGGATCCACACTTCTCCGATACTGATGGTAGAGCTAAAGATAAAACTCCTCAGACTTTTATTTCAGAGTTCAAGGACCTGATCAAAGATGCGAAGTCCGTTGTCAAAATACCAACCTTCCAAATACTTGTTGCTCAAGGTGTCTCTGGAACATTTCCTTGGTCAGGTTTATCATTCGCTCCTATGTGGTTAGAGCTTATTGGATTCTCTCATAAACAAACAGCATCCCTCCTGAACATTTTTGTAATCGGTGGTTCATTCGGTAGCCTGTTTGGAGGAAGAATGGGGGATATCCTTGCCAAACGCTTGCCTAATTCTGGGAGAATAATGCTATCACAGATAAGTTCTGGTTCAAGCATTCCTTTAGCAGGGATTTTGCTTCTGGTGTTGCCATATGATCCATCAACAGCATTCATGCATGGTCTGGTCTTTTTCACCATGGGACTCTGCACATCCTGGAATGCTCCAGCTACAAACAAGTATGTATTCCTATTTCACTTAAAGAATTTTTCTTTTTCTTTGGCTTTCTTGCCTTGGGATTTGAAGGGGTGTAAAATGAGGAGAATCAAAATCATAGAAGCTTCTCATTGATCCATCTAAGTAGTACACATAACATGCACACGAGGGAGTTGTCAACAACTGTTAGTTGCTGTTGAAACAGGACAACCGTTACTATAAAAGATGACCAGTCACAAACCACAACACATTGATCTTCGCAGTGGACTAGGTTGCTTGCCCCAGAGCAGCTTTAGCCAAAGGATTTCCCAATTTCTTGCAAAATGATATTTAACGTAAATCCTCCTTCACCTTCATTAGATTAAGGTTATAAATTTTTTCCTAAAACTTGTAGAAAACTTTGATAGCTTGAAAAGGACCCTCGTGTAAACATTAATCTCAAAGCTTGGAATTTGCATGCGTCAGGGATTATGCTGGCCTTATATCACGATTATGCTAACCATTGGTACGTCTCACAAATTATTCCTGCTGCAAGCACTTGAGCAGCAATTACCCTAAGCGTGGCACATATGTTTAATGAATGGCATTTCCTTGTGAGCATTCGAGTATGTTCTGCTGCTCCAGGTGCCTAGAGCAGCGTAAAACATATGTTTAATGAATCTGACTTGTCTGACATATATTTGCACAGTCCAATATTTGCAGAGATAGTGCCAGAGAGATCTCGAACAACAATCTATGCTTTGGACAACTCATTTGAGTCCGTACTGTCTTCTTTTGCTCCCCCAATAGTTGGCATTTTGGCTCAGCGCTTGTATGGCTACAAAGTTCCCAAAACATCATCGGATTCTGTCGAAGTTGAAACAGATAGAGAAAACGCTGAATCACTTGCCAAGGCACTCTTCATGTCATTTGTCATTCCGATGTCAATATGTGTTTTCATCTACTCCTTCCTCTACTGGTCGTATCCAAGAGACCGGGAGCGGGCAAAGATGAATGCGTTGATAGAATCAGAAATGCAACAAGTAGAGGCTCAGGATTCTCCTTTCGGAGAAGAATACTCTCAGCTACATCTTTCAGAATCAAAAGGGCTTGATGGAAAGGAAACAACAGAAACTGATGTAGAAAATGGAAAAAACGATAAGTTGGATTTCGATGATGATAGCGACGACAAGGCTCTACTTTCAAGTAAACTAACATCCTCAGATTAGGAGACTGGTATGATTAGTGGTATTTAGTGCCTGTTTGAGGATTTATTTGCACTGAGTTTTAGTAAATTTTGAATTTTATTTTGAAGTAATTTTTTTTGATATCTGTAGATAATTTTTATATATTGATGTTAAAAATAAATTTAAAAAAATAAAAAAATATTAATTTAATGTATTAAAAAAAAACATTTTAAACAACAAATATTTCAAATTAATAAAAAAGCCATTAAAGTTTACATGATCAAGGGAAACTCTCTTTTGTGATCATGTTTATTATTATCTGAGCGCTACAAGTTTTCAGGCTCGAGTAACTCAGCAGATTCTATATCTATCTTTTGAAAGCTTCTCTTCATCCTTTATTTGTGAATCTTTCTATTTACAAGTTTCTTGGTTCTAAGCCTAAAGTCATGGAGAACAATGAGTAAAGTTATTTTTTAAAGTATTTTTTATTTTAAAATATATTAAAATAATATTATTATTGATATTAAAATATTAAAATGATTTAAAAATACAAAAAAAAATTAACTTATAACTAAAAACTAAAACTAAAAAAATAAACAGTATCTAAAACAGTCCTATTATAAATTAATTGGAATTTTGTTGACTGGAAATGTACCAAATTAAGACCATCTTTATGACAAAGTTGAAATCTTATTTAAATACAAGAATATAGTCTCGAACGTCGACGAAATCGTCAAACGGCAAACAAGTAAACAACCACTGCTTTGAATTTTATTAGGCGGCGCACGACATTACCTGTGAGAATTCTATTCGTCCTCTCATCCTATGTGATGATCTCTGACGAAAGTTTTGGGTTTTCAGAATTCAACACGGTTCAAGATCAAGAATCACATATGCTTTTCTTTGTAAATGCTTAATTAAAATTTAATTTCTGATAAACATTGAAGATCAGATCAAGAGGGAAATAAAGAAAAAAAGGCATAAAAATATCCAATATAGAATTGAGGAAAAGGGATATAACTAAGGCAAAAATGGTAATAACGCTCGAGTGGCTATCAGACATGGATTTTCTAGAATGATTCCACGTAGGATCCCAAAATTCTTGTCTCGACCTCTGAATTCCGATTGGTGGGTTCTGCTCTCCTCCGGTCCTTCTTTTCCTTTAATAGAAATGAAATAACTTGATACTTCAGAGATCAAATCCCCCCTTGTATCAAATTATCAATCCACAAAGTCAACTCTTCTTTCTCTCTAAACAGAGGATCCTCTGTTTTCTTCGGTTCCAAAATACAGAGGACTCTGATTTCAGAGAAACTTCAACGATGAAACAAGAGACTCTGACATTAGTGCTAGTGAATCTAGCAGGGATTATGGAGAGAGCTGATGAGTCGTTGTTACCAGGAGTGTACAAAGAAGTTGGTGCAGCTTTACATACTGACCCCACTGGTTTGGGTTCATTAACTTTGTTTCGATCCATTGTTCAGTCTTCTTGCTATCCACTAGCTGCATACCTTGCTGTGCATCATAATCGTGCCCATGTTATTGCTCTTGGTGCTTTTCTTTGGGCAGCCGCCACTTTCCTCGTCGCCTTTTCTTCTACTTTCTTAGAGGTTTGAGACTCTTAGTCCCTCTATTTGTGTTGTTTCTCTCTTTTTTCAAGATTTGTAAGTTGTCGTAGATTTGAAGCTTTAGTCTTTGTTGTAAATTTGAATGCCCCCCTTTTTTTTCTAGTTTTGTCGGTGCGGTCTCTGTTACAGATTCTTCATTTTGGGTTATTTTTCATGATTTTATTAGAGGATCTATTGATAGGTTCTAATGAATTTCTTGGTGAGGCTGGTTTGTTATACTTGGCAGAAGAATAGTTGAATATGTGAATTGCTGGGCTGCCTGGATTAGTCCATTTAATTGCTATATTACTAGGAATATAGGATTTTTCCAAATAAAATGAGGAAATTGGGTTTGTATTCCATGGATGTCATTCTTCTTTTACACTAGTTCAAACCTTTGATGAATAAATATGGCTATTGGCCTATTACCACAACACCAGCCATAGATTGCAGGTTCAACTTACACTATGACTGTCCTATCTTAAGGTGAGTAATGACCTGGATTAAGAAATTTCTTGAGCAGTGTTGAAATTGGGATTCAATCATGGGTATGGTTCTACGAATACTGAAATTAGACTAGTAAAAATGCTATTTTTCTGTGAGAAATGTAGTGAAGGAAGCATTTGTTGGAGAAAGTTCTCGATGAAAGAAAAATGAAGCAGTCATAGTTTTCAAGTCTTTATTAGAGATGTTGAAGTGTTATGTTGCATTCTTTCATTTGTTCTGCAGATATAAGAAGACTATGAAGGTAAGCTGAACAATTTTCTGGTTTGAAAAGCGAGTCCTTGTGGTTAAATTGGATACTTTTATCGGGAATCTTTTCGGCAAGTTGTATACTTTGTAACTGAACTTGGAAGAAGCAAGAAAAAACACTCTTGAGAATACGAAGCTCGCTATTTTTGGTGGTTTGAGTCTCCTGGATGGATAATCATAAAAGAAGAACTCCTGCTTTTCATGGCATGACCTCTTGCCTAATTTAATGCTCTCACATTTGGTTATCAGGTAGCGGTTTCAAGAGGTCTAAATGGGATTGGACTGGCCATAGTCACACCTGCCATTCAGTCCCTTGTCGCTGATTCAACTGATGAAAGCAATCGCGGCATGGCATTTGGATGGCTACAGCTGACAGGAAACCTTGGTTCCATCATCGGAGGGCTCTCTTCAGTTCTAATAGCCTCAAGAACATTCATGGGAATACCTGGCTGGAGAGTTGCTTTTCATCTGGTTGGAATAATTAGTGTAATTGTTGGTATTATGGTCCGCCTTTTTGCTAACGATCCACGCTTTTCTGATACTAATAGCAGAGCTAAAGACCAATCTCCCAAGTCTTTTGTCTCAGAGGTGAAGTACCTGATGAAAGAAGCAAAGTCAGTTATAAAAATTCCATCATTCCAAATAATTGTGGCTCAAGGTGTATCTGGATCCTTTCCTTGGTCAGCTTTATCATTCGCTCCTATGTGGTTGGAGCTCATTGGCTTCTCCCATGAAAAAACAGCAGTTCTCATGACTCTTTTTGTAGTTGCTGGCTCACTTGGTGGCCTGTTTGGAGGAAAGATGGGGGATGTCCTAGCTAAACGCTTCCCCAATTCTGGGAGGATATTTCTGTCACAGATAAGCTCTGGTTCAGCCATACCACTGGCAGCAGTTTTGCTTCTTGTATTGCCTGATGATCCATCCACAACATTCATCCATGGTCTGGTCTTGTTCATCATGGGATTTTGCATATCCTGGAATGGTCCAGCTACAAACAAGTATGCATTTCAACTCATCATCTCCCTTATTTTCTTTTTTCATCCTAGAGAGTTACAATCAACTGATAACATGGTGTTGAAATAAGATATCTGCACAAACATGGTTTCAAATAAGTCAAAGTCCAAGGTTATAATTGAAGCAGTGTAGCGAAAGATGGAAAATCAGGGTATCTCAAACTCTAAATTATAGCTCTAAATTGTAGAAAAAACCCGCTTTTCATAAATTCTGAATTCAATAATAATAATCTCTTTTGAAAAATTTACTTATAAACTTTAAATAGTGATTGGAACCAACTTAGTTAAATAAAATTAAATCAAATAGAATTCTTAATCCTAATTAAGTAAAGAATACAAAAATCACTAGGAAAACAATGAAAAATTAAATAAGTATTTTCTAGGTTTAATTTGAGGATCTTTTCTATCTCGCCTAGTTACAGCAAGCTCATCCATTATAGAACTGGGTTTGTAAAACATTTTAGTAAAATTTGAGCATAATCCAATAATCGTATTAAAAGTTTGTTTATTTCCATCAAAATACTCGTTTGATATGTCCAAACTTCTTTTTGAGCTTTGTCCTGTCTATTTGGTAATCTAAGTTTAAAATTCATAGACAAGCCATCCCATATATTTTTAGGAAAAGCTGAAGGCATATATAAAATAGTATTTTATGCTTGCCCTTTGGTAATTTATCAAATATAGCAATTTTACATGAACTTACTAATATCCCGTTTCAATTGAGGTTACTAATATATGTTATTGACAACAACAATATTCCTCTCTCATTCTAAGTGACTATCTAAGTTTTCTCCATGCAAATCTTGAATCACCTTCTCTTGTAATGAAGATAAGAAATGCAAAGTTGTTTACCTAGTATCATAAACCTATTATAAATTTGGAAATCATCAATGAGCATGTTTTGACACTTTCCCTCGACTCATTAAAATTCTCATCATGCTCGACAATTATTTCAAACAATCAAATCTAGTAATCTCTCATCTTAAGTTAACTAACAAGGTTATCTTTCTACTCAAAGCATTGACAATCTTATTTTGGACTCTAGATTCTGATTGGGAACTGTTGTAAGTAAATCACGCATCTCACATGCATATAATTACTAATTCAATTATATTTATATGGGAATTTTAATGCCTCATGATCACATAATAGAGCACAAATCCCTTGCTTATCATGTAAAGCTCCCATTTTCTCAGAGTCCTAAAAGTAATTTAGAATTCTTTATTGTATGTGAACCACTTTAATCTAGCAGGACTTCAATTTTTACCAAAGAATGTCACAAGTCTCTTCTCTCTTGAAACAATATAATTATAATTTCTACACCATAAGAATCACATTCAACCTCAAACAATTTGTCAAAATTTAAAAGTGTTAAAATTGAAGCGACGCTTAACTTTTC
The DNA here is from genome assembly GCF_005239225.2 of Populus alba. Lineage (NCBI taxonomy): Eukaryota > Viridiplantae > Streptophyta > Magnoliopsida > Malpighiales > Salicaceae > Populus > Populus alba. Next base: position 12,069,393 of record NC_133290.1, read on the forward strand.
TTTAATTGAAACAAAGTTGTTTTCTACCTTCTCTCCCTAGTCAAACTTTCATTTCTTCGTAGAGAACTTTGTTTTGATAAGTTATGAATTCAACAACAACAACAATAATAATAATATCTTCTTAAAAATTACATACAAACTATTTAAATGATGTTTGGAATCAACCTAATTAAATAAACCTTTACAGAGTAAAATTATGTAGCCTAATTATGAAAAGAATCTGAAAATAACTAGGATGATGATGATGATGATGAAAAAAATTCTTCTAAGTCTAATTTAAGGGCTTTCTCGTTCAGCTAGTTACATCAAGTTAATTCTTTATAAAATTGGGCTTAGGCTTGTGGAATATTTTGACAAAAATATGAGTAACATTCAAGTATTGAATTAAAAGTTATGTATGTTTTCGTCAAAACACTAGTTTGACACCTCGGAAATTCTTTTTGAATTTTGCCATATTTTTCTAGTCCATATAAAAATCGGTAGATATAAAAATCCAGTTAGCAATCAGCATTTGATAATACAAACTCGTGAAGTTATCCAGTTTGCAATTAGCATTTGATAATACAAACTTGTGAAGATGTTATTTAATTTTCAGAAACCCAATTCCATTATATAACCTTAGCCTTTTCTCATCACCACCTTGGGTAGTCAGGTTTAAACTGCTTAGAATTAACTACTTCTCCTTCTATAAATTACACACTGCTGATATTATTAATAGAAGAAAAGATGTATTTGATGGAGCTGTCTAGCGCAATCGTCAACTAGTTTTTCCACGTCTTGATTTTATGTTTTTCTGCTGTGCATACAATCGTCATTAAAATAAAGAAATATATATTGTTATATGGCTAAGAACTGCAAAGAATTATGATCTGGATCTTGATGACAAATTTCTCTTTAACCATTCAAATCCCTAATGTTGCGTCCAGTAGCATGTCTTCCACTGCTGCATAAACTACTTGGTATTGTTCATGTGCTGTGAAGTCATGGGGACTGGTCGGTTTCCTACTTCCCTTGAAGCATTAGATAATGAAGTTAGAGTTTATATTCCCACGTCTAATTTGTATTATATTATATGTATAACTGGTGTTATAGTCCAATATTTGCAGAGATAGTTCCACAGAAATCTCGAGCGAGCGTCTATGCTTTGGATCGATCATTCGAATCTGTGCTCTCTTCATTTGCTCCCCCTACAGTAGGGATCTTGGCCCAGCATGTTTATGGTTATAAAACTCCCAAAAAATCATTAGACAATGTCAAGGTGATAACAGACCGAGAAAACGCTGCATCGCTTGCAAAGGCACTCTACACAGCAATTGGCATTCCAATGGCATTATGTTGCTTCATCTACTCCTTCCTCTATTGCACGTACCCAAGAGACCGGGAGAGGGCAAGGATGACTGCTTTGATAGAATTAGAAATGCAACAGTTAGAGGCAGATGATTCTCCTTTGAGGGAAGAACACACTCGATTGAATGCTTCAGAAACAAACGGACTGGATGGAGAGGAAAGAACCGAAATAGACATCAAGAATGGAATCGATGAGAGCATTGATTTCGATGATGATGACGAGGAGGCTCTACTCTATCGTCAGCTAACATTCTCAAATTTAGCAGACTGACGAGCCTCTCAAGCGAAAGCTGATGTTGCTGTTACATGATACACTCAGCTAATCGATATATACAGAAAAAAGTTACATTAAAACAACACTCATTTTGTATTCATTCATTGATTTGATGCTAGCTTGTGTTTCATTTTAATATTAGCAGGGCTGAGGAAAAAAATCAAAATATCAAGAATATCAATAAAACTTAACTTATCATGGTTGAAATTTTAAAATTTAACCCCGTTCGATTTGGTTCTTGTTTGGGATGTAAAAAAAAAAAAAAAAAAACACTTCCTTTTCTCTCCTTGCACGGCTGCCCCTTCAAAATCATCTTTTTATTTGTGTTTGTACAAGTAGTGCTTGTTTGTTATATGTTGCACTTATATTTCGCCAGCAAAAGCCCCTTTATCTTTCCTCCCTTTTTGTTTGTGGATAATTGCAACAGCTTAAAGGAGGATCTATCATTTTAATATTAGCAGGGCTGAGAAAAAAAATCAAAATATCAAGAATATCAATAAAAATTAACTTATCATGGTTGAGAATTTTAAAATTTAACCCGGTTCGATTTGGTTATTGTTTGGGATGTTAAAAAAAAAACCCGCTTCCTTTTCTCTCGTTGCACGGCTGCCCCTTCAAAATCATCTTTTTATTTGTGTTTGTACAAGAAGTGCTTGTTTGTTATATGTTGCACTTATATTTCGCCCCTTTATCTTTCCTCCCTTCTTCCTCATCCTTACTCTCTCATATTCCTTTCCTCTCTTGCAAACTTTACCTTCGGAATTTTTGTTTACTTTAACAAATAATATTCTAAAGTCTAATCTAATATGTGTTTATATCTAATATCATACTTTTAAACAAGTTGATAACATTATGATTTATCTGTAAAACAATTTTATAACTTATCTAAGACATGATGTGTAACAAGACTTTAAATTAAAAAGAAGGTCCAATTTTGAATTGATTGATTTATTATTCATTTTAATTTATATATATAAAGCCTACAACAAGATGATCATACACAACAAGATGATAATATCATAGCTAAGTGCGCATAAAGTGGGGAGTTTTCTTAAACCAATCCTTCGCCTAATTGAGATCATGAGGTGAGAACTTTTGCATGTCCATGCTTTTCCATAGGCTGAACGCATGAATCAAAAAAGCTTTTCATTGCTACATTGTAGAAAATCTCATTGAACCATGACGGGGATGATGATGCAGATGATATGGTGGTGAAGGTATCGTTCTATCGCTTTCAACTTCGGACTCTTGGTTGTCAATCTCATGATCCGACGACCCTGATCCTTCAAATGAAGTCTCGTAGTAGTCAATGTCATGGTCAGGATCCAACGCTGGAATTTGATCGTAGGTGCTCGGGCCAAATGGAGATGTCAATATCACATGGATCCCATATCGTACCACTTCACTGTTTTCGGACCTCAATATCACATGTAGTTCCAATTCATCATCTTCACAATATTTTTCCATTGCCATCTCACGTCTACTTATGAGTCTTAGCCACCTATCACGGAAATAGGGTCTTGCATGTGTGGCTTCGAACAATGGAATACCGTCTCTTTTATTTTTTAGAATAGCCTTGAATTCTTGATGCCCACCACCTGAACAGACAGCCCAAATAATCAAGCCTTCGAAAACTGGAGGTATATGAATTGATAATGAACTCCTTTCTCTACAATAGTTGACCCACTTTGGAATCATAGAATAATCGAAGGGTCTAAGATAATGATGATCGAAGATTCTCTGCATAAATATGGAATTTAAGGAATGCTGAGATATTAGACACTGATTAATATATATATGCGTGCGCGCGCCAATTGTGTGTTTATTTGTGAGCAAGAGAGAGTCTGAGAGACAGAAACAGTACCTGAAGAAGCAGATCCTTGGTAATTTTTTATAAATTACTCAGACCTTGCTTGTCATCAATCCCAATGAAATTGTACAGCCAATATTGAGACAGATATGGTGGTGCAGGTATTCCTCCATCTCTTCCAACTTCAGACTCGTGATCCCACTCTGACCCTTCAAATAAATCTGTCTTTTCAACTATCACATGGATCCCACATTCAAACACTCCAGCGTCTTCTCCCATATAAAGTCCCACGCACAGTTCCAATTCCTCATCTTCACAATGTTCTTTCATTGCCATCTCGCTTAGACTTATGTATCTCATCAAATTTGTAAGGACCGGAACCCATACGTATGCTTCAAACAATTGAATGTCGTTGCTTTTATTTTTTATACACAATTTGGCGGCACAACTAAGACCTATCAAACGTTGATAGACAACCCCAACAACCAAGCCTTGGAAAACTGGAGGTATATGAAATGATAATGAACTTCCTTTTCCTCGGTAGCTGAACCAATTGGAAATCATAGTGAACCTGTCTCTGTGGCTGAACGTATAGCAACGATTGAAGAGAATTCGATACCCATAACCACCGGAGCACAATGCCTATATATATATTTGATTTCAAGGAATGTTGAATATTAGACATTAATTAATGAAAATTTAGTGTGTGCAATTGTGTGCTTATTTGTGTGCAAGAGAGACTAAAATAGTACCTCAACAAGACTTCTCTTCCAATTTGATGACTTGTAGTCGAGAACAGAGCGAATAATCCAGCCATGAATACTTAGACCTTCCATGCCTTCAATCTCTATTAAATCCGGACACCAAAGCAGATTCAGAATTAGATATTTTTTTGCTTGGATTGGTAGTTTTACCCATTGCATTGATTTGCAACCATATGCTTCCAAATGTTCTAAATTTGAGGGAAGCTCTGGGATTGATACAAGATTGCTACTAGGGCTGAGCATTTCCGGTTCGGTCTGGTTTTTACATAAAAAAATTAACCAAACCAACATTATTAATTTTAAAATTTTAAAACCAAAACCGGTTCGAACCGACCAGTTTCGGTTTGGTTCGGTTCGGTTTTTGTTGTTCAAAAACCTGTAAAACCGAAAGCAAATCTCAGTGCCCGGTGCACACAAACTACAAGCAAATCTCGATGTCCAGTGCCTACAAATTACAAACAAATCTCGATTTCTGTTGTTCAAGAAAACAGATCTGCCCACAAACTCCAAACAAATTATAATATAATAATAAAAAAACAACAATCCACAAGATGCAGAGATAGACTTGAAATGGAGTTAGAATCTTAATCTTCAAAAAGTTAGCTCTTTTTATCTGTCCATCTATGTAGTTTGATTAAATAAATGCAGGGGTGAACTTAAAGAGATGAAAGATAAAGAGAAAGGGAGGGGGGCTACGGGGAGAGATGAGAAGCAAAGAGAAAAGGAGAGAAGAAAGGGAGGGGGGGCCTACGGGGAGAGATGAGAAGATGATGAGAGGCAAAGAAAAGAGAGGGGGATGATGAGATGGAGAGAAAGGGGGGCTGTTATGAGAGGGGGGAGGGAGGGGGATGATGAGAGGGAGAGACAGAGGGGCAGTGAGAAGATGATGAGAGGGGGGAGGGGGGGCGTCTACTGAAAGTTAGTTTAGGTGTAGGGTTTTTTTTATTTATACTTGTTTTTTTTTTTAAAGTGCTTGTATGGTTGAACTGGTTCGGTTCGGTTCAATCGGTTTCGGACTTTAGAAACCGAAACCGAACCAGAATCTTTTTGTGATTTTTTAATCGGTTAATTCCGTTTTTTTTTGTTCGGTTTTTTCGGTTATTTTTTTTTTCTAGTTTTTCCGGTTTAATCGATTTATCGGTTTTTTTGCTCACCCCTAATTGCTACAATGCTCAACCCTCATAAGCCGCAGCTTAAAAAGGATGCCGATGCCAGAAGGCAGATCGAAGAACTTGTTTCTTGATAGATCCAACTCTTCGAGAGAGGACAAACCTCCAAAATCAACATCATTAGTTGCACGTTCAGACAAACCATAATTAACAAGTTTTAGCCTTCCCAATACTCTCCAAATAGTGAAAGTTGGAGATAGAAGAAAAGCTGAAATCCAAGAAGAATTTGGTGAAGGCCAATATGGTAAGTTCCACTTCCAGTCCCAGTGTCCGCGCCATAACAACTTCCTCACACACTTCAAATGTCTAATTATAGAGACAAATTGCTCCTCGTTAATTCCATCTGCTAGAAGCGTAGCGAATGACTCAATATCACCCATGCATTCCGACAGCTCCTTGAGTTGTAAACACCCCGAAATATTCAAACAAACAAGAGACTTTGAATGTCCAATAGATTGATGCATCTCAACTAAACTTGAGCAACCTTCAAGCAATAGCTTCTCTAAACTTGAACTGTACAAGTTTGGTGTTTTAACAAGGTTACATGAATAACTGAGATCAATGATTTTTAGATTGTTGAGAATCTACAAGAGCAATGAAGAAAATAATTAAAAAGTAATCATCAAAAATTGTAACATGTAAATATAAATTACATAATAGACAAGTTTTGGGGCATTTTGGTGTGTTTGGCACCTTTTTTTCCTTCCATAGTTCTCTGATGTTACTGTACTTCATATCAATAACAACTACGTAGTCCAGTGAAAAATCGGATGGCAAAAATCTCAAAGGACATTCAAGCCAACAAATCCACGTCAACACTTTCAAAAGCCGTTTGAAAGATCTGGTGAGATCTGCTCCATTGATTTGCAGTAATTTTAAGAATTTCATTTTTGCAAATGATCTTGTGCTTAGTGATTTCTCTTCCGATCTTCTCACATCCAGTGCAAGGCCCTGTACAACTTTTGTTCCCTAAGAAAGCAAAAGGAAAAAATCAATAGAACTTTCAAATGATTGTTTGTAATAAGTCTGATAATAAAGATACAAATGAATGTGCTTTTCTATATGCATTGAGTTCTTACCATCTGCATCTTGAGTACTTTCCATGCATCCTCTTGACACCAAATTCTGCTCCTTTGTGCAGGATTTTCAGGTGACTCATCCTTAACGATCCCCCTTCCCGTCTCTCGTAATAGATCATGCATGCTTATCGTTCCAGAATCATCAACTTTAATCAGAGACCTTTCAATGAGAGTTCCGAAATCATCTTCTGGATTGCAACCATAACGTCCTTCTAGCACTTCTGCTACGTAATCTTTCTGTCTACCAATAAAGAAGCATCCAATATTTGCAGAGATCCCGAGCGAGCGTCTATGCTTTGGATCGATCATTCGAATCTATGCTTTCTTCATTTGCTCCCCCTACAGTAGGGATCTTGGCCCAGCATGTTTATGGTTATAAAACTCCCAAAAAATCATTAGACAATGTCAAGGTGATAACAGACCGAGAAAATGCTGCATCACTTGCAAAAAGGCACTCTACACAGCAATTGGCATTCCAATGGCATTATGTTGCTTCATCTACTCCTTCCTCTACTGCACGTACCCAAGAGACCGGGAGAGGGCAAGGATGACTGCTTTGATAGAATTAGAAATGCAACAGTTAGAGGCAGATGATTCTCCTTTGAGGGAAGAACACACTCGATTGAATGCTTCAGAAACAAACGGACTAGATGGAGAGGAAAGAACCGAAATAGACATCAAGAATGGAATCGATGAGATCATTGATTTCGATGATGATGACGAGGAGGCTCTACTCTATCGTCAGCTAACATTCTCAAATTTAGCAGACTGACGAGCCTCTCAGGCGAAAGCTGTGTTGCTGTTACATGATATACTCAGCTAATCGATATATACAGAAAAAAGCTACATTAAAACAACACTCATTTTGTATTCATTCATTGATTTGATGGTAGCTTGTGTTTCCTCACCAAATTTGATTCCTCAAGCTCTGCATTTTTCTTTCATGAAAGTTTGGGCGCGTTTTTCTTGTCCTCAAATGACTTAACTGTTCAATATCTTTCAGCAACTTGTTTGTGAATAATTGCAACAGCTTAAAGGAGGATCTATCATTTTAATATTAGCAGGGCTGAGAAAAAAAATCAAAATATCAAGAATATCAATAAAAAGTAACTTATAATGGTTGAAAATTTTAAAATTTAACCCAGTTCGATTTGGTTTTTGTTTGGGATGTAAAAAAAAATAAATAAATAAATAAAAACCCACTTCCTTTTCTCTCTTTGCACGGCTCCCTCTTCAAAATCATCTTTTTATTTGTGTTTGTACAAGCAGTGCTTGTTTGTTATATGTTGCGCTTATATTTCGCCAGCAAAAGCCCCTTTATCTTTCCTCCCTTCTTCCTCATCCTTACTCTCTCATATTCCTTTCCTCTCTTGCAAACTTTACCTTCGGAATTTTTGTTTCCTTCTATTTTTGTTGTTGTGAACCGAGTTGAATTCAATTTGGGGTAGATCCAATTGAATATGATGATATCCCTTTGATTTCCTTCACCTGCACACGTCATCTTCAGGTGTGTTTGCACACGTCATCTTCAGGTGTTTTTGAGATTGAAGTGCAGTGAGGTATTGTTAAGTTTTTTTTAATAAAATTCAAAACAAATAACAAAAAAACATGTATTTTTAATTTTTAATGAAATGTGGTTTGTATTTTAAAAAAATTATATCTATAAAAAAAACTTATTCTCAACATAATTCCAAACACACTCTTCCTTTAAAATCTATCATCTTTTCTACTTTTGTTTTCATAAGGACTATTAGAGCTAATTTTGCGATAGATCCGATTGGATAAGATGGGATTCTAAAAAATTATTTTTTCTTGTGTTTTGTGATTGTAATTTATGGAAATATAATCTTGTTATTTTTCATGGTCATGTTTTTTCTTAATTTATATATTTATGTGGTTCTTAGATGTGATATTTTATGAAAAACAATGTTAGGTTATAAATATTCATAAAAATTTAAATGACTTAAACTCTCAAGTAAGAAAAAAAAAGTTTTTTTTCAGTATAAATTTCTTTTTTCTTATCCAACATGTTTACATAATATATATAAACTCATCATAATCTGAATTTTAAAAAATTATATGTCATGATTCTTAGTGAATAGACGATCCCTTAATCCAATTGACGGAGTCTTATAAATGGATTAATTTTTTTGATTTTTACTGGAGATTAGGAATAGATGGACTTTCTCTAGGACCTATTTTACTGACTGGATTTATCACCACTTTAGCTACTTTAGCGGCTCGGCCAATTACTCGGGATTCCCGATTATTTCATTTTTTTGATGTTAGCAATGTATAGTGGTCAAATAGGATTATTTTCTTCTCAAAATCTTTTACTTTTTTTCATTATGTGGGAGTTAGAATTAATTCCTGTTTATCTACTTCTAGCCATGTGGGGGAGGGGGGGGAGCAACGTCTGTATTCAGCTACAAAATTTATTTTGTATACTGCAGGAAGTTCTGTTTTTTTATTAATGGGGGCCTTATAAGCAACATTTTAAAAAACTTGTGTATATCATACTCATAAGTAATTATTCATATAACAATCATTAATATTACTATAAAATATATAATCTTATTTATAAATTATGAAAACAAAATGGATAATTTTTAAATATCATCATAATAATTTTGTTTTAAAAAAGAATTTTATTAAAAATAACTTGTTAATTACAAATAGAAGAAAAAAGGTGAGGGGTCTTTAGAAAAAAAGCTTAAGTGTTGTTAGGTCTAAAAGACCACACTGGGGCGTCCTAACATGACATCTTGACACATTTAAGCCAACCCTCTATCTTCTCTTGTTTTGGAGAAAAAAAGATCAACTACATGTTGTCTATCCAAATATTTTTTGAATAGAATAGATAATATGTTGTTCACTAATACATTTTTTGACCATGTTTATTGACTAGAAAAGTAGGGTCCGAGTTTTAGGATTTAAAATTCAATTTTTAACTTGTTTTCATTAAAAAAAAATCTTTTAAACCTATTTTCAATCCAAAAAAACTCTATAAATCGTTTTAAAAAATAAAAAATATAAACCAAATAAAAAAAACTTTTTGGACTCCAATCTAGTTTTTTTAATATTGTTAAAGGACTAAGACAACCTGTTTTATAACTTCTTCTTCTTTTTACAAATTAAAACCATTAATATCAAGATTTATATTTGGTGTTGGCCCAAGTTTTTAATTTCTTTTTTTTTTCTGGTGATTTTATCTCAAAATGCAGAAAGTAAAAATATGAACGACATGTTGTTTATCCAAATATTTTTTGAATAGAATAGATACATGTTGTTCACTACTACATTATTTGACCATGTTTAGTGACTAGAAAAGCAGGATCTGAGTTTTAGGGTTTAAAATTCAATTTTTAATTTGTTTTCACTCAAAAAAAAATCTTTTAAACCTATTTTCAATTCAAAAAAACTCTATAATCGCTTTAAAAATAAAAAAATATAAACCAAATAAAAAAAAATTTGGGCTCTAATCTAGTTTTTCTAATATTGTTAAAGGACTAAGACACCCCGTTTTATAACTCCTTTTTTTTTACAAATTAAACCCGTTAATATCAAGATTTATATTTGGTGTTGGCCCAAGTTTTTCATTTTTCTTTTTTTTTTTCTAGTGATTTTCTCTTAAAATGCAGGAAGTAAAAAGATGAACGACATGTTGTTTATCCAAATATTTTTTGAATAGAATAGATAAATGTTGTTCACTACTACATTATTCAACCATGTTTAGTGACTAGAAAAGCAGGGTTCGAGTTTTAGGGTTTAAAATTCAATTTTTAATTTGTTTTCACTCAAAAAAAAAATCTTTTAAACCTATTTTTAATTCAAAAAAACTCTATAACCGCTTTAAAAATAAAAAAAATATAAACCAAATAAAAAAAAAAATTGGGCTCCAATCTAGTTTTTCTAATATTGTTAAGGGATTAAGATGCCTCGTTTTATAAACTTTTTTTTTTTTTTTACAAATTAAACTTGTTAATATCAAGATTTATATTTGGTGTTGGCCCAAGTTTTTTTTTTTTCCCCGGTGATTTTCTCTCAAAATGTTGAAACTAAAAAGTAATAAAAATAAAGTTTTAAAATTAAAATATAAACAGCTAAAATTACAGGACCAATCAAAAACTTGATAGATCAAAGTATATTTTCTTACTGCCACACACAACAATGCGTCCATGAAGACTTGTCACTCGTTGAAGCATGAGAATTGCTGCGGAATGCAGTACTACGGAGAGCAGTACGACAAGCACCCCATGCTTGCTGTAGATCCTATAGTCTCCTTCTTTATCTGTGTTTAAGGCCTTTTTATGTGAAGTGTTAATTAATGCCTCTGTTAATTGCAGATAACTTTCAAGAAAATTAATATTTATTAGAATATAATATAAATTTTATTTAAAAATTTAAAATTTTGGGTTGAATTAGTTCTTTACATGATATCAAAGCCTTAATGACTAAGCAGTCACGAGTTCAAATATCAATCTCATTATCTTTATTTATTTGATAAAAAATAAATATAAAATAATATGAATATATACAAATTTCAAGTAGAAAGAACATTCATTTAAAAAATATAAATTATATTATGGACCTCACCTAATAATAAAAATTTATCCATTATGAAACAAAACTTTAAAATTTTTTATTTCATTAAGATATTTTTATGGATACGAGTAACAAACAATATTTTGAAGTCTAATTTACTATTCACTATGTGTTTATGTCTAGATATCACTTTTTTAAACAAGTTAGTTTATAACATTATGATTTATTTATAAAAAATCTTATAACTTGTCTAAAACATGATGTGTGACAGGAAACAAGACTTTAAACTAAAAAGAAGGTCCAATTTTGAATTGATTGATTTATTATTCATTTTAATTTATATATATAAAGCCTACAACAAGATGATCATACCCAACAAGATGATTTTGCTACCTAAAAAATACTATATTTATTTAGTGATCATACACAACAAGATGATAATATCATAGCTAAGTGGGCATAAAGTGGGGAGTTTTCTTAAACCAATCCTTCGCCTAATTGAGATCATGAGGTGAGAACTTTTGCATGTCCATGCTTATCCATAGGCTGAACGCACGAATCAAAAAAGCTTTCCACTGCTGCATTGTAGAAAATCTCATTGAACCATGACGGGGATGATGAAGCAGATGATATGATGGTGAAGGTATCGTTCTATCGCTTTCAACTTCGGACTCTTGGTTTTCAATCTCATGATCCGACGACCCTGATCCTTCAAATGGAGTCTCGTAGTAGTCAATGTCATGATCCCCCTCTGAACCTTCAAAAGATTCATGGTTGTAAATGTCAGGATCTAACGCTGGAATTTGATCGTAGCTGCTCGGTCTAAATGGAAATGTCTTTATCACATGGATCCCACATCGTACCACTTCACTGTTTTCGGACCTCAATATCACATGTAGTTCCAATTCATCATCTTCACAATATTTTTCCATTTCCATCTCACGTCTACTTATGAGTCTTAGCCACCTACCTCGGAAATAGGGTCTTGCATGTGTGGCTTCGAACAATGGAATACCGTCTCTTTTATTTTTTAGAATAACCTTGAATTCTTGATGCCCACCACCTGAACAGACAGCCCAAATGACCAAGCCTTCGAAAACTGGTGGTATATGAAATGATAATGAACTCCCTTCTCCACAGTAGCTGAACCAATTTGGAATCATAAAATAATCTAAGGGTTTAAGATAATGATGATCGGAGATTCTCTGCATAAATATGGAATTTAAGGAATGCTGAGATTTTAGACACTAATTAATATATATATATATATATATATGTGCGCGCGCGCGCCAATTGTGTGTTTTTTTGTGAGCAAAAGAGAGTCTGAGAGACAGAAACAGTACCCGAAGAAGCAGATCCTTGGTAATTTTTGATAAATTACTCAGACCTTGCTTGCCGTCAATCCCAATGAAATTGTACAGCCAATATTGAGACAGATATGGTGGTGCAGGTATTCCTCCATCTCTTCCAACTTCAACTCGTGATCCCACTCTGACACTTCAAATGAATCTGTCTTTTCAACTATCACATGGATCCCACATTCAAACACTTCAGCGTATTCTCCCAGTTCCACGCACAGTTCCAATTCCTCATCTTCACAATGTTCTTTCATTGCCATCTCGCTTAGACTTATGTATCTCATCAAATTTGTAAGGAACGGAACGCATGCGTATGCTTCAAACAATTGAATGCCATTGCTTTTATTTTTTATACACAATTTGGCGGCACAACTAAGACCTATCAAACGTTGATAGACAACCCCAACGACCAAGCCTTGGAAAACTGGAGGTATATGAAATGATAATGAACTTCCTTTTCCTCGGTAGCTGAACCAATTGGGAATCATAGTGAACCTGTCTCTGTGGCTGAACGTATAGCAACGATTGAAGAGAATTTGATACCCATAACCACCGTAGCACAATGCCTGTATATATATATATATATATATATATATTGATTTCAAGGAATGATGAATATTAGACATTAATTAATGAAAATTTAGTGTGTGCAATTGTGTGCTTATTTGTGTGCAAGAGAGACTAAAATAGTACCTCAACAAGACTTCTCTTACAATTTGATGATTTGTAGTCGAGAACAGAGCGAATAATCCAGCCATGATTACTTAGACCTTACATGCCTTCAATCTCTATTAAATCCGGACACCAAAGCAGATCCAGATTTAGACATTTTTTTGCTTGGATTGGTAGTCTTACCCATTGCATTGATTTGCAACCATATGCTTCCAAATATTCTAAATTTGAGGGAAGCTCTGGGATTGATACAAGATTGCTGCAATGCTCAACCCTCAAAAGCCGCAGCTTAGAAAGAATGCCGATGCCAGAAGGCAGACCGAAGAACTTGTTTCTTGATAGATCCAACTCTTCGAGAGAGGACAAACCTCCAAAATCAACAGCATTAGTTGCACGTTCAGACAAACCATAATTAACAAGTTTTAGCTTTCCCAATACTCTCCAAATAGTGGAAGTTGGAGCTAGCAGAAAAGCTGAAATCCAAGAAGAATTTGGTGAAGGCCGATATGGTAAGTTCCACTTCCAGTCCCAGTGTCCGCACCATGACAACTTCCTCACACACTTTAAATGTCCAATTAAAGAGACAAATTGCTCCTCGTTAATTCCATCTGCTAGAAGCTCAGTGAAGGACTCAATATCACCCATGCACTCCGGCAGCTCCTTGAGTTGGGAACACCCCGAAATGTTCAAACATACGAGAGACTTTGAATGTCCAATAGATTGATGTACCTCAACTAAACTTGAGCAACCTTTAAGCAGTAGCTTTTCTAAACTTGAACTGTACAAGTTTGGTGTTTTAACAAGGTTACATGAATAACTGAGATCAAGGATTTTTAGATTGTTGAGAATCTACAAGAGCAATGAAGAAAATAATTAAAAAGTAATCATCAAAAATTGTAACATGTAAATATAAATTACATAATAGACAAGTTTTGGGGCATTTTGGTGTGTTTGGCACCTTTTTTTCCTTCCATAGTTCTCTGATGTTACTGTACTTCATATCAATAACAACTACGTAGTCCAGTGAAAAATCGGATGGCAAAAATCTCAAAGGACATTCAAGCCAACAAATCCACGTCAACACTTTTGAAAGCCGTTCGAAAGATCCGGTGAGATCTGCTCCATTGATTTGCAGTAATTGTAAGAATTTCATTTTTGCAAATGATCTTGTGCTTAGTGATTTCTCTTCTGATCTTCTCACATCCAGTGTAAGGCCCTGTACAACTTTTGTTCCCTAACAAAGCAAAAGGAAAAAATCAATAGAACTTTCAAATGATTGTTTGTAATAAGTTTGATAATAAAGATACAAATGAATGTGCTTTTCTGTATGCATTGAGTTCTTACCATCTGCATCTTGAGTACTTTCCACGCATCCTCTTGACACCAAATTCTGCTCCTTTGTGCAGGATTTTCAGGGGACTCATCCTTAACGATCCCCCTTCCCATCTCTCGTAATAGATCATGCATGCTTATCTTTCCAGAATCATCAACTTTAATCAGAGACCTTTCAATGAGAGTTCCGAAATCATCTTCTGGATTGCAACCATAACGTCCTTCTAGCACTTCTGCTACGTATTTTTTCTGTCCACCAATAAAGAAGCATGCAATATCAAGAAATGTATTCTTTAGTTCAGGGGCTTTCAGTGAGTCAAAACTTATTCTAAGCCTTTCTTGAATAGCATGCTCTGGAATTCTTCTCAATCTGTCAATTACAGATCCCCATCTAGCTTGGTTTTTCCCAAACAAGCAAGAACCTAAAACCTCAAGAGCTAAAGGAAGTCCTCCACAGTATTCAACTACATCATTCGAAAGCTTAGCATAATCTTTTGCTGGCTTGGTATCCCTAAACGCATGCTGACAGAAAAGTTGAAGAGACTCATCGTGGTTCAGTTCTTGAACCCGGTATCTTTGATCAGCTTCAAGAAGTAAGCGTTCATCTCTAGTTGTAATTATTACCCTGCTTCCACGACCAAACCAGCTTCGCTCTCCCATCAAAGCATTTAATTGGTCCAGATGATCCACATCATCAACAACAACAAGAACTCTTTTGCGCCAGAGTCGTTCTTTAATCATAACCTTTCCTCTATCAACATTATTGATCTTCTCAATATTTTGTCTTAAAATATCATGAAGTAGTTGTTGTTGTAAAAGAACCATATCCTTAGATTTTTCTTTGACATTCAAAAGAAATGAGCTTCCCTCGAATCCATATCCACAGTCATAACAGAGTTGATTAAACACAATTTTTGCTATAGCCGTCTTTCCTATTCCTGGCATCCCATGTAAGCCCACAATGTGTACATCATCTGTTGTTGTACTTAGGAAGTGAAAAATATTGTGAGCAAGCGGATCAATACCTACTAGGTGCTTAGGAACATCTAAGTACTTGGGGTCCAATTTAGTCAACACATCCTTGATAATCTCTTGGATAAATTTTGCCTCATGCCTGTTCATAGACAAAAGCAAGTCATTAATAGCGAGACAATTAAATGTGTTCAAAAAGTATTTTATTGTTTCACATTGTAAAATAGGTAATGTCTAATGACTCCATATATAATTGTGTGGAAGTGAATCTTATAGAGAAAAGGCATACCCATTTACCATATCTTTGAGATTCCATCCAGATAGATTTCCTGCCTCCTCAAGAGCTTCTCCCCACTCCTTCACCTTCTCTTTAGAACGTTCTTCATGCTTAACAAATGCTTCAGCAAAACTGCCAGTCTGTTTTCTCACATCTGAAGGATCAATGTCATAGAATACAGGAAGAGCAATCTGACCAGTTTTCCTCTTTCTGCACTTGAGAATCTCCACAAGTTCATTGAGACACCATCTAGAAGAAGCATATCCTTTTGAGAAGACCACTAGAGATATCTTTGATTCTCGAATTGCCTTGAGGAGATGATCGGAGATTTCTTCTCCTCTAGGAAGTTCATCATCATCTCGAAAAGTGTGGATTCCTGCTTGGACTAAGGCAGTATATAGATGATCTGTAAATGTCTTGCGAGTATCTTCTCCGCTAAAACTCAAAAAGACATCATAGGCCCCTTGTGGTCTAGATCGAGAAGAATCTGGCTCTGTCATGGCAGCTGCAGAAATTAAGGCACGATTAATTAATTAGCAATGAAGCGATGGCAGGAGGTATCTGCTATCTTGCAATTATAACTAGTAAGGGATACATGTGAAGTGATCATCAAAGACAATACACGGAATTAACTCAATAAACTCATCAATGATTTCTATCTGAACATAAAGCTTTCAAATTATTGTTATGAGTAAAGACATGAAATTAAAACAAGAAAGAAGCAAAGAAAAGGTAGATATACCTCTATATAACAAAGGGTTGGTTGGATTCCACAAGCTATGAAATTGCAGCAATCGGGAACGGTAATTTATTTCAACTACCCAAACATATTTTTCAATTTGTTTTTCAATATACATGTAGTTTCGAAGAAGCAAAGAAGGGTTATATACTAGCAAAAACATGACAGCATAAAATCCCATGTAAGAATCTTGTTTCGCAATCTTCTTAGTGTTAATATTGCTGTAAAACTACATGCGTTCATGCAATCAGAAGCAATAATCGCAAAGGTTACCTCAATATGGTGTTTGAGTTGTTCGGATTCCACCAACCTGGCGACTTTAAAGATCAAATTGCAGCAATCAGAAAGGTTAGCTGGAGAAAGAATATGAATGCTTTCTTGCAAATTATTAGCTATATATGCAATAATTATCAAAGATGAAGGGTAACGTGTATAGGAAAGGGAGCAAGGACATTTCAAGGTAATTTCCTGGTTGTTGCTGATTGATTATAGTTGTTGCTTTAGCTCAGTTTCTTACAACTTTGTAAACTTTTTTGTTTTACTTTTGATAATCAAACAAGTTTAAAGCATAGTTAACACTTTAATCCTGTCAAAGACATAATACCTCTTAATATCAAACCCGGCACGTCCCTTATCTGGATGGTGTTGTAGGAGAATACAGTTCTATACTTGGCTTTTTATTTCCTTTTATTGTACACTAGGGTTCAAATCCATAATTACAAAAGGATCGATGAATATTATATATATTTTAAAAACACTTTAGAGGGGGGAAAAAGGGAGCAAAATTCCAGGATCAAACGGTGACTTACTATTTGTTTCAACGACTTCTCCAATGGAGAAACTTTTAGAAGTGAAAACCAGTACTTGAACAGGAACTCCATTTACTGTGGTGCTTATTTAAAATATAGCATTATGACTTGTCTGCCTTGGTGGGTCAGGAGTGATTTTCATGAAGTCCACATTTGTCTGCCACTACTGTCAAGTTATGAACTGCAAGCTAATAGTCACCATAAAGCAAAATGTCCCTTTTCATTGCCTCCAAATCAATTAACCTCCAAGCTAATTGTGGCATGAACAATAAATATTTTAGAATTCTATATAAAATACTGATAGATATATTCCTTTAGTAATAGCAACAGTAAACACTGACGGAATATATTTGTCTATAATTATGGCATGGATGGTAATTTTTTTGTAACTCATTAAAATACTAATGGCTTGGTTCCGTCTGTAAGGTCGTCAGTATTGATTTAAAATATTTTTAAAAAATTATTTATTAATAGTAAAAAAACTAATTAACCAAATAAAATTGTATTAAAAATTAAAGATATAAAAATAATCTTAAATAATATTCATCCAAATATTCATTACAAATTTAATGTGATTCAAAAATAAAATTAAACTAGAATAACGACCAAGTTGAAGAAGAAGGAGGAGGTTGTTTGTTTCCAGGAATGTAGGGCAAAAAAAGAACTGCACATGTATCATCATCCATCCTTAGATTAAAAATAGTATTTAATTTAATTTTACATTAATTAAAATAAATATTAGTAAAAAATTTAAAAATTTAAATCTTTAAGTAGAAAACATGTTTTTCAGTTAAAATTCTATTTACTTATTTATGTATTTCTTTTTTTTACATAATATTTTTTATTAAAAAACAATTTTAAAACAAAAACTCATCATGCTATGCTAAGAAAGTCATAATAAAAAATATTTGCTAATTTTAAATTAATAAAATAAATATTTTATTTTCATTGAATATTATGAGTAATGTTTTTTAAAAAAATCTTGAATATTAGGTTCATATATAATTATTCATAAAATAATAATTAACACTACTAAAAAAATTATAATCTTATTTAAAAATTACAGCACAACCGAATAAGTTTATAAATATTATAATATATGTTTTAAAATTTTAAATAATAATACTTAATTAAAACAAACAAAAAGAGGTGAAGGGCATTTAAGAAAACATGTCAGGCATGGCTGTGCCTAGAAGACAACGTCCGCTAACCTTGCTTTCTTTTTTCAAAAAAAATGAAGGGATGATATGAGTTTTTGAATTATTAAAATTTACATTAGTTGTGCTGTATTTGATTTTATTCAAGGGCAATCAAGTCCAAAAAATTTATGAAAAACCATTCACACCATCCAACAATTATACATTAACATTTATATCTCATAAAATAATCACTTTACCTCTGTTTTTTTATAAGGCAACCAATATGAGTGGTTTTTTCAAGGGCAAAATAGAAAAAATATTTTTTTTTGCTACGGTACCGTTTAGGGTATAGGTATATTGACTGTTTTAGTTATATTGATAACGTGTTGATTTTAGGATTTCGCTAGGCCCATTGATTTAGATAATATACTAAAAATCATTAATCTGACTTTAATTAAGTCTGGTTTGCAAATAAAGCCCATCAATTCTTGTAAAGGCCCAACAGATACTTTCAAGATCTGGGCACTCCCGGTCTCAACACTAACTAAGAAATCAAGCTGCAGTTTCTCACTCCAACTTGTGTAAGCCTGTTCCAAGTCTAGATGTGTGCTTGGCTAGCTATCATGGCATCTTAACTTGATGCTCACTATTCTATAGCCCTGATGCGGAAGTACTTTATCTATATCCAATATAAACATAGAGAAGGGCCTGACGTAAAGGGGTGGTGGCGCAGTTGGCTAGCGCGTAGGTCTCATAGCTTCTGAGTTATCCTGAGGTCGAGAGTTCGAGAGTTCGAGCCTCTCTCACCCCAATCCTTTTCTTTTTTCGTTCTTTGTGATTAATTAATATTTCGGACTCTCTCTTTTATCCTTTATGAGGAGCTTAATATCTAAACTCGTAAAATCTCCTAATTCTTGAAAACAATATTGGCGCAATTTCTTTACTGTGAGTAAATTGGCACATCCCACAGCGCTGGCCCTCTTAACTGCTCCACCACCGACAGCGTAACTGCTGCTATGATTGCCATGCCACAGCCCCTTTTGTCGCCGTTCACGGATGATGCTGCCAAGCCCACCGACATCTCAGAACACCATGTGTGCCATTCCACGGTCATGGTGAAGGCAGATTTGAATCACTTAACATCATTATTCCTGGCCCTTCCCCGTCCACTGATTCGCAGGCTGGAGGTGGAGATGGAAGGAGATGATACCTGTTGCCAGGGGCGGAGCGAGGTGTATTTTACGGGGAGGCCAAAATTAATATAATAATATATATTATTAAAAGGTTTCTTTATTTAAATTAAAAATATTAAATAATAGAAAATTTTAAAATGTTTTGCAGGGGCCGGGCCCCTGCTTGCCACCCCCTGGCTCCGTCCCTGCCTGTTGCAGTGTGTGTGGATTGACATATAATGGTATTATCACGGGGGAAATTCACCCCCTCACTCACCATTACTTTACTTATGATGAGATCGCAGAGCTTTCATTCTCTGGGTTCCATATTAGAAGATTTGTTCATAAATAAATTTGAAATTTTAATAATCTGTTAACTGAATTTAATTATGTTTTCATTCGCTTTTTTTTTTTCTTTTGCTGACACAGTCATATGCTTAAACACGTTTTCATCGGATGGAAACCTAGCTTCTTATCAGTTAAACAAAGGCTCTAATCAAATCTTTTAAATTTTATTTAGAATTAATTACATTGAATAATTTAAATTGTTCAAGACCTAATAGCAGGAGAGTGGTAACTTTTTTTGGTTTTATGTTTCAAAAATGTTTTCAAAAAAATTTAAATTTTTTTTATTATTTTTTTTTAAAAAATCAATATATTTTTTTGTATTTTTAAATTATTTTGATACGTTGAAATTAAAAATAATTTTTAAAAATAAAAATATATTACTTTAATATATTTTTAAATAAAAATCAAGCACAACTATATTTTTATATTAATTTCTTGTTGTTAAAAAAAAAAAAACACATTAATTTCCAGCAACTACGGAGTGTTAACTCCACGTCACTGGGTACAAAAGAACCTGCACATGCATGCGAAGAAATGCACGCTTTAAAACATGAAAAGGGCTCGAAGAAGACATGTAAACATTTAGCACATGGAAAGAGGGCCAGATCTAGCTAGGACCATACCTCACTTTAAATAATATATATATATATATATATAGTCTTAATCTTCTCTCTGCATGGCTTTTAGCCCATCTTTCAAGTTCCTCCATGTGCATAAAAGATTGGTTTCTCATTCAAAGCTAAAATCATCTCCCTTTTGTTTTTTTAATATATATATATATATATATAGTTTTAGTGACTTCACTTTGGTTTAAGATTCATAGTTTTTTCAATATGTTTTTAAAATATTTAAAAGACTGAAATATATATTAAAACTAATCTATTTTAGTTTTAACCTCTCTATACTTTGATGTTTTTGAAATCATGTTTTTTTTTTTTTTCAAGATTCCCTCCATATTTTGCATATAAAACAAATAAAATGGTATAAATACTTTCAGCTTTAATAACTTTTAACTTGACCAATTATTTAAGTCTTTTATACACCTAATTTTAAGTCTTAGAAATAATTAATGACATATAAATAACAATTTTAACACCTAAACTAGCTAGCATACATTGAAGATGATTAATTATTAAGAGAATTTTGTCTTAAAAAAAAACTAAAATCGATCTCAAATTAATTCTGCTGTTGAGGAAGTCCCGTTCATCACCAGCAGAAATGGCCCCAGCTGAGATGCGAATAAGATTCTCCAGATCTAAGGAGTTTTTCTATAGGTTCATACACATCGAACACTCGCAATCCCGGCCCGACCTTCATCTCTGCAGCTCTGCAATCAACATCACAGAGTATGTAGATCTCATTTACACATCTCAAGCTTCGTTACAATGAAGTTTTAATTACAAAACAATAAATTAATAAATAAAACTACGTAAGACTAGGTAGGGAGATAAAAAAGAGACAGGCATGGGTGGCAAGCTAGTTTTGTTGAAGGCCTGTGAAAGTGTGCATCATCGTTTTCCGACATCTTGGAGTATTGATGAACACGTTAGCTTAATCCCTACACTGCACGTTAAAGGTCACAATTCACGGTATGTCTATGGAATATTCAAGGTCCCACCACCCATCTCATCATCCAATAATATCATGATCTGACGGCCTATGTAGTTTTATCTACAAAGCAGAGGCGATGGAGGCAGAGAAACACACACAGACACGCAAGAAAAGGGTCTCCAAAGAGCCTAAACACAAACCCAGAAGGAAACATGGATCCTTTTAGATTTACCATCTTATATTTAGGTAATTTACGAGTGGAGTTAAGCCGGTAATGCTGGGCAGCTCGACTGCGGGACCTACTTACTGTCAAGGATCCTTTTCGTTTATCTGGTCCCATGCTTGAATTGGGTGGTCACTTGGGTATGCGATGTATTTATCACATTAAAAATCTCAACACTTGTTATCTGGGCATTAAGTTCTTTCCAAGAGACACATTAATTATTATTAAATTAATATGGGATAAATAAGTGTTTTTTTATTTCAAATGTATAATAAAATAATCAAAATATCCTTAAATTCTAAGATATTAAACTAGTGTCAAGGGGCTTTATAGTATTTTCACATTGGTTTTTTCATTAACATCATGTCAAGTAAGGGGCTATTTGAATAAATATACATTAAAAAAACAAAACATACAATAAAACAACCAAAATGTCTTTCCAACCATAAGAGTTAAAATTGGCTTCAAGAAGCTTTTTTTTTTATCTTTTTTAAATAATTATATTTTTTTAAATTATGTCAGTTGAGGAACAATTTGATATTTGACTAAAAATATAAATAGCTAATGATGTGTGTTATGCAAGCGCTAGCATGTAGGAGGCGTTTGCTCCCTTCAAGTAGTGTGTTGGTACGACGCTTATAGGTGGTTGGGGAGTAATTTATCATTGGCAGGGTTTTTTTCTTTCTCTCTCTCCTTCCTTACAAATTACAACTTTGTCCTCTTTGTTGTTGGTATTTCAACTTTAGTCTTTATTTTTTTTATTTTTTATTTTTATCCTTGACCTTTTTATAGAAGTTTTATTTATTTACAATTCCACCCTTCAATCCCATTAGCTTATATTTTTTTCTAATTTGGTCTCCATTCTTTTTATTTTTTGGGTCTTTTGTTAAATTGATTTTTCTTTTCAATTTCACCCTTCATTCAAAAAATTATTTGTATTTTTTATTTCAATTTTGATCTTCTTTCTTTTGATTTTTTTTTGTACTTCTGATAAATTGATTTTTCTTTTCAATTTCACTCTTCAATCAAAAAATAAAATTCATTTCATGTTTCGATTTTGATCTTCATTTTTTTAATTTCTATTTTATTTTTGTATAATTAAAATTCTTTTTGGAATTGGATTTTTTTGTTTTTCCATATAAAATACTTTCGGTCTGATGACCCGAATCACGAGTTTGAAAAGTTAACTTAGATTGACATTTGTTTTTCTTAATGATCTTTGTGATTTTTTATTTATTTTCATTAGGTTATCCCGATCTCATAACTTGAGCCACGAGTTTGACGGGATAATTTGAGTTGGCTCTGCTCTAATTACTGAAGTTATAGGTTTGTCATACTAACTGCGATTTTCTTGAATCAATTTTTCATTTCTTTTTTTTACCAAGTTTTGTCATCTTGTATTTAATTGTGAATTGAAATACATCATTGTTCTCTTTTGAAAAAAAAATATTTTTTCTACGCTATTGTGATTATTTTTTAATTTAATTCATTTGTTATTATTGATTTTTTGTATTATCTAATTAAAATAAATCTGAATTATTTGACTCAATCTAATTTAAAAATAAGTCAAATTTTTCTATCTTTGAAACACGGTTTCAATAGCTAAGAATTGTTTTTTATATAAAAAAGATGGGGGTGTAAAAGTCAACGATTTCAACTATGGTCTCTAACGTTTTCTATAAAATAGTAAAAGAAAACTGATGGATCTAGATCATGCTTTGGTCTTGTACACCAAGTCGAACCCTGACTCTCTGCGTGTTCCTGTTATAGAATTGGTGATATGAAGGGAAAAGAAACCCTAACTTTTGGAACTTCATAAATGAGTTTAAATTTAGATTCATGATGCTAAAAAGATAGGTCAGGAATTGCAGTTTTTGATCATTTCTACTACTAATAATGCCCACTTTCAAGAATCCATTTATGTATCAATTGCATTAATTACTCCACTCTTACATTCAATAAATTTTTACATTAATTTAATGTATTGAATAAAAACGGCTATAATTAAATTACATGGTGGATTGTATTTTTTTTATAATCAAAGATGAACTAAATTAAATGATGATACATGAAAAACAACAATTGTTTTATACAATATACAAATCTCTATTTATTTATTTATTTATTTATTTATATATATATAATATCTTATAATTTAGATATTTATATAAAATATATTAAAACTTAGATATTTATCTTAAAAAAATCTATGTATAGAAATCTACATGTGAGTATTAAAAAAACTGATCTCCGTCGACAATATAAGACTCAACATAAGTTTAATGCAAGATTTAAAAAATATTTAAGTTTAGAGAATATTTTTTTTTGACACATAAATACAATTTACTATTTCCGTCACCTAAATAAATACTATAATAACTTAAATATTAAAATATATTTTTTTTTACTTGCTAGGCTCATCAAGTTTTGTAGTCGAGTTCTATACTCGTAAGAAAAATCACCCACGGTCTTTAACCTTAGAATTTTAACACCTCATCATTAAGATATAACAATTTATAGTTTAAGTGACAATGATCTCTTAATATTTTTAAGAGGTCACAAGTATGATTTTTAATAAAGTTAGAAACATTACATTTATTTAAATTTCACGTCAAAGGAGGTGAAAGTTAACTCTTTATTGAGGATCAATGTTAAGGATCATCTTTGTGAAAGTTTACATTTGCTGATGACACAGTTGCAAATCATTCACTACTAATCAAATTACAATGCCGGTGATTCATCCATCCAGTGAGCAGAGCCGCAGAGAAACTTTTATTCCCTGGGCAAAGAAGTCAATATCACCTTGAACATCGGGCAGCCTTTCCTCCTTTATGTTCACATACTAAACAGAGGTTTTGTCCGAAAGGTGCATGATGAGCTACTGCTAACTTTATACAAGGACCTCGTTTTGTCGTGTAATTCCATGTGAGTCAGTTTATAAAATATTGAAGAAATAGACAGATGACCAATGAAGTCATGGTTTTAACACAATTTATTTATAACTTGTAAAATAGAGCATCACAAGTTGAGGAATTGATTAGCCCCATGAGTGAAAAAAATAGGAAAATTACGCCTGGCCTACCCGGTGCCAGCTGGCAGGCTGGCTGGAGCAACACCGGGACATGAAAAACCGCGTTTTAAAGGAAGGAAACTTTGCATATTGTCATCATGTGACCGGACTGATCTCATCTTCCACTGCTTTCTCATTTAAGTCTTCACAAGCACTAAACTCTCTCTCTCTCTCTCTCTCACTCACTCATTGAGCTTTGAAACCAGAAGTTCTAGATCCTACAAGTCCCCATTAGATCTTAATTTCAAGACCAGCACAAACCTAGATTTCACAAAATGGCTCCACTCAAGTACTTGATCTGTTTCAGTCTCAGACAGGTACTTCTGCTTTTTCTTGTTTTGTTTCTGTTCACTTTTCTTCTCCCCTTTGCCTCCTCAGACAGTGATCAAACACAGCTTGAAGCCAAACAGTTTCTTGTTAGAAGAAGAATGTTAGAAGTGGGAACGAATGAAGACCAAGTACCCAAGAAAAAGAGCACCAATTTGTCCAGCAAGAACCAAACCAAGCTCGCCAAGCCTAGCCTATCTACAAAAAACCAAACCAAGCTCATCAAGACTGGCAGCCTATCTACCAAGAACCAAACCAAGATTACAAAATCTACAAATGCAACCAAAGCAACACCCACCCCTTCCAACTCCACTTCTCAGCTCAAAAAGCTAAACTCTACTTCACAGCTCAAGAAACTCAATTCCACATCAAAAGCCGCAGCCAATTCTGCCCCCGCCAAGAAAACATCAGATCTTCTGAAACTAGGCCCATCCACTAACAAAACAACCAAACCCACTTCCACAAAACAAACACAAAGCCTTGTAGACAAGAAAGTCGGTGACACAGAATCCCAAAAACAAAACAAGAACCAGAAACAAACCAACCCAAAAAAGACCACTCAAACTAAAAAGCAACAAAGCTGGCTTGACCAGGATGATGACGATGATTTGGTTGCTGAATTCAGAGATCTACCGTCGAAGTTTCATCAAACTATCATACCAGACCTTGAGAGACTCTCCATAACATCCAAGAAATACCTTACGCAAGCCAACAAAGATTTGACTAAGGGGTTCAAGCCAATTGTTGGCAATAAATATGCATCTACCATTGCCTCTACAGTCTCTTTTGCATTCATTTTAATACCTCTACTTCTGGTTTCTCTTGTCTTTAATCGTATCAAAGCTTATTTCTCTATACAAAAGATCTTGATTTTCATCCAAGTTTATCTCTCCATCTACTTCACCATTCTCTGCCTCTCTGCATTAGTTACTGGCCTTGAACCCTTGAAGTTTTTCTACGCTACTTCACAGTCCAATTACGTTTGTTTAATGGTGTTTCAAACCCTAGGCTATGTTCTGTACCTGTTGCTTCTCTTGATGTATTTGATCCTGGTTTTTTCCGCCGAGTGTGGGATGGGCTCAAAGCTGTTGGGCCTGGGCCAGACCATGGTGGGCTATGCAATTGGGTTGCATTACTACGTGGCGGTGTTTCATAGGGTTGTGCTGCACCAACCACCCAAGACTAATTGGAAGATTCATGGGATTTATGCCACGTGTTTCCTCGTGATTTGTCTGTTTGCTAACGCTGAGAGGAGAAAGAAGGCCTACTTGGAAGAGGGTGGTGAAGAGGGCAAGAAGAACTAGTTCGTAAAGAAACTATCCCACGCGGTCTCACTGAAGATATTTTTTCAAGAAAATGCAATAAGGCCTATTTTGCTATCAGTCTTTTCTAAATTTTAATACATGTCTCAATTTTAGATGGTACCATTTGTCTCCTTTTCTTGCTATATATATATATCAAATGGGAATGTAGAATTTATGTATGTCTAGTGGGCATTCAATGTAATGTCAATGTCACTCTACTAAGTGGAAAGTAGAATGCTTATCTTGCAATTGTATCAAATTTCATATAAATATACTTGTATTAGTATTATAAATAAGAATCTTGAACACCTCCCCAGCAATGCAAACAAGAATGAGACTTGAAAAAATATTGCATCATCTCCACATTCTTTATTTTAAAAATAATATAAATTATATATTAAAATCTAATCTAACAGCTTAAATTTTTAGATTGAATTGGTTCGATTGACATAATATCAAAATCATGATAACCAACCAATCACAAGTTCAAATCTTATCTTCATTTATTTGATAAAAATTAAGCATAAGACAGTGCAAGTTTATACAAGTTTTACACTTAAAGAGCTTTTACTTGAAAAAATATGTTAGAGAATAATATAAATCATATCTTGAGACTTCACCTAACAACTTAAGTATTTGAGTTGAATTGATTCTTTAACAGATCCCGTTCATTTTTGCATTTCAAAAATGCTTTAAAAAAAAAAATTTCCTTACTTCAAATTAATTTTTTGATGTTTTCAAATTGTTTTGATGTACTAATGTCAAAAATAATTTTTTAAAAAATATATATTATTTTAATATATTTCCAAATAAAACACAATTTATAAAACAACAAATACAACATCTTTAACCTCATTAAAAAAAAATTATAATCTTGAGGGATGTAGCTCAATTAATCAATTTTTGGGTTTACTCACTAGAGATTACCGGTTCGAGTCTCACAAATTTTAGGGTTATTAAAAATTTATATAATTATTAACTTTAAACTGCATAAAATTAGTCGATGTGTATATAAGTTAATCCAAATATCCAATTTAATAAATAAAAATAAATATAAATAGAAGCTTATACATTGATCAAGGTTAGTTTGGTGAGAATGTTATCAACCCACGATCTTGATGAGACCTGGCGGGGGGACATTACGTATTTCCCTTACAATAGTGTCTGTCTTGGTCTCTCCTTTTGTACACTTAAGTCGCAAATTGAAGATAGTATTTGGTAGTGATCACTTACAGCTAGTATCGCTGCCAGCAGCGTAATTCTGAGGACTAAAATGGCTTGATCTCTGGTGTGATCTTGATTGTTTAGCTTCATCTTGACTTTTAACCCACATTTGCTGACCTCTAAAATGGCACTTTCCAAGCTCTTAAGATTAATTTCAGGCACCGAGAGCTGCTCTGCAAGAAGCCTCTCTCTCTCTCTCTCCCCCTCTCTCTCTCCCCCTCTTGAATTCTTTGCTTCTGTATTAGATGCGTTTACCACAACCTTATTTTATTAATGTAAAAAAGCACCGTGAAGTAACTAAAAAGTGTAGCCTCTACGATTTTTCCTTCTTAAAAAACACTGTACTCCAAAGACAGTCTCATGTCGGTTGATAGTTTGACGTGGCATAACAAGATGAATCTTCTTTTTTTCTTATCAACTATCTCTGAGAACTAGAAGATAGAGCGGGACCCATGATAATTGAGTGTACGGTAGTGGTTTTTTTTTTTTTCATGCGTTCATGAAGAATATTTCTCGAGAAAAAGTTTTTTTTTAAAATATTTTTTATTTAAAAATATATTAAAATAATTTATTTTTTATTTTTAAAAATTTAATATTAATATTATCACATTAAAATAATTTAAAAAACATAAAAAATAATTTAAATTAAATTTTTTATAAAAAATAACAAAATAATAATTTAACCCCTGCATCAAATAGTGATTTTAGAGTGGTGGTTATGCTTGGAAATGTAGTAAATTTTTCTTTTAAAAGTTTATTTTTTATTTTTTTATTATTTTAATACGATGATATTAAAAATAAAAAATTATAAAAAATATATTTTAATATATTTTTAATTAAAAAATATTTTAAATTATAATATCAAACATACAAAATCAATGCACATTTGAGTTTTTAGAGCCTACCATAAAGAGTAACAAGTCTTTTATCAAACTAATATAGTTTGGTAAAGATTTTAAAAATATAACATAAAATAAAATAAAATAGTAAATTAAAACATTTTCACATAAAATTTAAATATTAATAAATCACTTTAATTTAGCAAGTAATACAAGCTTTAGACCTTGAACGTCTGGAAGGAAATCCAAAAACAGCGTTGGCAACGCCCAAATCACTTTAATTTAGCAAGGAATACAAGCTTTAGATGGTTTGATTTTGTATTTTAAAAATGCTTTAAAAAAAAATTTAAAATTTTTTATTTTAATTTTTATTTATATTTAAAATAATTTTTTTTAAAAAAAATAATATATTTTCTAATTAAAAAACAACCATAAACATATTTCTAAAAGCATGAATGTTTGGAAGGAAATCTAAATAATTTGCGTTGGAAACACCGAAATCCTAAAAAAAAAAAAAAAAAGATAGATAAAGCCCATGATTGTTTATGGCAAATTAAGTTCAGATTGTATGGGCTAGGTTGCTGGAGGGTATACGGGCTGTTGCCGTATGGGTATCACACGACGGCAAATCCTGATATCCATTCACCATTGGCCATAGCTCAAGAAAGATTGAGATAAATAATATCCATTATAACTTATAACAGGGGGGGTGCTCACGGTCCGTTATGTTTAGATTTAGGTTAAAAAATTTAACCGACTTTTTAATTTTTTGATTTTTTGATTTTTTGATTTTAATGAAACCAGTTCAAACTAAACTCGTTAAACTCAATTTTTGTTAGACTTCTTATAAATAATAAAAATAAAAAACAAACCTTTTTAATCATAATTCCTCCGCTTTGAGTTATACTAAAAACAAAAGGTGAAAAATCATTGTTATATGTGGAATTCTTTGTATAAAAGTGAAGTCCATAAAAAATGATTTCTGAAAAAATGAAATACTATTTGATTATATTATAGAAAATAAAATAAGTTTGAAATCATTTTTCCTATTTGATTATATCATAAAAAATATTTTGAAAAATAAAATTCCTGAGTTGTCATTTTTTTACAATAACTTTCTTTATTAGAAATTAATAATATTTTATAATAAAATCTATATGGTATAGTAATGTATGAATATTTTATAATGAGTTTTCTAGCTATGGAAAGCATTTTTTACAATAAATTACACACTAAATTAATATAACTTTAATTATATATATGTTATATATACTGATAATTCCTAGTAGAGTATTTCCTAGACGTTGTATTAAATATTGTAGACAGATATAGATCAGATATCAGCATCCATACGATAAGAACAATTTCTCACTTGTTTTCGAGTACATGCGATAATAACTCCATCTTAAAACCAATCATCTCTCTCACAGAGGTCACTGAATGTTAAGATTCATATCCAGTAGGAATGCTTCATCGAGGAGTTTTCCATGGCCCTCCCTTTTCACATATGAGGTGGTTCAATCGACAGAGAACAAGCCCATAAATTCCACCATATAGAAACTGAATATTGCATGGCTTTCGAGGTCTCTACATCAATAAATCCTCAAATGACAGAGACTTCAGGCTTAAGACTCTACTGGGCGACTGAAAACAGTGCTGCTTTCATGAAGCAGCAACAGGTGGTAGTGGTGTGGCGGCGGCGGCGGTAGTGGGAATATGACGGTGATGGCAAAGGAGGTGATGGTAGTAAGGTGTTTGTTGTGGTGATTGAAATAGCTAGATTATGTTATAAGTGGATTATTATTTGTAAATTATTTTTTAGCAAATAAATTAAGTTTGAAAGTTAATTATATTGACCAACTTTCCTATAAAATATTTTTAAAGAAATAAATATAAAAAAATATTTTCCTATAAAGTATTTTATACCAAAATAAAATAACTTAAGACATTATGTTATACTTTAAAAGTTATAGGAAAAACATTGTGCGTGTACTGTTGACATAAACTCATTGTACTATGGACTACACTATAAATATAGAGTGTTTGTAATGTTGATGACACTGTAACACTATAAAGGCATTGTCTTTATTGTTTTTTAGTCAAAACAAATGTTGTCGGGGACATTGTATTTTTTTTTGTGCCAAAAGTTATTATTAGATTTGGTTTGGCAACTAGACCTAAATTGCTTTCCATCAGGTGTTGGGCATAGCTCGTAGCTAAACATAGATATTTTCAATTTTAATTTTTTATCTTTTTAGATATTTTTTTTTATTTAATTTTTTTTATATGATAAAAAGAAAATAAATTGATGGAATTTTTTTTATATTGTATAAAAATTAAGCGATAATAATTTTTTTTTTAATTGAGGTTGTGCTGGGATGAATTTTTATTCTATTGACATTGAATCTTGTTGCCTAAGTACAATGTAATAGTAAAAGATAATATGACGCAAGTTTTAATACATTTAAAGCTTGTCCATGTTCTTAACTTGCATCAAAGTGATCGTGCTCCCAAGCTTTTTCATGCATGCGTTGTTATCAGCACATATATAATGATACCATCGTCGTTATTGTTGTCGTTATTGTCTTCAAAGATGCAAGACTTCCTGGTCCATCGATGGAAACTCGTCACATGTCAAGTGCATGTCCACTACTGTGAGGTCTCCCATCACTTGGATGCGAGATGCTGATGTGTATGTAATGACTCGTAATGCATGGGGATGTGGAATGTCGTCAACAGCATCGACATGGACATCAAATTGGTGGATCCAAAAATGGATGGGTGGTAGGGTCCCCCCCTCTCCTCCCTTGTAGGGTTCTTTGGGCCAAGGGCAGCCATTCATCCTCATGCATGATGCATGTCCTTGCTCCTGAAAATTCCAGTCGATTATTCGTACACTTAACAAAAACATTGAAGCTTTTTTGAAACTTTAAAATATAATTTATATTATTAATTTATATTAAGTTAAAATCTTATAAGTTCTAGCCATTTAGGTGGTGGTCTAGTGATAAGAATTTGAAATCAAGAAATTTGCTCCCTTTGTGATCTCAAGTTCAAGTTCTGTGGTTGCTCATATGATGGTCACTGGAGGTTTAGATGGTCGTTAACTTCAGAGCCTATGGAATTAGTCGAGGTGCGCGCAAGCTAACCCGGACACCCATGTTAAACTAAAAAAAAATCTCATAAGTCCTAATATTACTATAATATTTTTTGGCATTTTTGGCAATGTTATGTTTTTTTGGACATCTACCAACACACACATGTTAAACCATCAAATTAAACAAGAAAAAAATACAAAAATAAAAGAGGATAGAAGTTAGGGTTTTATTGATATTAGATGTTTATCAAGAGATGGCAAAGAATACTTACAGTGGGAAAGCTACCATCTCCAGGCCATTGCTTGAAACCATTGAATTTATTGAACGAACGAACCGATCGGAACCAAACTATATGTCTCTTTGCACTGAACAATTATTCCTCTAATTTACATGTCTCTAAGGTCATAGCATCTATATCTTCAGCTTAATTTATGGATATATGATGATATCTGTAACACAGAGACAAATGCATTCTCCAAAAAGAGTGAAAAAAGACAATACATGTATGTTGAATGCAAAATTCTCTTATAACAATAAACAAATATTATCATCTCACCCAAAATCTAATATAATAAATAAAACAGGTTACAATAAACTCATGTCATTTTTTTTTAATTGCATCCAAAAATGGATAAATAGATAGGTTGATCATATATTTAGAAGTGTGATTATAGTTGTTTTTTCATTTAGAAATATATTAAAATAATATTTTTTTTTATTTTTTAAAAATTATTTTTTAAATCAATGCATCAAAATAATTTAAAAATACAAAAAAAATATTAATTTAAAATAAAAAAAATATATAAAATTTTAAATTTTTTAAAAATACTCTTAAAACATAAAAACAACCAGGCTAAAATGCAACATTTCACTTTCCACATTCATGTATATTTTGGAAATATCACTTGTGAAAAGTTTATATATATATATAAACTAATTTTTTAAAATAAAAAAATATTATTTTAATAAATTTCTTAAAAAATACATTTTAAAAAATAATCATTAAATTCTCTCTGCAGTGTTAAAGCACAGTAGTAAACTTTGAACGTCACAATGCTCAGTAGTCATTAATATATTGTCGGGAAATCTTTACCCTCAGAAGGAAAGGGGTGAAAGGAATATCTTCCTCGCAAATGAGGCGAGCCATTTTACTTTGTTCCAAAAATAGTAATAACGATAATAAAACAGGAAATACTAATAACGAGAACGAAGAAAATAATATTTTTTTTATTTATAAATCCTCCCATCCATCTTTCTCTCTTTCTTCCATCACACAAATTTGTCTATGGAGATTAACATGCTAACTTTATAATCTCAATAATTATACCTTAGCATATATTAATAATTCAATTCTCAAGAAGAAAAAATTTTAAAGCCTCGAAAATTTTTAGCAATCAGCTGCTTTGTAAGCACGAGTATTTTTTTTTTTTGGGATAAGACTTACAAAATCATTAATTGACAAAGAAAATGAAAAGAAAACGATGTTTGTTTTTGTGGTGGTATTGTTATTTAAAAATATATATTTTATTTATTTTAAATTAAATTTTTTGATGTTTTTAAATTTTTTTTAATATATTGATATCAAAAATAAATTAAAAAATTAAAAAATATATTATTTTAATATATTTAAAAAACACTTTAAAAAAACAATCACTCACTACAATATCAAATACCACTAAAATCATACTTGCAGCAAAGCTCATTTGGTATTGTTGTAATGTTATTTTTTAAAGTATTTTTTATTCGTGTATGTACTAAAATAATATTTTTTATTTTAAAAAAATTATTTTTTAATATTATTATATTAAAATAATATATAAAAATTTAAAAATTAATTTTAAGAAAAACCCCTTTTAAAACAAAAAAAAAAAAAAAACAAAGACTTGTATTATAAAGTAAAAGGAGATGGGAAGGGGCATTTGTGGCAATTCAAATTTCTGCAATTCAAAAACGGTAAAGAAGGAAGGACCAATCCGAAGAGGAGAAAGGCAGGCGTCTAAGACAATGGGGCCCAAAAACAAGAAAACACAAAGGCAACGGTGTTATAGTGGTGCAATTATGCCTGCCCCACCCTCCACACCTTTGCATTTCAGTGCCCACATCTCCACGCGCCGTCTCTCCCACTTTCCCACCCTTTCAATTTTTAAACGTTGCAAGTCTATTTTAATTTCGCTTTGTTTGATAAAATAGTTTCAAGCATCATCAACCTTCTCTTGAACTCAATTTTAATAAAAACCCATGTCAATTCAAGCTTTATTTAGTCCGGTATTAAAACATAAAATACTAGCAATTTTTCAATTGCAAGATTAATGTAATTTTTATTATATTCAAAATACAAACTTAAAAAACTTTACTTGATTGTGATATTATACTCTTGGCTGGATTTAGAAAAAAATAGTAGATTTAGTGCTGACTCAAATATATATGGAAGGATTAAAAAAACAAAAAATAAAAAAGATAGATGAGTACGTGGAGATTCATGCGAGTGGGGGAGCAAAGAAATGTATATTTGGAAAGAATGGATTTTATTTTATTTTATTTGATATTTGCTATTGCATTAAAACAGTACTCCCGCTGGTAGTGCTGGAGAGAGTGAGAGAGACTGTGCTGTTTTCATTACAAGAAGAAGATCCTTCTCTCTCCGCTGTCAGAATCAAACACTTCCAAAAACACCGTCCCCGTTTCCTTAAACTACACTTCCCTCCATCCCTCTCTCACCCTCTCTCTCTCGCAGTTTCTCATTCTGTGGCAAGAGTAACACAAAACAAAAAGCATGTCTTAGTTATCTGCTTTTTCAAACAATACACAAGAAAAACACTTTTTTCTTCTTTTTGGCTTGCAATTTCACTGTTAGCTGATTGCTGTTCTTCTCTTTGCTTCTCTCTTTAAGGAACCCTCCTCAAAGGTATGCCATTTTCTATTACAGTGTGTGTGTTTTGTGCGGTGGGGGGCTCATTTGTGGTATCTATCTATGTCTCTGTGATTGAGACATTATTTGGGTTTGGATCTTATTGAAAAACTTGGGTTTTGCTTTGTTGGTGTCTATGTTGAATTTTGCGTGTTAAAGTTTGGTTCTTGTAGATCCAATTGTTTTTAGGTTGTGCTTGTGCTTTATGTGAAAAAGATCGTCATGTTCGTGTTTTCTGATGCAAAGATTTTTTCTCTCCTTGTTTCTCTATTCTTAGAGAATTTTAATTATGGTTTCTTTGTTTCTTCCACGTGATTTTATAGAGAATGACTGACTCCATCGTAATTGATTCAAACAGCTAAAGGGATTGCTTAAAGTACTAACAAAGGAAGGCTCAGAATGAGAACTTGAATAACAAATAGAAATTCGTTTAAAAAGAGAGAGAGAGGGGTGGTTGATTTAGCTGCCCTCTAGCCATTTTAATTACCGTGGCGGAACTGATATTTTGAATGTCGGGGTTGGAGTGAACTTGGATGTGATGGCAAAGATCCTAGTTGCTTCAGATTTTTGTGTTAGTTCTGTGTATAACCATTTTTATTTTGGCTAGCAATCCCTGTGCATACACGTTAGATGAAACTCTCTTAGGAAAACTGGAAGTGACGATCCTCACATATGGTCCTATCTTGAAATTTCATGAACTGTTGTGAGTCATTATTGGAAGTTATGCATGCTGAATGTATTTTGTTTGAATCGCCATGGTCAATGACTAATTCACTTGGCTGTTTATGAATTCAGAGTAGTTGACTGTCTGAAAATGGATAAAGTTTCTCCCGACTGCCCATATCCAGGATGCTTCTTTTGTGTCATGAAGGAAGGAAATCCAAGTAAGCGAAGAGCAAGTATACTGAAATTCTTTAGAGAACTTCCTTCACAGGATGATGATGGCCAGGTTCTCCCGATCAGTGGACTTTGGAACACTGCTATGGCACATCCAAATGACCCCGAGTTCATTGAATTGGGAATATTTGAATGTATGGCTGCTCTTATATGGAAGGGCTTAAAGAATCGCCGCTGGCTTTCTCATGACCAAAACATATATATTCCTTACTATGCAGCTCATATTATCGGATCCTACACTATGAACATGGAAGAGTTTGCAGAAAGTGCTGTCCATGCTGGCGTAATTGCTCCCTTGGTTGAGCTTTTGAGGGGGAGATTGACATGGGTTGAACAAAGAGTTGCAGTACGAGCACTGGGGCACTTGGCCACATACACCAACACTTTTCCTGCTGTGGCAAGTCATGGCGAAATCCTTGAACTCTCCATCCAACTAGCAATCAGTTCACTCGAAATAGTTTACTCACATTTTTACCAATATGTTGATAGAAGAATTAGTTATCATTGCGATTTGCTTACCCGTGGCATGGGTGGTGTTGAAATGGAGTCCAGGAAAGCAGAGGAATGGGCTAGTCAGTTACAGTGCTGGTCACTTCAACTCATTAATTGCTTTGCTTTCAAGCCCGAATTTCTTCCTACCATATGCAAGCCTGAATTCTTGGTAAAACTGCCAGGCATGTGGGGTGGGCTTGTTAATGAGAATTCCCCTGCTGGTATTGGTTTATTAAGAACAATTTGTCATCATAAGCTTGGTAGGGGACCTGTTGCTAGCTGTCCTGGTATTATCGAGGCATTGTGTAATATAGCTAGGTCATCAGATGACTGGCAGTATATGGCTATAGACTGTCTTCTTTGGTTGATCCAAGATCCAAGCACATGCCATAAGGTAAATTGAATATCTATTAATTTATTTTTGACTTTGGTGCTGCATGAGATGTTCTTTTCTTTTTATATTAAAATATTACTTGTGCATTGAAAGTGCATTCATGGACTAGGGTGACTTGACATTTTGTATTTAAGATTTCTCAAGGGTGAATAATTACATCCTTGGTCTACACATGCTTTTTTAGTTAGTTCTGTTTGCACAGCATTTTTTTCACCGTCTTTGAAGATTGTTATAATCTTGTTAAAGACCCTGAAAAAGATGTTTTACTGCTTTGTTTGAAATATATGGATAAATTGGGATGGTTAAGTTTTTGAAGAGAAGGAGTCTTCCTCTCTTGGGCTATTAGCTGCATATTTGCGCATATTTATTTTTACATAATCAATATAGCCGACCCAACTATTTGGGATTGAGGGTTGTTATTGTTGTTTGAATATTCTACAGCTTCCTGTCCTTTTCTCTCTGTGGATTTCATTGATTCTTGAAAACAAAACTGAAAAGAAAATAATTTCTTTCATCAATTTTATTGACTAGGGAACCTGTCCACAGAGCTTTTCTGATTTTTTAAGTTCTGTAATCAGACTTGCTGAGTAAATGTGAAGTATCACAATGTGCTGTAAATATTAATGCATGTTCCTATTTGCTTTGTTTATATGGATTTTTTTAATGAAAATCTCACGGTGTTTTCTCTTGATGTAAACCTACCAACCATCCAGCTTAAATTGTTGTGTAGAAATACATTTCAAATATGTCATACAAAGTCTCTGCTGTCCTATATACTTGCCTCTTTTGTTGCAATGTGTGTTATATTTGTAAATACGGTATGTGCTATTTCTTGCTCAATTCTTCTTGACCTGTTAATAGGTCATTGATAAGGCAGTACCTGCACTTGTAGACCTCGCAGAGATTACAAATCTGGGTGATCACAAAAAGCTTGGGGACACCATTGTTAATGTTCTTCAGGAGTGCTTGCAATCACAAGGGACAGGGCGTAACACTATCAGCAACCGTGAAAGGGAACTGATTGAGGAACTATTGAATTCCAAACAAAGATTGAAATGGGAAAAGAACATGCCCAAAGAGGATCTTCATATTAAGCAGGCAGCTGCACTGGTGGTCAAGCTTGAAGGAAATTCCCTTTTCTCATCAGGAAACATAGCTGGTGCTGCATCAAAATATTCGGAAGCTTTGTCATTGTGTCCAATGAGATCCAAAAAAGAGAGAGTTGTTCTGTACAGTAATCGAGCTCAGTGTTATCTTCTGTTACAGCAGCCATTGGCAGCAATTAGTGATGCTACACATGCAGTGTGTCTTCACAACCCTCCTAACTGCCATGCCAAAAGCCTCTGGAGACGAGCTCAGGCTTATGACATGCTTGGCTTAGCTAAAGAGAGCTTGTTGGATGCCATTCTGTTCATTAACGAATGCTCTCAGACAAATGATCCTGACCTCTCTTTGAGGCAAAACAAAGTTCCTGACTATGCTGAGCGACTAGTCAAAAAGCAGATGCGTGCAGCTTGGTTATTTAGAGAGGCAGCCATCAAACATGGAGGTGTCCATGGTGAGGGTGATGTTGGTGACATCTATGGCCATGAAAGTGATGGTTCGGAATGGGAAACAGCAAGTGAAAGTGACATGGGAAATGATGGGAGGGTTGAAATGGGTGACGACGACGACGATGATGATAGTGAATGGAAGAACGAAGATGGGAGGAAAGATAAATATGATAAAACAACATTAAAAGGTACAATGTTATATTTCTAGTAAATTCCTGGTGTGGTTTATAATGAATTTGAATACATGTGTTCATTATTCAGTACTTGTTTTGATACAGATATAAAGCATGGGTACAATTTGCATCTTGCAGAAGATGAATCTTGAATTCAGGCCAGCAGGTGATCATTCAAGTGCTGACATAAATACCAGCAGCAATGGAGAGGCGCCATCAAAACGATCAACAAATCCTGCATCGTCTCGTGAGATGCAAGTACAATAGAAATATGTGATTGGCCATTGTGTCTAGAAACAAACTTGTTCTCTAAGTTTTGTTTGTTTCTTTAATTTTTGTTCCCCGATTCTTTTTTATTTCAACTGTAGAAATTGAACGCAAAGGTTTTGAGTGTAGAGCACAATTATAGTTTAGAGAATGTTGCTTTTAAGGAGGCTTGTGTATATAAACCCTCCTTTACTATCAATTCTTTGTTCTCGAGTGATTATTAGCTATTTACTTCGTTGCTTTGGTGTTGTCTACAAGCGTGATCAACTAGAGTTTCCCATCTTGAACATGCTGGCAAAACGTTACATGAGGCCATGCGGCGGTGGTTGTGGTGGTCGGTAACTTGTTATGTCTCACAACTTTGGCACCGTATTCTGTTTTTTGAAATGGAATCCAGTTTTTATCTTTACTCGTATGTTTGCTGCATGGGTTATTAAACTTGGCTTGTGCGGTTGATTAGGTTTTAAAATTTAAGTTGAAGCAGCAAAAACATCTTGTAAAACATGTACAATCTAATTGGATTTTCAGTGATTTGATTAATAAACAATTAAAACAAAATAAAACAATATTATTTTAATAAAATTTATTAATTCATTTAATTCAAAATAACTCGGAGGCTTCTTCTAAATTGACATGACTCAACAACAATCTAAATTGTTTTGGAGTCAATATCTAACTTATAGTTTTGAAATCTAGCTTGGTAGATCAACCCGAGATTAAAACTAGATCAGATTTAAAAAAAAAATAGAAGAAAAAAAAAACCTGAGGTGATCCAGCAAGTTGACCTGGCAACCCGGCAAGATCTAGTTGTAATTCATTGATTTTTATTTTTTTATATACTAAAATAACATCATTTTGATTTTTAAAAAAAAAATACCTGAACAACCTATGAACCGGTTAAAATTCAGAATCCAAGTCTCGGACGGAATGTGTTTAAAAACTATGATCTACCCTGAGTCTATGATTTTTACAAAGTTGATAGCCTGGAAAGAGGTCCAAAAGCACAAAGTCAAGCCTAAATTATGAAACGCGTGAAGAGATTTGCACTATAAGGTGGGTCTTCGAAGCCCAGTCAGACTAATCTTCTCGTTTGCCCATGAACTGAAAATTCAGTATTTGGTAATATTCATTGAATTTAAATCACCTATTTCAAAGCTAATATAAAGATCATAATATCGGAGAACCTGTTCCTATTCCTCCTAGCTATCCTGAATATTAAATTAAATTAAAAATAAACTAAAACACATGAAGGTATTTTAGCGTGTACAACCACACTCTTCAAACACATGAAAATTCATTATATGGTAATGTTTATTATGTTTTCTTGCATATTTGATTAATAATTTAGATTGTATTTATGTTGAGAATTTTGTCTAAAACATGGTTAATAGTCATATTTGAAGTAAAATTAAAAATAGAATTCATTTACTTTTATAGTTCAATTTTATTGAAATTTAATTTTTAATGTAAATTTTTTAATATAAAATATTAAGATGATTCAAATAAATCACAAATAAATAAAAAATCAATCTAAAAACTTTATCTCACATAAACAACATGAAACAAGAAAATAATATTCACAACTTTGAAGGGTGTAATTCAATTAGTTAGACTCTAGGTTTACTTGCCAAAGATCACTAGTTCGAGTTCCACAAATCTCAGAGTCACTAGAGGCTTATATGATTGTTAACTTTAGAGCTCGTAAAATTAGTTGAGGTATGCACAAATTGGTCCGGACATCCATATTAATAAAAATAAAAAATAATATTAATATTAATATTTGCTCCATGTAGCATGCCATGCACACAGTACATGTAGTGCCATCCAAATTCTCATCTGCCCACGAAATTCTGTATTTCTGTTAGGTTACCACGTGATGAGCCGTATCATATTCATGCCATTATATTTACAACTTTGACCCAACATAGCATTGGGCTCATCACCCATTAAGAAAGTATTTGAAAATATAATATTAATAGTTTTTTAAAAATATTTTTTATTAAAAATATATTAAAATATTTTTTATTTTTAAAAATAATATTTAATATCAGAACATCAAAATAATTTTAAAATTTTAATTTAAAATTAAAAAATTAATTTTTTTCAAAAATATTTTTTAAATACAAAAACAAATTAACATAGGTCATGCCATATCCTTTGAGTTCATAGGTGACAGATTTGTTTACTATTATTATTGAATCTTATGTATTTATCAATAATATTGAGATGAATTTAAACTGAAATCCGTCTAATATTATTACTGGGAAATAGTAATGATAAAACCGCATTTGTTCAAGAAAAATTGTGCTTCAATATTTTTTTTTCTTTTTTGCATGAATTGAAATTGAAACTATTGATATTATTTGAAGAAGCTGGAGGTGAAAAAAATATTATTTGCAGAAGTGACAATAGAATAACAACAATAACGATTTGAGGCTCATGGTTTTTGTTTTTCAAGATCTGTTCTCAACATTAGGTTTCATCAACTTTTTTTTTTATTTTAACATGTTTATTTAGAAAAAAAAAAAACTGGTTAGAAATTATTCATTATCGTTAGTTCTTTCATCATATTTTTTCCCCTAAAATCTATATTTATTTCATTAATAAAATAAAAATTAAAAAAAAATATAAATCATATCTTGAAAATTCATCTAATAACTTAAAC
This sequence comes from Populus alba, assembly GCF_005239225.2. Taxonomy (NCBI): domain Eukaryota; kingdom Viridiplantae; phylum Streptophyta; class Magnoliopsida; order Malpighiales; family Salicaceae; genus Populus; species Populus alba. The sequence continues at coordinate 12,110,184 of NC_133290.1, forward strand.
TATTGAATTGAATTAGTTTTATGACACAATATCAGAGACTTGATGACAAAGCAATCACAAGTTTGAATTTTACCGTTCCTGTTTATATGATAAAAAGTCAAGTATGGGTTAATATAGACATGTACAAGTTTCAAGTTAAAATATCTTTCATTTAAGAGAATATATTAAAAATTAATATAAATCATATTTTAAGATATTACATAAAAATTTAAATTATTGAGTTAAATCGGTTATTTAATAATAAAAACAAAAAAAAATTATAAAAATAGGGACATAAAATGTCAGTGTACCGACTACATAGACAAAATTAAAAGTATACGGCAGCAGTACAGTAACAAACACGAGGAAACAAAAATTCAGCTGTTACAGGAAATAATACCAGCAGATTCTTCCGTTGGAATTATTGCAAGGGACATGTTATCGTTACATCACTTACATGGACCCAATTACAGCAAATAAAGTTACAGCATCTTTAATTCTTTGAAAACCCATGCACTGTCAAAGCATGACGTGTCAAATATCTTCAAGCCACCTACTCCCTTCTTTCATAATAGTTGTTGTTTTTTTCCTATATATAGGTATTGAGATTTATTTGTTTTACTTCTGTTTTTGTTTTCAAGTTTTAAGATAAAAGGGAGTTTTGCAGCGCTGAACATTCAATTAATGATGATAATAATAATAGTAATATTAATTTTAATTTTTAATTTTTAAATTAAATTTATGGTTGTTTTTTAATATTAAGAATATTTTTTTCTAATTTAATAATTATTTTATTAATAATATTAATTATTATACAAATAATAATATTTATAACACAAAAGATAATATTTTTAATATTAATACTTTTGATTGTAGTAAAAATAATAATATTCATAACATAAATAATACTATTTTTAATTCCAATAATTTGTAGAGCACAAATAATATTTTTTTTTTATATTAAAACTTTGAATTACTATAAAAATAATAATAATGCAACACAAATAATAATATATCTGATTGAATACGTTGAATTATAAGAAAAATAATAATATTTGGAACACAAATAATAATAATTTTTAGATGAATACTTTGTATTAGTAGATGAATAACAATATTTACCACACAAATTATAATATTTTTTATATTAATACTTAGAATTGTTGAATATTTTAATAATATTGCGTCGCGTGCTCACTTTTATTCTTGTAAACAATATCATAAAAAATTATGATATAAATAATAATATGTTTTCAATATTAATAATAATATTTTATTTCACATTTATTAATTATTTCATAAATTATAATAAAAATAATAATATTTATCACACATGCATCAGTCCAAGCACCATGTGTGCGCTTGGTCTTCCCAGCACACTGCCAAGCAGCCCAAGCATCCAAGGTTAGGTAGATCAAGTTCCAAGTGGCTGTAGCTTGGGGCACGATTAGTGGGCCTAGCTTGCTAGCGCCAGGTGCTCACAGCCTCAATCGGTGTGCTTTTAGCCTGGTGCTTGGGACCTGTTAGTTGCATCCTAATACATACCACTCATTAAATAGTAAAGTTTATAGTGAAAATACTTATAATATATAGTAACTGTGCTATAATATTAAACAGTACAATCTACATTGAATTGACTTATAATGCATAATAACTTGTGATATAATAAAACATCAATAAGTTTTAGTTATATTTACAGTTAATAAATTTGGTTTTTTAAGTTTTCTTTTATTTTAACCGGTTGTCCTTTTTTTCTCCCCTCCTATTTATAACAACTGAGACAAGCACTGTTATTTGGAGTCATCTTGCGTAAGGAATTATGTAAAGATTACCAAAATGTCAATGTGAACAAGTACTCGAGATTTTGACCTCAAAGGCAATCCATCATCCATGTCAATGACTTGGCTCCTATCCACAATAATGCTCTTTGGTACGTCTTTCTGCTTTTATTAAATGATGGCGATCTTCAAAGTCCGATAGTTGTTCTATATGCAAATTTCTTTTTCGTATAGAAGAAAAAGATCTCTATTAAATTACGGTTGATTGATGTAAATGGAATATTTCACTTTCATGACTGAATTTACCTTTATAATTAAGTGAAACCCTAATACGTAATTCAATATTGTTAAACACGAATTTAAAATATTTCATCTGCACATATTAATGTTTGCCCATATAACTCATGCTAGAAAAAAAATGTATAAGGGTCAAAGAATTATTTTAATTTAATAATTTAAGTTATTAGATGATATTTTATAATATAATTTATATTATTCTTTAAAACATCATTTTCATTAAAAAAAATTTGAACTTGAAACTTACACAGACCCATACTACTTGTGCTTGATTTTTTTTATAAAATAAACAAGAATAATACGATTCGAACTCGTTACTGCTTAATTATTAAGGCTCTGATATCTTATAAAAAAATCATTTCAATCTAGTAACTTAAGCTGGTAGATGAGATTTTATAATATAATTTATATTATTATCTAATAACAATTCTTAAATAATAAATAATTATATATATATACACACAGGATAGAAAAATAACTTTTAAATTTAAGAAAGCATTCATATTATAATTTCTGAGAGGTACTCGATCATTATTTAATATTTATTTAATGACTCGTCTTTAGATTTATATAATTCATATGATTCATGACAAAAAATCGTCTCTCTCAAAAAAGTTAACCATTGATTAAAAGATGGTTTTTATTAGTTTCTTTAAGTCAACGTCAAAGATGCGTTTTCAACGTCTTTTTTGGAAAAAAAATATTGATGAAGACGCAAATTGATTCAAAAATATCTCACCCTATAACTAAAAGAAATTAATTTCCTTTACTTTTACTAACTACTACTCCTCCAATTCAAGACAAGGCCCACGAAGTCAGGGATGTAGATCTTCTATTTAAGGATGTATTAGAATTTTAGAAGGACCTGGAACTTGTATTGTCAGAACCAGACCGATCGATTCAACTAATGAATTGAACTCTAGATTGGTTCGGTTTGAGGGCTCTGTGATAACATTTGTTTTTTTTCAACCAAATAAAAAAATTATGTAGCTAATCAAATAATTTCTGTTTTTTTACATTAAATCTCATATATAAGTATATTTCAAAATTTATTTTTGTATAATCTAAAATAAATTATTTTTTGTTAATGAAGACATGCTTTAAATTTATTTTTCATATAAAAATACATTTAAAGTAATTTTAACTAAAAAAATATTATTTTAAAATCACGAACAACAAAAACCACTACCATGATTTCAAATATAAATTACACTCCATGCAATTGATTTGGATTGAATAAATAAAAGAATCAGTGACGAGTTCTTACTAACTACTACTATTATTTAAGGTAAGGCCCACAAAGACAATGATATTAACAAAAACTAAAGCAGGTAAGTTAAAATATTCGTAGCTTTTTTTCAATTATTTATCTTTCACAATTTTAGTGATTTTTTTAAAATTAATTTAATTCTTAATTTTTTAATTTTCATCATTGGGCTATTCGGAGAACAGGTTAGCATTTAATTGCATGTTTTTTAGAATGGCTGGTTGAATTAAAAGAAAAATGACTAAAATGAATAAAACAAGTAAAATATGTGGCAGTTGTAAATTTTATGTTAAAATTTTATTTTAGCCCCTCATCATTTTTAGCTAGTAGGTAACCGGTCCTTTAATTTTTTAAAATTCAATTTTGATACAAAAATTCATTTCCTTTATTTTTTATTTTTTTTTGCTAGAAAAGATAGAGAATCGTCAGATTCTAACGTAGACAGAAAAAGTTATCGTTAGCAATAATTTTTACTATTGGTTATCGATAATCCATGAAATCCAAACTGTTATTTGTTTTTTATGCTTTTTTTGTTCTTTAATTTTTTTAAAAAATATAATTTCACCATTTGTTATCGATGATATTTTTTTATTTAACTTAAACCTGAAAAAATGCATTTTCACCTTTTTTTTAATTTAAGTTAAACCTATATATATCATGTTTTTTCTTTTTACTTTTAAAAAATACGTTTCGTGTAAAAAACAATTATCATACGCTTTACTATCATATGATTAAATAAAAACTAATCTCTTTAATAAAAAAAATTTATTGAATCTAATAACATAAATGATTTTCTTTGTGAGTTTGCTTAGCTGACTCAAGTTCATTTTGTTTTTTTCAATTAAAAGTTGTTTTTTTATTGATTTCATCATTCAACATTGAGTTAATTCAGAATTAAACTTTTTAAGTTTTTTTCAAGATTATCCCAGTGAGTTTGCATGTTAGCCCGATTTAATCCAAGTGAATCAAGTGTTTTTTTATCTCAATATTATTTAATTCATGATTAAAATCTATTTTATTTTTAAAAAATACATTATTGGTGCATAAATATTTTTTTTGTATTTTAAATTGTTTTGATTACAAGTAAATTAGAATATATACTGGGGATCCAGTTCAAGATCTTGACTGTCTATGTAATTGACCTAAAGTGAACCAATAAAAAATTGTCTGAACGAGGGTTGAATTGAATTGACGTGGAGTGTTAAAATCGGGAATCGAAAGCAGTACAATCTACTGGGCCTCTTGTGCAAATATTCCTCCAAGATAAAATAGCTTGAGGTTTTGCTATACCACTATTTACTGTTAACACTCTCTGCTTTCCCCTTGTTTGTGATGGTTGTTCTAGTTTAAAGTATTTTTTTATTTAAAAATTATTAAAATAATATTTTTATTTTATTTTTTAAAATTAGTATATTAAAATGATTTAAAAAACATTAAAAAAATGATTTTTTTTTAAAATACGGTTGGACAACGTTTCCAAATTATCTCTTAATTAAGGATTATAATAATGTTTTTTTTTAATCTTCATTTTTTTTTCAATCCTGTTCTTTTTTGAGTTGTTTTCAGTATTTAATGAGTTGGGGTCTTCTGTCTTCGCATGTTTTTATAGATTTATCGGTTTTAAAAACTTGATTGAGGACAATTTAATGAGAATGGTTTGAGTTTTTAGTAGAAAGATAATTAAAAGAAAATGATAAAAAAAAAACACGAAAGTAAATGGCGTGGCCAGTCTTGATTTCGTAAAAAAAATAAATTTCTCGTGAAGATGAAGATTCAATGAAAATAAAATTTATGTTCTAAAATTTTTTCCACTGATTTTTTACATGATTTTATCACATTTATTAATTTATTTTGTTTTGTAATTTTAATATCATGATAGGTTTTTGTTTAAAAAATATTGTTTATAATTAAAAAAATTCTTCTTGTTAAAACAATTGAGAAAAGCATTAATAAAGAAATGGAATTTAGATTGAAGAGACATATTATTAGTGTGATATGCTGAATTTTTAAAAATAATTTACTTATTAATATTGAATGGGAATAAAGTTTTATTTTTTTATTGATTTTTAATTGTAAATCTTTTATATGATTGTTTTTCAAATTTATTGTTCTTATTTTTTTTTTACTGTAAATCTTTTACATGACCCATTAAACATCACTGGTTTTAGTAACATTGCTGGAAAGTTCCCAGAAATAACTTATAAGCAACTGACTATTATATTTATTTTTTGGGAAGTGATTTTTGGACAATCATTTTAATTTTTTTTTGTTTGTTTTCCATCATAAAAATTAATAAATGAAAAATATTTTCCAGTAAAAAAAAAATTTAACTTGGTTTTTAGGAAAGTGTTTTCCTTTTATTTTGGATGGAAAATAATTTTTAAAAGTTGTGAAAAATTTAGAAATATCATATTATCTGTTGATCATATCAAATTTGGTTCTCAAATTTTTGATTGCTATATATATTTTATTTTGAATATTTGTTTTTTAATTTCATCCCTTATAATTTAGTTTTTATATTAATTTTGGTTTTTATTTTTATAATTTTTATTTGTTTTTCCCATATAATTTTTTAATATTTTTTATCTATCAAATTTAATTCTTATTTATTTTATTTTTACTTATTTTATTTGAAAAAATATAATAAATGTTAATTATTATTATTTTAATTTATTCATTTTTTTATTTTTTTATTTTTTAGATTTTATCTCTATTATTTTGATTATTATTTATTTTTTTAAGATAATTTATGAAATTATATTTTTTTTCAATTTTATTTTCATTCAAATTTTTAATTTGAAAGATTTATTTCTTATTATTTTATTAAATTTAAAAAAAATATTAATAAACAAACTACTTATATTTCTTTGTCATGCCTAAAGAATACAAGTTGAAAAACAAAACAAAAATTATCGATCCCAGGAGTCGGACTCACTGGTAAACCACTACCGGCGAACTACTGAATCATCACCCCTGTCCGATAACTCTGCCCCGATCAGATACACTACGGCATGTGTCGATCTACCGAACCTCAGACGGTAATCTTCCATTGGAAAGCGCGCTAAACACGATTGACAGAACGCTGCGGCATCTGCTGAAGCAATTGCTTCCTTCCTTACACGTCAACGTCATGGGCCCTCTACTTTATAATTTTTGTCATTTTAACCACTGTACTTTCCAAGATGTTAGGGGAAACGAGCACCGTTTTTCCATATAGGAGGCTTTGAATGCTAAAATCACATCATTTAACGTCGATAATGCTTGGCTAATCGTGTAATTATGGTAAATTTCAGGCCAAGCTACCTCAAGGTTCTTCAAGTTTTAGTAGGTTAGTCAGGTCATCTTTCCACCAAAAGTCTCCATGACGCCATTTATGTATTCCTAATTGAAGCAATAATACAGTAATACGCTCTCACCTAACCTTCGTTTATTTTTTCCCCTTCAAAATCCATGTTATAATCACGTGCATAGCATGTTTTCGTAAGAAGTAGCGGCCGAATAAAGCTGTTTAACATGTTGAAAAACGATGTCTAGATTCTCTGATTTTTCATGATTGAAATCACCTTGTACTAAAATGTCTGTCATTTTACAAAATAAATTAGTTTGATTGTTTTTTTTTTTTTAATTTATTATTTAATATTAAATTAATTAAAAATTAAACTTAATAATTTATTTCAGTTTATTTTTTACAAGGTCATATCAATTTTATAATTTAGGTTACGAGTTTAGAGGATTAGTTCGGATGGTTTTTTATATATTTTTTTAATTTTATATTTCAATATTAGTTTGATTAAAAATTGAGTTTTATGATTTGTTTCATTTTTTTTATACGATTATCTCAGCCTCATTATTGAGATTTGATAAGTTAATTTGAGTTTACTCAACTCAATTTTTTAATTGAATTTTGTTTTTAATTTCATTCACAGGTTTGGTGGATTAATTCAGGTGGATTTTTGTGTTTTTTTAATTATTTTTTTTAATTTTATCTTTTAATATTTGATTGATTGAGAATTGAGTTTCATGATTTATTTCAATTTTTTTTTATACGATTATCCTAGCCCATGACTAAGGTTTGATAGGTTAACCCGAGTTTACTCGATTTATTTTTTTAATTGAATTTTGTTTTTATTTTCATTGTTTAATATTTGGTTGATTGAAAATTAAACTTAATATTTTTTTTTATTTGCTTTTTACAGTGCTATCAGAATCTCATAACCCAAATTAAATATTTGGTAGATTAACCCGAGTTGATCCGAGTAAATTCAATACATTGTCTCTATATTAAAAAAAATAAGATATCATTTTTTATTTTTTAAAAACAAATTATATTTTTACTGGCTGTTTAGATTATTATTGAATTTGCAAAAATCACTAATTCACGTCAACTCAATCTTCACATAATTTATTCTTCGCTTTTCTATAAAACATGCTAACAATACTTGATTTTTTTTTTTATATTCTACAAAAAATTAACCCGACTCACAACATGGCAATGGCAGGACTTTCATCCTCTGGGAAGGGGATGAGCAATTCGCTTAGGCAAACATGAATAATAAATAGCTAGAGGACTCAGACGTAGTTTTCCCATAAATTTTGCTATTTTATGCAGTTAAAATTTGTACCCAGTATCCATAAATAACGTCTTTCTAGTAATCAAACTTGTTTCTGGGGAAAAAGTAACTGGGGTAATTATTCAATATTAAGCTAATAAATGAGTCTAATTGCTTAAACAATATTTATTTCTACACCAAATCTGTTGGTATTTCTTTAATATATATTCTATATCTTTTTATATATATAACATTCTATATTTTATTTTTTATAAAATAGAAAATAATAAAAATGCGTCTATCATTTTTAGGATGTATAAACGAAAGAGGAATCCCTCGAGCAAACCTCTACCTTCGGTTGCTCTCCTCAGACGACAAGGGACAAAATTGCTCGAACCCTTATTAACCTATCCATTTATTTACACATGGGTCAACTTATCGTTTCATGCAAACAAATTGTTTTTCAAAAAAAGTTACTTCAAGCATATAATTTTTTTAGAATAATATGGATGTTCGGTTTAACTTATGTCTACTCAACTAATTCTATAGGTTTTGAAGTTAATGACTATGTAAGTTTTTAGTAACTTTAAAGTTTATAGAACTCGAACTAATAATTTTTTTAAAAAAATTTAAAATTTGATCAATTAAACCATATTTCTTAAGATTACGTCAATTTTCTTGATTCAAATGACACAATATTCACACACAAGCAAATATGTTACGCACGCACATACAAGTTACAGCATCATATTTTCAAAACTACCTATTCATGTCCATCGTAGACAATCGGGACATGTTTCTTTAATAGCTCAAACAACTAAAATTGACATAATTGTTTAATTTACACCCTTCGTGGCTGGCACAATCATGATAAACCCAAAAAGATTTTAAGAATATAGGCCACGTTTTCTTCACAGTCAATTGAGTTCCGAGCCTTTCTCTTAATTTATCTTTTTATTTTTAGTGGTACAATAATAATCCTTACCACTATTTGCTAGGAAGGGGAGTGGAATGACAAATAACAGAGAAGGCGTCACAGGAATTTTTATACTGTTTAAGGAATATATATATATTAACGTGCATGTTTGTACCGCTTGTAAGTATCTTAACTAATTTTACTGGTCTTGAAGTTAATAATTATATAAATCTCCAGTTAATTTGAAGCTAGTAGAATTCGAACTGGTGATCTATTACAAACAATCCTAAAATTTGACCAGTTATGCTACACCCTCAATATTAATATTTACTAATTATAAAAAAAAATAATTTATTATTTGTTAATATTTAATAATTATAACAAAAAAATGAAATATTTTGATTCTTTGATAAAATACATCCATGACAAAAACCTTAGTAAAAAATATTATAAGAATTCATTTTATTCTCTCTTTTTTTTCTTCATATAATTTACAATCCTCTGAGTACAAAGCATCACGAGAGGGAATCCATTGCTCAGTTCATAGCTTCTGTAACACGTTTAAATAAATATCTAATATATTATTTATTTTTTTATCATCTAACTTCATTTGGATAATCAAGGACTTATCTGGATTTAGTTTGAAAACTATGATTTACCACACATCACATGTTATCATTTTGGATTTGCCTTATCATATTTTTTTCTTCATAAATACAATAATTTATAGAGATAATTATAAAAACTCTCTTATAGTTTATCTGAATTTCAATTTCTTTTCATTTACATTCTAGATTAAAAAAAAATTCAAATAACATGCAATGTTAAGATGTAAATTGTTATTGAATATTAAAATTACAAGATGAAAAATGTAATTTATAAAAGTATGGAGAAAAAATAAAATTCAAATCAAATTATAGAATAATTTTCACAACTATTCTTAATTTATATTATCCTTTTGGACTTGGATTCTCCTTACAAAACATAACCATTAATGATTTTATTATTAATTTTTTATTTAATGATTTGAACAGTGTAGAAAAATAAAATAATAAAGAATTAAATTGTATAATTTTTAATTTTTTAAAAAGAAATGATTGGGAACATACGAAGAAGAAAGTCGTGAAACAAACTAAATGCATAGTAATGTCGTATTAAAATATATTTTTTTTTGTTAGTAACTGATTAGAATTGTTAAAAAAATATTTTTAAAAACATTAATTTAAATAAAAAAATAATTCAAAAAACATTTTAAACGGGTCGAAGCGAAAAACAAACCTTAAGGCAAGAAAAAAAGGTGGCTGGAAGTCAGAAGGAAGAGTGTAATAATTAATAAAATATAAGATTATTTCCCGGGAAGGAGACATCACTCGTTCACTCATCCTCCATTTTGTCCCAGTCTCTCTCTCTCTCTCCCCCTCTCTCCCCTACTTGCTAGGACTCTCTTCCGTCCCCTCTTCTTCTTCCTCCATTTTTTTAATATGCTGTTTGCTGAAAACAAATCAAAATTTTAGGGTTTCATTTTCGATCAACAACAACAACAGCAAATTGATTTAAACAGAAGAACAAACAGATGAATGATTCGTGGTAATAGCAGCGATACCTCTTCAGCTGCTATTGCTGCTGCTTGACTGACTGATTCTCAGTATGACTTCTCTTCAACTTTTGCAATTAACCGAGCGTGGTCGTGGTCTCTTGGCCAACAGAAGGTACTGATTTTTATTCACATTCTTGAATAATTTATTGAAGTTATTATTCTCAACCAGCAGTACTATTAGCTTAATTTAGCTAATCAAATAGAACCTACAAGTTTCTGTTTCATCCTGTTTGGAGGGAATTTTTTGATAAGCACTTATTGCATTATTTCGGTTTTTTTTTGTGAAAAACAGTGATCGAAAAACGGTTTTTTTTCTTTTTTAAAAAAAAATTTTAAATTGAGGAAGGTGTTACATTTCTGATGCTTATTTAGATATTACTCAATTAATAATTTATTTATTGAGAGTTTTGAAAGTGAATAGAAGGATGTGCTTAATGGGTGCCATTGTCTGTTATTCATTACACTAGAAATCTTTGGCAGTCTGAATGTGTTAAATTTTGGATCGGACACAGCGTTATTTTGGTTTTTGTTTAAAGAAATGAAATTAAAGAGTGTATTCTCTAGGACTTTCATTTAAAGATTTATACTTTTTGGCCTCTTGGATTTTTGTTTTTGGGTTTATAGGAAGGAGGTTCTTAAACATCATAAATTGTTTATTTTATATGTTGTCAATGGACTTAACGTGTTGTTTGCTTTCTTACCAGCTGGTAACTTTTCCTTACTTGATTGTTAGTTTCTTACAGGTTTACCCACAAATGAAAAAAAAAATAAAATCAGCTGGTGTGTGAAATTGCCCGCGTAAAATATAAGATAAAATAATATAGAAGAAAGTTGATCAGAAGAATCATAAATCCGTTTAAACCAGTTTATAAAATGCCATTGCTCTTGATGCATTTACAAAAGAACTTCCATAGCGATGAAACTACATTCATATAAAACTTTGTTGTTGATGCAGGAAATCTCTACTGCTTGCAGCTGGTGTCTTAGCTGCTGGTGGGACCGCTGCGTATGTGCAGTCACGGATTAGCTCTAAGAAATCTGATTCTTTCCTTCATTCCAATGGTCCCAAAGATGATAAAAAGATATCAAACAAGCTGGTTACTAATGACAAAAAAAATACACAAAAGAAAAGAGGTTTAAAGTCATTGCAAGTTTTAGCTGCAGTTCTTCTGTCTCGTATGGGTAAAATGGGTGCCAAGGACCTATTGGCTATGATTGCCATAGCAGTAAGTTTTTCTTCTCTGCTTACTCAAATATGATTTTTTTTTTTTTTAATTTCCTACTCGTCTAAGCTTTCCTTTTTGTGAATTTTATTTCTTGATTGTTTATCACGTGGGAATCTATCCTGTCTGATACTTGCACAATTAAATCCATTACATATCTTTTTAAGTTTTTTTGTCCCCCCCCTCCCTTTACTAGTCTCAAATTTGCGATCATCTTCTGCTAAATCTCAACCAGACAGTAGTATAACTGTGTGGATTTCTTGTAGGTTCATGGTGTATATACCACTGATTTACTTTTTGTATTTTATACTCACTCAAACTTTATTCCAGTTCATCACATGCAGCAAATTTTTTTAAAAAGTTTAAAATGTAGCTTACTTGTGTACAATAATATGATTTGAAGCATTGAAACAGCGCTGTATTAAATGCATGCTCACCTAATTGTTACTGTATATAGTATCACTATCTTACTCATTAGAAATGATGCTAGGTTAAAGGGAAAAAAATTGACCTGGTGTTACAAATGAATATAGAAAGTGATTTTAGTAGCAAACTGGTGCATCTGGTCTGTTTCCTGTTGATATGAAACATTTCCCAATGTCTTTATTTAGATGAAGAGGGGTTATTTTCTTTAAATCTGTTGGTAATGGCACAAACTTGATTTATTTCATTTGTAGAATCATCAGAACAACTTCTTACCTTCTTTATGTGGAAATATTCCTGATAAATGTCCTTGTAAGATGTTGGATTTTTGGATGCTCTTAGTCGAGAACAAGGATTTATGAAACAACATAATACTAATTGTAACACATGATAGAACTATGATTTATGACATACTCTGTATGTTTGTTGCACTCTGGTGTCACTGTGGTCTGAACTTGCAGTTACAGGGTTTCATCAATTCTAACTAAATAATGTGAAGAGGTAGATTACACATTGTTTTCCACTCAGAAGTTGAAGATTTAGCGCCCCCCCCCCCGCGCGGCGCTTTGATGTTAAATTTCTCAGAGTCTTTTAGGGAAAATAATGTTTTTGTATCACTGTGAAGGTCTTTCAAGCTTGTCATCATAGTACAAAATGGTGCTGTATTCGCATTTGACTTCAAAGATCATCTCCATGCCGACTCCCAAATCGCAACTAACTACCCAGTATTCAACAACAAAATTTTAAAAAAATAACAACAAAAGTGCTACTTATTGTTGAATGAGAAAAGGAGAATGACAACTGTGATAGAATGGGTGCAATGGATCTTTGGTTGGTTCATTTAGTGTAGACTATTTATTGATTAATTAAAGTGCCCCCTTTTCCTAAATGCACATTTTACCACCCATTCAGTTTTGCTTGGGTTTCTTTTCATGAATGAAGGCATTATCTAAGTAAATATGTGTTTTCATCCTTTGTGCAGGTCTTGAAAACTGCTTTGAGCAACAGATTAGCGAAAGTGCAGGGCTTTCTATTCCGTGCTGCTTTTCTCCGACGTGTACCATTATTTTTCCGTCTGATATCTGAAAATATCTTACTGTGTCTCCTTCTATCCACCATGCATTCTACTTCAAAGTATGTAACTGGGACCTTAAGTCTCTGTTTCAGAAAAATACTGACAAAACTTATCCATGCGCATTATTTTGAGGTAAAGTGGTCGCCTTTTAGGGTAGGATAACTTTTTCTCTGGCATGTATGATTATTTCTTTTTGCTATAGTCTGTCTTCTTTTCAAGTTGCTGTGAAAGCTGCTCCCAGGCAGTTCTATCATTCAGGTTTTGACTTTGCAGTACTAAATATCTAGATGCTTTACTGTCTGAAATCCTGTTTTGTTAAATCATGATGGCACTTGCAATTTAGGATCAAACATGGATCTTCTGAAATCTATTGATCAATTCAGAAATATGCAGCTTGTAATGTGCTCTTTGATGTGTGCTAAGTAAATCTTTGAAGAGATGCTGCCTAATGAATATATTTTGAACTTTTCTCAGTCTTTGAACATTGCATTCTCAGTTGTTTATTAAGCTTTCCTCTGGGTTTCAGAACATGGCATATTATAAAATTTCACATGTCGATGGTCGGATTACTAACCCTGAACAAAGAATTGCAAGTGATGTACCAAGGTTCTGTTCGGAGTTGAGTGAACTTGTCCTGGATGATTTGACAGCAGTTGCCGATGGTGTGCTCTATACATGGCGTTTGTGTTCATATACTAGCCCTAAGTATTTGTTTTGGATGGTGGTAATTATTTGACCTTTTTTTTGTTATATTTAGATAGGAGTTTATGGCATTATAGATTTCATGAAGACATATTTTCTTGAATGGCTGTTGATTACCTTCTCAGGTTAATAAGATTGCTGTCTTATACTTTTCCATTTGACACGTGATGTCCAGGCTTATATATTGGGAGCAGGAACCTTGATTAAAAACTTCTCTCCTGCTTTTGGGAAGCTGATGTCTAAAGAACAGCAGTTAGAAGGTGAATATAGGCAACTTCATTCACGTTTGAGGACCCATGCAGAAAGCATAGCATTTTATGGTGGAGAACGCAGAGAAGAATTTCATATTCAGCAGAAGTTTAAGACCCTGATTGGACACATGAGCACTGTCCTGCATGACCAGTGGTGGTTTGGAATGATTCAAGACTTTTTGTTTAAGTATCTTGGTGCTACTGTTGCTGTTATTTTGATTATTGAGCCCTTCTTTTCTGGCCAACTTAGACCCGACTCTTCAACTTTGGGAAGGGCAGAAATGTTGAGTAATTTAAGATATCATACCAGTGTTATAATATCTCTATTCCAGTCCCTGGGAACTCTTTCTACAAGTTCAAGACGACTTAATCGACTTAGGTATATCAAATACTATTGTTATGGACTAAAATGAGGCCTTTCTTTTTTATTTTAATATTATAATTTCTTCGTTTTTCTTTTTCATTTTTCTGTTTGAAGAAATTCTTTCTCTACTTCCCCTGCAAAAGCTTCAAGCATTATGTCTACAATGATGACTTTATGCATGCTTTTTTACAGTGGTTATGCTGACCGCATTCATGAATTAACATCCATATCAAGAGAGCTGAGCAATGATGATAAATCATCTCTGCAAAGAAGTGGAAGTAAGAACTACTTCAGTGAAGCTGATTATGTTGAGTTTTCTGGTGTCAAGGTACTTGGAATTTATTGATCGTGGTAATTATAGACACTTCCATTCTATATCAAGAGATATTCCATGTTCTAATAGTAAAAGTGCTTTCCAGGTTGTCACCCCAAGTGGAAATGTTTTGGTTCAAGATCTGACTCTTAAAGTTGAACCAGGATCAAATCTGTTGATTACGGGTATCCTTTTGAACTTGAAAGAGAATTCAATCCTGCAACATCTTTTCATTAATGTTTATATTCTATTTCCTTGCCCTTCAATCATTGTTCTCATTTGTTCATTGTTTTGCTGCCATGTAAAATTTACTGTCATTTCTCTTGAAGGTCCAAATGGCAGCGGGAAGAGCTCACTTTTTCGAGTTCTAGGTGGCTTATGGCCATTGGTTTCTGGCCATATTGTGAAACCGGGTGTTGGTTCTGATCTTAATAAGGAGATCTTCTATGTTCCACAAAGGCCATATACAGCGGTAGGCACACTCCGTGATCAATTAATTTATCCTCTTACCGCAGACCAAGAAATTGAACCACTGACCCATAGTGGAATGGTGGAGCTGTTAAAAAATGTAATTATCTAATTTCCTCCCTCTTTTTCTCCCAAAATCTGCTTTCATGATCAATATTTTTAACAATTCTGTAGCTGTAATGAAATCTTATAAACGCTCTGTGCATAATTGATCCTTTTGTGTTAATATTCTAGGTTGACCTTGAGTATCTATTAGATCGTTATCCACCTGAGAAAGAGGTTAACTGGGGTGAGGAACTGTCATTGGGGGAGCAACAAAGGCTGGGGATGGCCAGGCTGTTCTACCACAAGCCTAAATTTGCAATTCTTGATGAGTGCACTAGTGCTGTGACTACTGACATGGAGGAACGTTTTTGTGCTAAAGTACAAGCAACGGGAACATCCTGCATAACCATATCGCATCGTCCAGCTCTAGTTGCATTTCATGATGTGGTTTTGTCCTTGGATGGAGAAGGAGGCTGGCATGTTAATTACAAAGGGTTAGTACTTCAAGTTGGTAAATCTTCTTTGTTTGCATGTTCACCTGAAGCATACATATGTTCGTTAAAACCCTTTGAACTACAGGAAGGACTCCCCAGCCCTGACTGAAGCGAGGAATGATATCACTGGGGCTTTTGAGACAGATCGCAAAAACGATGCTATGGTAGTCCAAAAAGCATTTTCTACAAGTGATAAGGTCTCGTTAATGTTCTCATATTTTTGCTGTGAACATGGATCTGTAGTGTTCCATTGTATTTATTTTACTCTATGTAGAACTCATTAGCAGCAATTATCTAGGTCTCACACTCGTATATCTCCGAGGTTATAACAGCATCACCCAGCGTAGATCATAATCTTCCATTGCCCATCGTTCCACCACTTCAAAGGGCTCCAAGGGTATTGCCTCTGAGAGTAGCTGCCATGTTTAAAATACTGGTGAGTCCATTCAAAATTACAGGTGCTAATGATAAGCACTGATGACTTGAGGATTTGCTAATTTAGTCATTGCCATTGCAAACTTGTCTTGCAACATCTATCCATAGAGTCATAAAAATAGAAGAGTGCCTTGGGTGGCTTGTCATTTGCCACATGTCCCTTTTCGGGCAAAATTCATTTTGTTTCCTTAGCTTTAGATATTTCAACAATTTAGTCCTTGAATGATCAATTCAGTTATTCAAAAGTTCTATTCGACTCTAAATATTCTCTTTTGGTTTCAATTAAGGCCCTCAAAGCTGTAGTTGGTGGTAAGCAATCATGTGTCTATTTAGAGATATAATTACAATTTAATCCTAAAGCTTTATTTATAGATAATTTAGTCTCTCACCTTCAAATCTTTTCCTTTTTTGTTATGGTGATTTTGTTTCTCAACTCTCATAAGTGAGTGAAGTATATTTCTAATTTTCAATTTTAGTGATCCATTTCAGCATTTGAACTAAAATGTGCGAATAAATTCTAAACATTTTTCATATGTTACACTATATTGTCCGACAATTTTCAATGAGATCCTAAATATCTTTTTTTATATATTTAATCCAAAGCATATCAGTTTGAAGAGACAGACATTGTAGATAAAAAACTTAATAGCAGCATGATAATGCATTTATACCACAAATCAAGTTACTTTGAGTTCCTTGTTGTTTAAATTGCAGTTACAAATTTGAAATCTTACATTATTTATATGAATCGTTCTTAGTATATGTTTGTGATAATTTAATTATTTGTTTGTTATATTATTAGATGTTGACATTGATATATTAAATTAGCATTAGTTATGTCAAGCATTTCATTAGTAGTATAATATATACGTTTTCTCACTAGATCAAGCATTTAGTTCATCACATTTGATAATAGTTTCATGATAAAGTGACACCCCCTTATAATACCCACTCATAACATCCATGGCGTGTCAAAAAATCAGGGGCTTCGGGGAATTATGTGATGTTGGGCGGGATTTGAGGATTTTTGAGGGGCAGAGAAACAATCACAATTTAGTTTGGTTCGAAGATGCATTGGTCCCTCTACTATTAATTTTGTACTAATTTGGACCCCCTACTTTTATTTGCACTAATATCAAGTATCAACCTCTTACTGAATTAATTTTGTCATTGCTTAGTCCTTACAGCTGTAACTATTACAAATGGTGTTAACTTATGTCATTACCTTAACTGGATATTGCCACGTGTCCTTTAAAAATTCAAAATTAATTTGAAAAAATAAATTAAATCTAAAGTGATGATTTTAAAAATAATAGAACTTAAAATTCAAATCGTTTATGGTGATCAAAAGTATTAGTTTATTTTGTATTTGATTAGGGTTCATGTTGTGTTTGTATAAGGAATATTTTATTTTTGGAACACCCATTACCAGTCAATGGAGAATTTTGAAATTGATTATCACTTTAGAGATGGGCCTTCTAGAGTGCTTTTGAGGTGATTCTTATTGTTTATCATTCTTCTCGCTTCTGCCTTGCATGACATTTTATTCCTTTTGCTTTGCTCTTTTACTTCCAACTAATTCTTTGTTGGCTCATAATTTTGGTTCAAATTGTAGCATTTTTGAGTTGTTTATTGAAATGATTGAAGTGTTTAAATTTCTTTCTCACATGCCTCTCAGTATCCCACAAATTGAAATGTGGTTAATTTCAATTTAAGTACAAACTTCAATAAGTTCCATGTTCTCAATTTCACTTGGTGATACAAAAGTCTTTATGGCCTCCTTTTCCTGGAGAAGGTTAGTGGATTTTTATGTGCCAATATGCTTGAAGTGTCCCCTTGCTTCTATTCTTTTTTATAATTGATTTTAGCTGCCATGTTCCCCTTGTGTGTCACCAGTAACCAATTTTGCTGGTGGCCCATGTGAATGCTTAGTGCAAAGCTGCAGCTGGCATTCTGACTGTTTTAGATTTGTCTTAAAACTTGTGTTTTCACGTTCTGCTATGCTAAACTGTATGTGAGGTAGAGCACTGGTTTTGATAAGTTGAAGAGAAGATTTGGGTTTTTAATATTGCATAGGTAAGTGAATCCCTGTCTGCTTTTCTCTGTGAAGTTGTACTTTTGAGATTGCTTTATGGAGCCCTAAACCTTATTTTAGCCATTCTTCTGCTATAAATTTTGTTTTTGTAATGTCCCCCCCCTCCCCCCCCGCCCTGCATAACGATTGATACCTGAATGTTTCTAGGACTAAGAATTACCATCAACTGCAACACTTACATAGACCATCTGCTGGTCTACCCTGCTATATTTCTATGACCTGCAGTGGATCTAAGGTGTTCCATAAAAATTTCAGTATCTGGCCTCTGTTTTTTTCTCAACCTCTTCATTTCTTACAGATCTTTTTATTACCTATGTTTCAGGTACCATCTATACTTGACAAACAAGGGGCACACCTATTGGCAGTTGCTTTCCTTGTTGTCTCAAGAACATTTGTGTCAGATCGGATCGCCTCATTGAATGGTACTAATATCCACTTTGGTTTTATGCATTTAGTGTTCTGTGGGATGACATTCTTGTTATTGAATGCATTGATTTTCACAGGTACAACTGTAAAGCTTGTTTTGGAGCAGGACAGAGCATCTTTTGTTCGATTAATAGGCGTCAGTGTTCTTCAAAGTGCTGCTTCTTCTTTTATTGCACCTTCATTGAGGTACTGCTGGTGCTTAATTAACTTGCTCAGAAACTAATCCATTGATCTTATACTATGAGTGCTGCCTTTTAGGTTTTTTTAGAATATTTGATCCTCGCATTTTGCAAGTATTTGGTTGTTATTCTAATTTTGCAAGTCTTTGGTTGTTATTCTAATTTTGCAAGTCTTTGGTTGTTATTCTAATTTTGTCAGTGTCACATGGAAGCAAAAGTTTACACTTCATAGTAGTTTGTGTATCACTCGTCAGCATGGTCAGTATGAGGGGCTTCCCTTGTAATTACTGGACTGAGAGTCAAAACAGTAAAGTTGAATGGCTGTCTAATATGTTTTTCCTTTGCTTGTGATATAAGATTGTCCAGTTTAATGTGACAGATACAATTTGTCTGAATGACTCTCAATAAAGAGTTCCTTCCATTTTATAGAACCAAATAGCATAACACATCCCTAATTACAAGGCTGATTTCTAGCTCCAACCTGGCTAAATATGAAAACCATACATACAACTATATAATTAGCATACAATTAGAATCTTATAATTAATATGGCTTAAATAATGCCAGCCCATATCTGACTTACACCCCCTCTCAAATTGATGTTGGTCGATCAAGAAGCATCAATTTGCCAACCAGAAAATGATGGCGTTGTCGGGTCATAGCCTTGGTAAATATGTTTGCAAGTTGAAGATCAGTGGAAACATGCAGAGGAGAGTATCCATGACTTCCTGAATAGAATGATAGTCCACTTCAATATGCTTCGCATGCTTCTGAAAACAAGATTGGCTGCAATCCGAATGACACTCGTGTTGTTTCCATGAAGAGGAGTGGGGTTGAGCTGAGAGAAGCCAAACTCAGCTAACATACAACGTAGCCAAACAATCTTAGAACAAGTAGCGAACATAGCATGGTATTCGGATTTTGTAGAGGATTTGGACATGCGTGCTTGCTTCTTACTCTTCCAAGAGATCAAGGAGTCGCCAAGAAACATGCACCATCCAGTAATAGAGTGACGAGTATTAGGACATCCATCCCAATCAACATCACTAAATGCAAGGAGGCGAAGTGGAGTATCGATAGGAAAGAACAGCCCACAACTAGGTGAGCTTCTGAGATATTAAATGATACGACGAGGAACTAAATGTAGATGACGTGGAGATTGCATAAACTGACTAATATGCTGAATCGCAAAAGAGATATGAAGTCGTGTGATTGTCAAGTAATTTAGGCTCCTAACTAGTCGGCGAAACACGGTAGGGTTAGGAGGGGGGTCGCCATCCTCATGACGATATTTCACGTTAACCTGCAAAGAAGTATCCACAGAGGAAGTATCTTGAAGACCTGCCAAAGTAATCAAATCTTGTGTATATTTATGTTGATTTAAGAATATACCAGAGGGATTAGTGTGAACCTTCAACCCTAAGAAGTATGTAAACGAACCAAGACACTTCATATGAAACGAGTCTTGAAGATGCTGCTAGAGATGGATAATCAAGATGAAATCCGTCCTTGTAATAACAATATCATTAAGATAGACACGGAGAAGAACAATACTTGTAGATGTCTTGTAAAGAAACAAGGAAGAGTCATGTTTGCTTTGCTGAAAGGAAAACTGAAGCAAGGTGGCTCGAAATTTGTCAAACCAGGCTTGGGGAGCTTGTTTCAATCCATATAAAGCGCTTCAACTTATAGACATCCGAGGAAGAGTTGGAGAGCAGACTAGGAGGTAGTGTCATGCAAAATTTCTCTTTAAGATCACCATGGAGAAAGACGTTTTTGACATCCATTTGATGAAGTGGCCAACCTTGTGAAGCGGCAATCAAAATAACAGTCCGTAATGTAGTCTTCTTAGTGACCAGAGCAAAAGTCTTCTCATAGTCTACCCTGATTCCTATTTGTTTCCAGGAGCAACCAACCGTGCTTTATATTGATTCAAAGTCCCATCAAAGCGGAGTTTGATCGAGTAAACCCATTTACAACCAATAGCTTTAATAGTCATTAGGCAAAGAACAACATCCCATGTATGATTATCTTTAAGAGCACGAAGCTCGTCTACCATGGCCTCCAACCAATGTTCATGCTTGTTTGCTTCAGAATAACATGCAGAAATTGGAATATATGAGAAAATCCATACTGATCTGGAGGACAAGAGAGTCCAGTAGAACAACGAGGAATAGAGCTAGAATCCAGCTTAGTCACGGAAGACATTGTGTGAACAAGCTTAGATAGCAAGTCGGGCTCAAGAAAAGGCAAAGTTGGGTGTCATCATTTATACACAAATCTAGGATTAAACCATTCACGAGTAGAAGGTGAGCCATCAAAGCATGGAAGAACAGGTATATCAGGGACAAATGCAACATGAGTGGGATATAAATATTGATTTTCAAAGAAAACAACATGATGAGATTTATGAAATCTATTAGAGCATGGATCATAGCAAACGTAACCTTCGTGAGAAATATATAACCCATAAAAGCACTTCTAACAAATTGAGCAGACAATTTATTGCATTCATGAGAAGATAAATGAACAAAACAAACACAACCAAAGGTATGCATGTCTAGATGGACTGCCATGGATAAGGCTTTAACCTAGAATTCAGGAGGAACAAATGATTCAAGCAATAATGTATATGCAACATCTAGCATATAACGATTCCTATGTTCAACAATACTATTTTATTGAGATGTATATGGACAAGAATGTTGGGAGAAATTGCCTTTTGGTTTAAGAAACTCATGAAATTCACGAAACATGTATTCCTCACCTGAATCATACCTTAACACTTTAATACCTAAAGAAAATTGAGTTCAATATAAGCAACATATAGTTGAAAGATAGAAAATACTTCAGATTTAGAACAAAAAAAATAAATCCAGGTATGTTTGTTGTAATTGTTGATGAATGTAACAAAGTATTTATAATGTGCACTATATATAAATTGAGAAATACCCCACATGTCACTATGAACCAAATCAAAACATTTTTCAGCATGAGTACTATGAGAAGGAAAGGAAAGATACTTGCTCTTATCTAATTTGCATGTAGCACATTCAAGAGAAATATGAGATGAAAATTGATCTTTATTGCCCAACAAACCATAGTTTATTAAATGAGTTAAGAAAACAGGGTTACGGTGACCTAAATATTTGTGCCATATTTCACTTTGATGGTTTACAATAGTACAAGCCATAGAAATAACTAAAAGAATGGAAAAGTGTAGAAAAAACAATCGTCTAACTTTAGACCGCGACCCTTCGCTAGTATCTTCCTCGACACTTGATACTGCACAAGACAACAATAACAAGAAAACAAAACATCACAGTTGTCATCAACCAATTGGCCTACTGATATAAGACTAGTGGAAAATTCAGGAGATACAAATACATCTCAAACAAAGGAATTAACATCTCCAACATCATGAATAGGTAATTGACTACCATTAGCAATTGTAATTTGTGATGATCCTGTATATGGCTGAATATTGTGAAGATTGTGATCTTGTACATGGCTGAATGTTATGAAGAGTGTTAGCAGAATTAGTCATATGATTAGATGCACCAAAATCAACAAGCCAAGATTTTAATAGAAGGAAACTGTTATGTTGAAGCCTCAAGTTGAAAAAGCAGAAATAACCATCCGCTAGACCATATCAGGAGTAAGGAAAAATGAATTACCAGCAACAAAAGATGAAGAACCAACTGTAGCCTGATAGGCATTAGCCTGATGATTTTGAGGATGGATAGGTTAGTCTCTAATAATATGTCTTGGCTTCTTGCAGACAATACTTCTTCACACAGTGGGAAGCAACATGTCCATATTCCTCGCAACTATAACATTGAACTTTTCACATGTCTTTACCTTTCCATTACACTTGAGCAGCATAGACATCAATATTAGTTGGTAATTTGTCTTGCTAGAAGGTAGCCTGTGTAACGAGACGTTGCTCTTCGTGAAGTAACTCCCCAAAGCACATATCTAAAGGAGAGGGATCACGATTCATCAAATTAGACCGAGCAGCCTCGAACTCAGGTCGCAATTTCATCAATAACTAATCTCTTTTGCTTTGCTCATGAACCTCCTAAGTTGCAGCGACAAAACCATCAGGTGCCTTTGCATAAATTATATCAGCGAATTATGCCCATAAGATCTGAAATCCAATAAAATACTCCTGAATGGAGAGATCTCCTTGAATATAATTTGCAATTTCATACTCCAATTGAAATCGTCAGGTTGTTTTGTTCTGATTATAGACTTAAGATATTCTCACATACTCTTAGTAGTCTTATACGAATTAAGATTTTGAACAATCAGAGGGTCAATAGAGGCTAACATCATCCATGTCATGATTTTGGCATCTTTGATCTTCCACTGAGCCAACTTCGAATCCTCATTAGGAGTCGGATCACTTCAATCCATGTGGCCCCATAGCTCTTTCCCCATAACAAATAAACAAAATTGGAATTCTCAAGCAGAATAATTCGTACTCGTGAATTTCACCCCAAAGGACTTTGAATTACTAGTGGTCATGATATCAAAAAATAACAAGTCCAAAGTCTAGTAATTAAACAGCAAGTTAGCAAGCCCAAATCACTAAAACAACAACAAATCACCACAATAAAATTAAATTCAGACTTGGTAGATAACAACCTGAAAAAGCCCCAACCACTTTGACACCAAATATTGACGACAACACCTTCTAAGATTCCATCGACAACTAAAAGAGGCTACAAAATTTGTCGAAAGCCAAAAGAGATCAATAGAATGACCCCAAACCACCCTCCTAGCGAACACTCAACAATTCTAGCCCTCTTGACAATAACTACAGAATGAGACAGCCTTAATTTGAATGTTTAGGCTCTGATACCATGGCATAAACAATGGTTTTGTCTGAATGTCTCTCAATAGACAGTTCCTTCCATTATATAGAATCAAATAGCATGATGCATTCCTAATTACAAGGCTGATTTCCAGCTCCAACTTAGCTAAATATGGAAACCATATATATGACTTTATATGTAGCATACAATTAGAATCCTATAATTAATATGGCCTTGAACAATGCTAGCTCATATCTGACTGACAAAATGTGCTTGGACAAGAGCTAGGATGGGTGATCTTCTGGGAAGTCCTTGTCTTGTATCCCTCTTTCTAGAAGGGAAAGAAATCAGCTTAGGGGTGGTTTACGAAGCACTTATGTTTTTTTTTAATCTTTCATCCCAAATTCATGGCTGAAAGTTTCATAATTTGATGTTATTGGGCTTGCTAAGGTGTGATGGTCCTAAGGTTCGCATTCAAACTTATGCTATCTTTTTGGTGCACACTTAGTAGTGTAATCTAAACTCATTGTAAATTATCTCTCATTCCACAGACACTTGAAAACCCTGCTGGCCCTTGGATGGAGGATTCGTTTGACTCAGCATCTACTAAAGAACTACTTGAGAAACAATACATTTTACAAGGTAATCTACTGGTATCAGTTCCTTGTTGTTGGCCTCTTATTTGAATGCAGAAGTGTGCTGAGCTTGTGTGCTCAGAACACATAGGAGAATAAGTTAAATTCCTGTATAATTAGCTATCTGTAACATTTTGTTTATGTTAGTTACATGCTGCAATTTTCTCACTTAAACAAGTTCTTCAAAATGGTTTTCCATTCTTGAAGCTCTCTATCTATTTCTTGTGTTCTATTTGTTGCATCTAATATGGTTATAATTCATGTCAAATATATTTCTTGTAGGTCTTCCACATGTCTAGAAAAAATATTGATGCAGATCAGAGAATAACTCATGATCTGGAAAAGTTAACAACGGACTTGTCCGGACTGGTAACTGGAATGGTAAAGCCATCAGTAGATATCCTGTGGTGAGTACTTGTGTCAAATTTAGTCCTTGTTTGGTTTATTTTTAGTTTCTCCTTTCCATAAACTCTTGAACACCCCATCTCCCTGTCTAAAATAATAATTCCATTGCTCATTTTGTAAGGTTCACCTGGAGAATGAAGCTCTTAACAGGTCAGAGGGGAGTTGCCATATTGTATACTTATATGTTGCTTGGTTTGGGTTTTCTGAGGGCTGTTACTCCTGATTTTGGTGATCTTGCAAGTCAAGTGCAACAATCCGAAGGAACCTTTAGGTAATCTCAGATCTAGTTTCTGCTTTGCACATTTGATCTTGTTGTTTTTTTTTTTTTACATGTCCATCCTCTCCAAAAAGGAAAAAAAAAGTGTACTGGAATATGGATGATAATAAGGACAATTATGATTGGTGCTGCATTTTTTTGTGAGTCCTTACATTGTCAATGAAACTTTTAGGTTCATGCATGAGAGACTGCGCACTCATGCTGAGTCTGTTGCTTTCTTTGGTGGTGGCAAACGAGAAAAAGATGTAAGCTGCTTGTATTTTGCTAGTGTACCATTTCATATGTTTAAATGCCAATTGGTGCTTTAGCTGATATTGCTAAATGTTTTGGGCTTTGGTATTTTTTGATATGCACGATGCACTATAAATTGAGAGTGGTTCAAGTCATCAAAGTCTATCACCATAGATAGAATAACAACACCTTTTATGTTGGATTCAATTCGCAAAGGGAAATTAATCCTTGTTTTCTGGTAAATTCCGCCTCATGATTTTGGAGGCATGGTTGATCCAAGACAGATGAATATTATTCAAACTATTTAGTATGGATGTTTATCTTTTGCTTAGCTGCTTCTTGAATCATTGTCATGGGACAAATAAAATGTGCACATTATTCTAGCGGGAATAAGTACAGGAGGTTAGTTTTTATGAAGTAAAAGACCAAAAAGTTCTAGTATATTTTTTAAAGATTTACCTTTATAATTTCTTTTCCAATGAAGTTTATATTTTATCATTCTAACTATAAAATCCTTTTTATATATTTGTAAAAAAACTTATTCAAGTGGTTTTTCTTTTGTTTTCTTTGTTTGGCCCAAGAAACTATTATGAGATTTTTTTTGAAGTTCTTAATTATAAACTAGTTTAATAACTGTAACGGAAGTTTTGTTATATCGAATCATTATTGCAAATCTTGGTGAACATGTTTGTAATTTATTTTTTTTGAAAAAATGAAAATGTCGATGATCATTAGTATAAGGAGGTGCCCTAAACCTTTTATATTTTAAAAGAATCATAGCAAGAATAAAATTATATGACCATCACATCATAATACACGAGGCTTTAATCACATCATATTTGTAAATATCATAGCATAGCTACTATATTTTAAACGATTATTTTTAGCTGAAAATACTTTACTAGCAAAAAATTACATACCATGTCATAAAGATTTCTAGAAATGTCAAACAACTAGTTTTTAAAAGTATTGTAGGGTGTTATAGGAAATAAAAGTACACTCATTTGGAAAAAAAGCTTGAAAGTGGAACTTTTTAGGTCTTGGAAAAAAATGATCAGATGTGCTTGTCATTTTTTCTCTCAAAAGTGAACTTGCTTGTACTTTTCCTAGTTTATTTGCTGATGTCTGTTAATATAGCAGTGTCCCTGATATCTTTTTTGACACATTGCATCATTACAAAGTCTGATCAACATATTATTGATTGTAATCCTGCTTGTGTTAAGTGTCCACTAGTTTCTTGAAATCTACTTTTACAAGGTGATTTTATATGGAAAATAGACTTAGATTTGCAGTTACTGAAATTTGAGGGCTAGTTGGTGTCAGAACCTTTTCAGTCTCCTTTTTCTTTTTTATTTCTTAATAGATATTGTCAAAATTTTGTAAGTTGCAGGACCGATTCACTGCTATGGGTGTTGGGTCAATTGAGGGGTGAAGAAGAGAGAGAGTATTGAATTATCTATTTTTATTTGGAAGGATTGTGATAGAGCAACATTGAGGGGGGAAGAGAAATCCTTTCTCTTCAGTTGATTATTGGAGTAGCAATATATACTTTTGGCATACGGGCAATTCTTTTAAAAAAATTTATCTTTGTATTTAGGTGGTATCACCTCAGTTTTTCTTAGAAAACTAGTTGGATACGTTCAATATCTCAAATGGAAATTGATACTCGTGTATGATCTTTTAAATACAAGGAAAAATTAAAAAAAATAAAATTGATCAAGCATGCATCACGTGGTATGTGTCTAACAACCATACCCAGTCTTTTTTTCCTCATAAAGATGAAGGGTGGTAAAAATGTTGAAGCTTTGAAACTCTTCATGGAGGTAGCTGCTAATTTACCATTTGTATTATGCATGTTAAAATGGTGCCATTGGTCTCTGTTCCTTATCTTCTCATCTAGAGAAGTTGATTTTTTATTGTAAATTTGTTTTCTTGTCTTTCAAATACATTGCATTTTTTTATTGCATAGCTTTTTTTGTTGTAATGCAGTGTGGCATGTCCTTCACTCGTTATATTTTTTTTGTCCGAAGTAGTTCATGTGGTTTACATTTTGTTCAATTGCAGATGATTGAGTCAAGATTCAGGGAACTCCTTGACCATTCCATGTTACTTTTGAAAAAGAAATGGTCATATGGCATACTAGATGATTTTGTGACGAAGCAACTCCCAAATAATGTAACTTGGGGTTTGAGCTTGTTGTACGCTGTGGAAAACAATGGAGACCGAGCGATGTCCTCAACTCAAGGTGATATTAGTATGATATTTAAGTTACATCTCTCTCATTCTCTCATATTGGTTATTTTTTTCAGGTGACCTGGCACATGCGCTGCGGTACTTAGCATCTGTTGTCTCTCAAAGCTTTTTAGCCTTTGGAGACATCCTTGAATTGCATAAGAAGTTTGCTGAGCTTTCTGGCAGTATAAATAGAATTTTTGAACTTGAAGAGCTTTTGGATTCTGCACAGTCTGGTACATGTCTTTTTGTAACTATCTATACTACTATGTCCTGTGCCTTTGGGTGGGGTGGGGGGTTAAAAATGGTTGCTTTTTAACAGAAGAAACTAATTTAGTGATAGCTTCAACAGGCTTATGTAAGCACACTCTACAAGTGTCGCAATGACAGCCACACTACAAGTGTTGCAATGGCAGCCATCAATATTTGCTAGCTTATCTTTCTTCAGGAATTTTAGTACTGTGCTTAAAGTTTTGGACATCTGCCCTATATCTTTGAGATGCATAGTTTTGTGCTTATCAAGTGATATTCTAGTGAATGATACATTCCAATCTAGAAGGATCTTCCTTACCAGAGTCTGCATGGAGCATATACGTTCCTATCTATATGGTGGTCAATAAATAGTAATTTCTGTTAGAATTATTGTTGGTTATAATTGCCGGCAGCAGTTGCTAATGGTAGCAAGCTAGAAGCCTATATCTTGAGGAGAAGAACAAACCTGTTTGAGATAATTTATTCTTCAATGCAATCCCACAGAGAGTTCAGCAAATCAAAGTTCTGTGGAGTGTTTTCAAAGCAGAAATCTGGATACTGTATGATTGAGCTAGGATTTGTTTGTAAAATGTAATGTCTCATTGGACAGCATTTGGATTGATCTCTCTTTTTTGTTTGGGAGTTCTTCCAATATGCTGGTTCTTGTTATAACTAAGCCTTTCTCTCTCTAGATTCTGTAAATAACTATTACTAGTGCTGAGAGTCCATTACTGTTAGGTTATTGTTTGGTTCAATTTCCTAGAAGTTCTACATTTACTCTAATAAAGTTTCCTTATAAAGATTTTGCTTGTCCAGGGGATTCTTTGAATGGTAAATTATCTCCATCTAAGAACAGTGAACTTTACTCAAAAGATGCCATTTCCTTTATGGAGGTTGATATCATTACTCCAGCGCAGAAATTGTTGGCGAGGCAGTTGACATTTGACATAGGGCAAGGAAAAAGCTTGCTTCTCACAGGTTAGTGAAGTGGTTTCTGATGCATCTTGTTATCCTGTTATATTATCAAACAGGCTATTGTTATTTCAGTGTTACAACTGATATTCATGTCAAACTATTAAGGTCCGAACGGGAGTGGGAAAAGTTCTGTTTTCAGAGTCCTCAGAGGTCTTTGGCCCATTGTGAGTGGAAGACTTGCTAAACCATCGCAACATATTAGTAAAGAGACTGGATCAGGTTGTGGTATCTTCTATGTTCCTCAACGACCATATACATGCTTGGGAACACTGAGAGATCAAATCATATATCCTCTCTCTCATGATGAAGCAGAAGTCATGACTCTAAAGTTGTCTGAAAAAGGTAGCATACTTGCACATAATGAATTTCCTGGTTTCAATTTCTGGTTTCTATTTTCATATCTCCTGTATAAAGTTGAATATACTGCATTGCATCTGTTCTCCAACCCATTGATTCCATTTCATGGATGACTGGTAGATGTTATAGCATTATGTAGGAGTATACGCGGGTACACTTTGTTTGTCTTGGTTTTAACTATCCAATATTAGTGAAAGGCTTAAGCAAATTTTATTAATATTCCCAAAGAATGGGGAAAAAAAAAACACAGCAATATCAACTTTTGGCAGTTTACTAGAAATAGTAAAAGAAAGGCCTTTTTATTAAAAATGTAAGATTTTTTTTTTGGCTGTCTTTTTTTCTATTTTGGTTGTTCCTGGCTAATCCTGAAAACATGCATCAGAGTAAACTTAAGCAAAGTATGACATCTTACTTGTTCCAGACTGGTGGTTTTTTGACACGTCAATAAATTTGCTTAAAAGATTGAGAGGGAATACATCTTTAAGCTATCCTGAATTTGAAGACATAATCATGCATAGGAAATTAAGCTATTATTTGGTCCTTGCAGCAAAAAATTATGTGTAGAATTTTGGAGATATTGATATATAGCTCTTTGTTTCTCTATGGCTCCCTGCTATACTCATCTGAGGACATCTAGACTGTGATGAAAGTTGAATGGAAGGATTTAGGTTTTCTACTGGTTTTTTTAATAGATTTACCGCCGAAAGAGTTCTGACACCATTCATGGTCCCTGGTAAAAAATTAACATTCATTTCAATTTTCTAGGGTTTTGACGTTGTTAATCAATTGTTTGCCCTGGGGATTATAATTGGGCAAAATTTCAGGTATGCAATCCACTGAAATGACAAATATTCTGGATACACGTTTGAAAAATATTCTGGAGAATGTTCGGCTAAATTATCTCTTGGAGAGAGAAGGCAACTGGGATGCGAACATGAATTGGGAAGACACCCTCTCTCTTGGAGAACAGCAGAGATTAGGCATGGTGAGGAAGTTAATCAAGTAGTTCAAATTTAATTTGTTTGAATAAGATTTCTCAAGATTTTTCTCTTGGATCTTCAACTGTTCATTTTTTTTTCTAGGCTCGTCTATTCTTTCACAAGCCTAAATTTGCCATCCTTGACGAGTGCACAAAGTATGTCATCAAACTTTACATTTGTTAACCTTTAAAGAAATATTACCAGTTACCTCATAATATCTTTTTTTTTTTTGGTCTTTTGGTGGCAGTGCAACAAGTGTTGATGTTGAGGAACAACTTTATAGACTTGCTAAGGATATGGGCATCACATTTGTTACATCCTCTCAAGTAAGTGGCTCTTTGATAATTGATTGTAATTATTTACTGTATAATTGGTCTGCTCGAGAGCACAGTTTCTTTCTTCTTCTTTTTCTTTTGCAAATTATCAGTTGCACCCAATCAGGGTCGAATATCTTGTTTAATCCGACGACAATAGTATCCTTCAATATGATCTGTCTCAGTCGCAAAAAGAGGCTACCATCACTGTATTGTTTTAGAACTAGATTCTACTGCTTTTCCTTCACTGATTATTCTCACATATATCACAGCGTCCTGCTCTAATACCATTCCATTCCCTGGAATTACGGCTTATTGATGGTGAGGGCCAGTGGGAGCTTCGTGCAATTAAGCAATGAGTTGACACTAGCATCTGCCATTAAGTATCTGGAGCATGCAAGACTTCTCAGATCTCATAAATGGTGTGGAGGAAGAAAGTCATTAGGCCATACAGCGGAGTTAATTATTTGTCATGTATTTCAAGTCGTGATCATTTTTACACAAAATTATGAATCCCGCAAAGAGGAGATGCCATGGAGATTTGTTTGTCTTAATCATATACAACAACTGTATTTTTTTTTTTTGGCTGAAAGCAACAGGAGCGGCCTGAAAGAGAAGCCAAGCACACAAGGTTATTGCAGAAACTGCTAGAAATCAAGTCTGAAATCATGTAGTAGAATAGAGAAATCTTTATGTACAGGCTGACTTTTTTTTCTTTTTTACTACGTTATTTTTTTCGGGCTATTATTCGAAAATTCGTTGCCCGCTTATGCTGTAAGAATTGAATGCTTAAATTATTAAAGTTGGCCCCATGAATAAAATCGAGGAAAAGAATATACCCTCCTCCTCCTGTGGTCCCTAAATTTTCTTCGCAGTTCCGCACTTCTACTGCAAGGCGAGGGGTGTTTGAAAAATTAAAAATTTTGAATTAAATTTTTTTAGTATTTTGAAAGCGTTCTAATGTATTAATATTAAAAAATAATTTTTTTTTAAATTATTATTTTAAAAATTTAATTGCCAAGAAGAGGGAGAAAGGTGTTATTGTTCTCCGGCAAGATTTGTTGACATTGTCAGAGTGGTTATTTTGCCATCTGGACCAGACGACAAAGGCCATTTCCCCTCATCAGATCAGATAATAAAAGCATTTCCAATGAAAAATAGTATAGTGAAAAGCCAAATAAAAAAAATATTTTTTTAAATAATGTAAATATAATATTTTTGATTATGTGCATTTTAATGATAAAAAACTATTTAAAAAAACTAATTATATTTTAATAATTTCATGTTAAATTAATTTTAATATAATTATATAATTAATTTAGATATTTTATATATAATATAATTATGATGTTATTAATTATATAATTAATATGAGTAATTTATAAAAGTAATTATGTAAAATTTTCAGAGTTAGTATCTTAATGTGTAAGTGTTCGTATGACTCAATTTTTTTATATTCTTATCTATAATATTCATGTGAAAGTCTATTGTTATTGTATAACTTTAAATTGTTACTGTTTGATTTTGAACTGTTATTGTTTAATTTTCAACTGTTACTGTCTGAACACTCATTAGATTTTTAACTGTATCTAAAGTTCTAAAACTCCATTTTAAGTGAGATTGATCTCATTAGAAAGTTAAGACATGAAGCTACCAATTCTCTGAAGGAAAGAAAACCCAGCTCTGTTTTCAAGATAGTCAAAATTGCTCATCAACTAATTAGTTCTACTGCCCTGCATAATCAGTCATAACTCAGTCTTGGTTGGTAACCCATAACTGGAGTTCTACATCTTCAAATTGAGCAATACCAGTTTTCTTGGTTAGCTAACATTCAAATATATAATTTCTATAAAGGAATCTAATCCTAATTCCCTTATCTTCCTACTCGAAATCTCACCGAAAATCAGGAGACAAGTCTGTCCAGAGTTGTCTCTCCCTCCCCTTCACACAATAGTTTCATAAACTACATACCACACACATGAATTAACTTAATCTCAGCTAATTAACACATCCGATGTTATTAATTAACCAAAAAATAATTGATTCTTGTTTTTCTAAATTTAAGAGAAGGGTAGGACACAATATAAAATTTTAAAATCTACAAGTTCTTTCCTCCTGTATTTAAAGAAAAAAAAAAAAGAGTTGTTGACCAACGGCTATAAAAAGAGCCGTTGGCCAACAATCATTTGTTTTTGTCATTTCTACAGGGAAATATAGAAATGGCTCATCATTGAACAAATAGCTAAAATAACTATCTCTTTGGTTTATGCATTGGAGTGAAAAAATAAAAAAATAAAAGCTAAAAATATATTTTTTAACATTTAGCTTTTCATCTGGCTTTCTCGTTGGAGATGCTCTTTTACTCCCCAAGATTTGCAGAGAAACAGAAGAGAGTACAATTTAGCGAGTAATGTTGACAAGCAGCAAAAACTATCATATTCATACTTGCTTATCTATGTGATAAAATAATAATCATGAGGATCATTAGGCACTAAGCGTGTGGCAGTCCAGGGTTATTATCAGCCAAGGAATTAGTACCGAGCTGATAAACATCACAAGGGGATTCTTTCTTCATCTTTCTTGATCGGGTTGGCAATAAACAAGCTCAGGGCATTGTTGTGATGCGAAGGTGTTAATCACAAAGGAATCTTGTTCGTCACTGAATCGAGCTTTGTTTAATGTTATTTAGTTAGGGTAAAGAGAAGAATTCAGGGTTCTTGACAGTAATGGAGATAAGGTGGGTATCCTCTGGGGATCTCCAAGAGATGCAATCTTTTTCAGTGGACCTTCTGAGTTGTAAAGTGGCATCACTTCGCTGTCTTCTTATCCGATTGGCTTGATAGAAGATTTTGTTCATAGGTTCAAAGATCGCCAACAAGTGTCGAGAAAGCAATTCTCTTGATGGGTATTTGTCTCAATGGTCCAAAATCCACCCCCTAGTTCAAACGGCACTGTTTTTGATGTGTTGATAAATCTTGATACTTCCTTTTTTGTGCATAGTTTGCTTAATTTTGCATTTAAAGGTAACTTGTAAATGTCAATTTAATCCAAGAGGAGGAGGAGAAGCTTGTGATTTGATGAAAATGAACACTTGTGTACGGTAGAAGGATAAAATACATTGTAATCCAAAAAAGAAAAGAGGATAAAAAAACATTATAATAAAAAAAGGGCTAAAGCTAAAGGTATTTTCAATATACATATGAAATAATCTATTTACCCTTCAAGAATTGAATTTCTAAAACTGGATAAGAGAAATATATAAGAGTATAACTATCTTTTTAATTTTTTTAGCACAGTAAAATAATCTACTTACTCTCCAAGTTAGAATTTTTAAAACAAGCTAAAAAGGATATTTTTATCTTTTAATTTTTTAAAATACAAACCTTTGAAATAAAAAAAATGTAAACGATGCTTTTATGAGCTTTTTATGATTATCGGGTTCATAAAAAGGTATTTTAATCTTTTAACAATGATTAAATATTAATTAAATTGAAAAAACTGTTAGCATGAATAGTACATATTCTTGCAAGCAGGAGGTGCCCATACATACTTTGGAAGGTGCATATGGCTCCTTCTAAGGGCATAAAATGCCCTTCCACAGTGACACTAGAAGTGCTACCATGTATTTTTTTTATTGGTGGGACACATGTTAACAATAACAAGTTAATTTCTTATTTTTATTTCTCTTTTTTTTTCATTAAAAATTACAGGATGATTCTCTTTGTTATTGTTATTTTAACTTTTATTTTTATTCTTTTAATTTATAATTTTTATTCTTTGTCCTTGTATAATATTTTTATTTATTTTAAATTAGTTCTTTAATTCTAATTTATCATATATTATATTTTTCAATTTATCATCTTTAACAAACAACTAGGAATCAAAATTCTTCACTTGAAATGGAAATTTGGATTTGAATTCAGGGAGGGTGCTTGTGGCCTAAGAAGGTCAGATACGACAAACTTAGATTTGAATAGCAATACTTTAAATTCTAAACCAAAAAGAAGGATCAAAACGACTCCCATGCGAATCATACAGAATCTTGAACCCCCCAAGGTTTCTCAATTCTCATTAATCGCAAAAACTACGTGCTGTCGACTGTTGGCAACTTGAAAGAGCAAAATCAAGATATCCATCATAAGAGCTTATTTTAGTAAAATAAAATCTCCCCCACTATCTCATTTGATTCCCTCTTTATTTCATGGTATTATTAAATTTCCCTTGCATTGCTGCTAAGATTTTGTGGGTGATTTTCTCCACAACTTGCACCTTCTTTTTTGGCAGATAGAAGCAGCTTCCTCAAAAGCAAACGCCACCTTCCCACCAATATCCTTGGCCTTGCATGCTCCTATATATACAACTCCATTATCCATAGCTTGTCTTCACCAAACAAACCAAGAGCTTCTCTTCTCAAGAAAACCAGTCTTTCCATCTCTCTCTCTCTCTCTCTCTCTCTCTCTCTCTCTACACGGGTGCTAGCTAGCTGCTACTCAAGGTCTCATCATGACTTGTCTTAGCTGTGAAATAGAAATTCTGCAGGCAAAGAACGTAGAATTCAAGTCCCATGGGAGCCTTTTTGTTAGATACTATCTCTCTACGGGAAACAGCAAAAGAATCCAACTGAACAGCCGAGAAATCTCCGCAAAGGCCAACCTCTTTTGGAACGAGTCCTTCTCATTGGAGTGTTCAGGCACTGAAGACTCCATCAACAACCTCAAGCAACAAACTGTAGTTTTCGAGCTCAGATGGAGAAGCACAAATGCAATCCTTGGTAGAATAGGAGGGTCACAACTCCTAGGCAGAGCTGAGGTTCCATGGAAAACAGTTGTCGAGTCACCAAAGCTAGAAATGGAAAGGTGGGTTACGATGATCCCAAAGAAGGGCAGTGTTCCTGATGATGTCAAGCCTCCTGCAGTGCAAATAGCCATGAGAGTTAGAGTTCCAGCAATGGCAGAGATGGAGGTGAAGAAAAAGAGAAACGGGAGGTTGAAGAGGTGGGATGAATGTGGTTGTTGCAAGGACAGTGGGTGCAGATGCGAAGATTATGATATCTTTGTCCTCGTGGCTGCTCTGGAAGCACTATAAACACCGAGGATTGGCGAATCAAGAACCCACTTGCTACTTTGGTTTGAAGATTTCTTTTTGGCGTGTGGAAATTTTGTAAAGGTAGTCAACTAGTCATGAGTGTGTATATGCACGATCAAGGTTGAAATTAATTTATTGGACTCTTCAAAACAAGGGTTTGTTTTCCAAATCACTTCCACGAGCTAAGCAAAAAAAAAATAATGTATAAAAGGTATTAGATTACAAAAAAAATTAACTTCGAAGTTGTTGATTTAAATGGTAATTTAAAAAATATATAAAAAATAATAACAATAAATAAATTAATAAAAAAATATAACTAACACATAATAGATACATTACTCGCACTTCATCTAGCAAATATTTTTTTGATGCACGTTTCGAGTTATTTGGTTCAAATACTAGATTAAATAATAATAAATAAACTAATAAGAAAAAAAATAAAAAAAATTACATCTAAGCCTATATAAATTATTAAACAACATGATGGTAACCTAATTGAGAGAAATTAATAAAAACAGATAGAGTAAAACTTTATAAAAAATCAGAAAACATCAACTAAAAAAAAACAAGAAAACCTTAGACAATTCTAATCTAATTTAAAATACTTGCTACTGGTTAAATTTTAAACTCAATTTCAATTAAAAAACCTTAAATATTATGCAATTTAATACCAGTCAAAACTAATTTCTCAAGCAATATTTATACCCGTCAAAACATGAAGCGATCCATTGAGAAAAAAATAAAATAAAATTCCATCAACGAACATCTGATCTGGAAATGTCCTGAAAATAACTTTATTCTTTGCATCCACTCAATGAACCAACTAATGAAATTATCATTGCATACCTTTGTTCCATAAATTCTATGTGCAGACGGAGGCATGTGCAAAGCCATGCATGGATTATCTAAATTTATTTTTATTTTCTTTCTCTGTAATTAAACTACTAGTCTATCCCCTTATTAAAAAAAACTGAAAAACCAATTAAACTAAAAAATAAAAAAAATCAAATCATAAAAAAAACTCGATTAAAATTAAAAAAAAAAACTAACCAGTTCGGTTTTATAATCCTAAAACAGAAAAAAAAAAACCGAACTAAACTTAAACCGAAAAAAAAACAGGGAAAAAACCAAATCAAACCAGTTTAATCCAGTTTTTATCTAAAAAACCAAACTGAACCGAATCAAAATTGATCGATTTGGTTTTGGTTTTTTAAAAAAATATTCAATATAATTATTTTATATATATATATATATATATATAAACTGAATCAAACTTAAAATGATCACCCCTTCCATTAACCAATTTGCTAAAATTAACACTTATTATTAGTTTATATTTTGAAAAAAATAGCATCTTTTTTCATTGTTAGGTGAAGATAGTGTTTGAGATTATAATAGTGATTTTTTTTTAAATATTTTTTTATTTTAAAATGTTTCACAACAATTTTTTTAAAAAAAATTATTTTTAATTTCAACATATCTAATCTATTTAAAATTATAATTTAAAAGAGCAGCTCAAGGTGAAAAGAAAATTAATTTAAAATACACACACTCTAGCAATTTGATTAGACCACTGGCATTACACCAAATTTGAAATTAAAGGCTGACACTGAAAAGCTTTTAAACAATAAGTACTAAAGTGTAAGAATCTGAAAACTCCAGGGATATATACTCTTCCTCTAAAAAATGAGAGATGACTTCAAATTTGAAAAAGAAACTAAAGAAAAAAAAAATCAAATTTGAATTCTACATCTGTCTATCTCTTAAATACCTGTCAAACGGAAAACAAACAAACACATGCACCATCACTGACCGTAGCCTAGAGATTTTCAAAAAAGCAAAGACAACAAGAAATGGAGAGGAATGTAGCCGTGAGGAAGCCACACACTTCCACCGCCGATCTGCTGACGTGGAAGGAAGGTCCTCCCTCGGCCTCTCCTCCCTCCGCCTCCTCCCACCGCCCTCACCAGGTTACTACCACACACCTTTTTAAGTTTGACTTATTTTATTATCATTATTATATAAAATACTCATTTTTTCTTCTTATTTTCTATCTGATCTTTTGATGCATTATTTCCCAGCCTTCTGATAAAATCAGTAAAGTGCTGTTTGGAGGTCAGGTCTCTCAAGAAGAAGCAGAGAGTCTCATGAAGAAGTAAAGATCCCCCCTTTACTATCTATTGATTTTTGTGTCTTTCAAGTTTTATGATTTTTTAAGGTTTCTGTTTTATTAAGTATAGAATATTTTGTCAAGATTTGTGTTTCCCCCCCTTTTTTCTATTGGGAATCAGATCTGTAGCTGCATTTTCTGTTTCATGGCTGTTAATGATTTTCACAAGTAGATTTGAAGTTTTGCAAAAAAGAAAAGAAAAAATTGATTGATGGGTTTTTGAATTCATGAATGGTAACTTCATTAATGAAATGAAATAGGAGTAGTCTCTTATTGTAAAGAGAGTTAATGTGACAACAAATATGGCAGGTGATTTAATTTCTTGAAAATAAAACTGTTTTTGCCTCTCTTTTTTTTTCTCTTTAAAAAGAAAAGAAAATGGTTAGTATGTTTACTTCTGATAGGAAGTTATAGTTAATTTCTTTGTGCCAGATCACGAAGGGCTCAGATAATTTGCAGCATAGACTCTGTAATATTTAGGATGGTGGTTCTTCAATATGATGTAGAGGGATTATAGATTGGTGACGAAGTTGATAGATGGTTAGATTTGGAACTCCCTGTTGTTAAAATTAATTAACTTTTGAGGTTTTGATAATTCTTCAAAACAAAGATTTGATCTTTTACTTGTTTTAATTGAATGCTAAATAAGTGCATTGATTTTACTTGTGCGTTGGCAAATTAACATCTTTTATTGATTGGCATCGTCTTGTTGTTTTAGAAAGGTAGATTGGCCTGTCTTTTGGAAGGAATTTGGACAATGTAGTTTTGACTTCCGAGTAAACTAACACCCCACTTCCCATACAGAGATATAAAACACAATCAATTTTTCCTTGCTTCTAATGGGTTCCCAGCTTAGCAACTTTTGAACTTTGCAAATAAGGGTTATTTCATAAATCAAGTTGGTTGTTCATGCATGCTTGCTCTTAGCCATCTGAATCATTCCCTTTCACTCTGTAGAAAGCCTTGTTCGGGGTATAAATTAAAGGAGATGACTGGCAGTGGCATATTTAATGGTCAAGATGGCACATCTGAATCTGGTGATGCTAATGCTAATAACAAAACTACAGTGCGTGTTTATCAGGTACTTATTTGGTCATCATCACCATTTATAATCACTTTTATATCGAATGTTATTCTTGATGGCTATTCTCCTTTGGTATTTGCAACTGTTGGATTTTCAGCAAGCAGTGACTGGAATAAGCCAAATATCATTTAGTGCTGAGGAGAGCATCTCCCCTAAGAAGCCTACCTCTGTCCCAGAAGTGGCAAAGCAGCGCGAGTTAAGTGGGACGTTGCAAAATGATTTTGACATGAAGAGCCAAAAGCTAATATCAAATGCTAAATTCAAGGAGATCAGTGGGCATGACATTTTTGCTCCCCCTTCTGAAATTGCTCCCCGTTCACTGGCCGCTGCACGCTCCATGGAAACAAAAGAAAACAAAAACATCGGGGAACCTGCACCTCGAAACATTCGCACATCTGTCAAGGTTTCAAATGTGAGTGTCTTCTTCATGTGTTTGATAAATCCTTTCTTATATTTGATTATTTATGGATCAATATCTATTCTACTAGGAAGTTACAGTTAGTTTCATGCTGTTGTGTTCTACACAACCATCTGGGGTGTTTGAGCAAAATGTTGAGTTGTGAAAAAGGAACAGTGACTGAGCACTTCCTATCACGTGTCAGTTCAAAAGGGACCACTAAAATGCAAAATGTTAATGTAGGTGCAGCTCAATTCTTTCAAGCTTGTTAAATGCTGCAATAGGCTCCTACAATGTTTAGACATGTTTCCTTATCATGCATCCTTTTAATGTTCTTATATCATAGAAGGTTTCTGAACTTTGCCATTTCTAGAGTTTTTGTTCTGTCACAAAATCTTGTTGATGCTAGGTTGCTTTTTTATCTCCTTTCTACACTTCTGTTCTGTTGACCAATATAACATGAACATGCTCTTCTTTTAATCCATAAATATGAACATATCCATCTCCAGTGTCCATGCCATCTTCAAACACCATGTTAGAAAGCACATTTGCATTGTAATTCTTATCCTACTGACCAGGGTTTCCTATCGGTGGTTTTTATTGGTAATTGCAAAATCCAACTTTGGTTGCCTTGATGCACGTGCTTGTCGAAACTGTCATGACGGCTCAGTGACCGTGCAATGATCTTTAATTTTGGCTATTTAATCCCAACTGAATTTTGTCTGTGATTTTTAAAGCCTGCTGGAGGCCAGAGCAATATCCTATTTGGTGAAGAACCAGTCATGAAGACATCAAGGAAAATACACAACCAGAAGTTTAATGAGCTGACAGGCAATGGTATTTTCAAGGGAGATGTTCCTCCTGGATCTGCTGAAAAACCTCTAAGCACGGCAAAACTGAGAGAAATGAGCGGCAGTGGTATCTTTTCTGATGGAAAGGCTGCATCCAGAGATTATCTTGGTGGTGTTCGCCAGCCCCCTGGTGGTCAGAGCAGCATTGCATTAGTATAATCTAGCTGCAATCTAGCTGCATGACGAGAGGAATGTTGATCTATATGTTATCCCTATGTGAGTGCTTTGTTCTGACTGGTGAAATGCCCTTTTGGGGTATAGAATCAGTATAATACCTTTTAACGTTTAGATTAAAGAGCTGGTTGGATGGCTGATTGAATGCTTTCAATCTTGTTCTGTCTCTAACTTTGTTTTACTTCAAGACCATGCTAAATGACTAAAATCTCAAATAAAAACGAAGCTCACATCCAAATTATAATTGTAGCTGAAGAAGCCAAGCTCGGCAGGGTAAGATTGTTCTATAAATCGAAATGGTTTATTGGATTTCTTTTTCGCCCTTGAAATTTTAGGTTGTGCCGCATGAGGTTTGTACCAAGGTTTTTAAAATTATGAGTATATTTGTAAAATTATATGATTTTACGAATCAACACATGTTATTAATGTTAAATGTGTAAAATCACTTCAAAAACTTGAAAATTGTTAAAATTGGACTAAAAATTTTTAAAATTGATATTACTATTTAAACTAAACTATATATACAACACCAAATTTTTATCTCCAGCCCTCCACATCAATGCCAGCCACCCATACAACATTTACCCTAGCCTCTTTTAATTTCTTTCTCTCACTCGTTCAACAATCAACTACCACCAACAACCTTCTCTTCCTTTTTTTCATTGTCATTTGCGTCCTCTTCCCCAGCCAATGTGAGTTCTAGACAGTGGCATTCTCTCCACCAACAATTATAAGTTATTCTGTAGTTCTGTTTATTTTTTTTATTCCTATCGTGCACTGGCTAAGGATCATTTTACATTATTGTTCTTTTTTTTTTGTTTTCTTTTTAATTTATGAATTTCTTTCGAGTAATATACTTGTCTATTCAAGTATTTATTTTTCAAGAAATGGCAGTAAGAAATGAATGCCTAAAAAGGTGAAGACAATGCTATATATTGGCCATTGCACAATATTTTCTTCATCCCACCCACCTTTCTTAATATGCAATCTAACTATGGTTAGAATTGGATTGTTGCTCGTTAATTTTTCTTTAGACAATTATGTATGAAGTGAAAAACAATACACAATTCTTGTTCCTTGCACACAATTCAAGCTTTAGATCAAAGTTATTGCAGTTCTTGTTCCTTGCAATTTTATGAGCTAGGCGTAACCACTTTAGCAAACTAGTATATTGTTTGTTTTAAGTTTAGTAATTGTTAGTTAATAAAAATTTATGGACATGAATAAAATAATTGTATAGTATTTTTAAATTACTTAAACTACGTATAAATTTTTATTTGAATCATTTATTTTAAGGTAAATTATGTACGAGTTTTTATTTGCACCTTGTATTTTAATATATTTGAACTATGTATGAAAAAAAAATTTCTTATGATTTTATGATCTGAGTTTATATTGCATTTTTCATGCCGCGTTAAAAATATTTTTTTGACAACCTTTGTTTGTACTATCAATTTGATTAATTTTGCTCTTAAACTATCATATTTTGGATAATATTATCACCTTATTTGGTATGACTACTGACAACAAAATTTCTTTAATTTTGTTTTTAAATTTTAGTTTTTTGAGCTAAATTTTTTTTCACATGTGCTAGTAAAAATTGAATTTACTTTCAAAAATATTTATAAATAACTTTTAAATCAAGATCTTTTTAATTCTTTTTAAACATTGAATATTTACAAAATAGAAAATAATTTGGAATCATTTCAAAATGTGGTTGAGCGCATTAGATATATCATATAAATTTGTTTGTTTAATTTTAATAAGATTCACATAATCGGATGTATAAAATCAATCTTAAAAAAAGGTTAATTACAAAAATTACATATGCAAAGTTTTAAAAAACAAACTAAAATTATTAATGAATGAAGACAAATATTTATATTTCAACTCAGATTATTAGGACTGAGTATGATCGTAAATAAAATTATGAACTTCAACCTTATTAACATTTTCAGTGGTAAGTTGTAAATCATGAGTATTACTGGCTAAAACAAATAAAGATTAACAAATGACTTGAATAGATTGGATCTATATGTATATAACCCAAAACACACATTCCTTGTTTTCATTGAATATCAAAGATGCACCATATTAAAATGTTTTCAAACTCCATCATTAGAAGGATGCATCATCATTCTATCCACTGCATCATGTGAATGATGTCATGTTATATGATTAACTGTTTTTGGTGACATAAATAACCTTTGCAATCTAAATATGACTGAGAAATATTTAAGTGTTTTATGTGCGACAAGAGTCTTTTTTCTGTCAATTTTGGGTTTAAGTGTTGAACGAGTATGCGAATATGTTCTATACTCGATCAACTTTATATTTTCAAGGTAATACGACATGTAGAAGTTTGAATACATGTCAATTTTTTAGTATCTAAGACTTAGGGGTCTCATCATGGATTTAACATCATAGAAGTTATTTTTCAGTTTGTTCCCTTCACTTAAAATGTTTTTCGTTCATTCAAAAATTTATTGTGATTTGGGTCAATAACTGAACACTAACTTATATATATATATATATATTAGCTTGGTCACACAATCTCGACGCTGTGTGGTACAATCTCCTATATGTTATAATCCTTTGTTTGAATATTCTGTGAAGGTCGGGCATGCTGTTCATATTTTATCTGTGAGGGCCTAATCCATCAATGGTCCAGGTTTGTTAACCTTTTTAAAATTACAAGTTTATATATTTTGCTATGAGCATATCTCAGTAATGATTGGCAACATTACCAGCGATAGATAGCCTTTATTCACTAACTGTTGAAATCTTGGTTGCTGGGCACTACTATCATGAATGAATTGTAGCATCCTTGACCTCTGCAACAACTCTCACAATAATAGGTTTACCAGCTTGCCTTTTCTTGCTTACTGTTTTCTGATTCTTTCCTGTTTTTAGTCGTCGATCGACAATGTAATTTCTTTTTCTACTTTGCACGGACTGGCATCATTTCATATTGTTTGCGCACTTTTCTTATTATAGAATTATTCCGCTGTAATAATTACCTACTATGCTCTCACTTTTGTTTAATTTTGTCAAGTTCTCTGCAGTATTTCTGTGTTTTGTTTCTCATTATGGAATGTTGGCTTTTGACTATATCATCTGCAAGATTTTCTTCTCATTAGTTTAATATTAATCTCTCACCCAACAGAACACCAGAGGAGATATATCACGTGAAACTCAAGAGATGGTGCTTATAGAAGTACTTTTTTGTTCATGTCTGGACTTACTTATGTAGGTTGACATGGTGGTTTAGGAGGTGATGTAATTTTAGAATTCTCCCTCTTCAATTTGGGACGTCAACGATTTGTAACCTCACTTTGTAAGTAATC
The DNA here is from genome assembly GCF_005239225.2 of Populus alba. Lineage (NCBI taxonomy): Eukaryota > Viridiplantae > Streptophyta > Magnoliopsida > Malpighiales > Salicaceae > Populus > Populus alba. The sequence goes on from NC_133290.1 coordinate 12,153,647, forward strand.
ATTTTGTTACAAATATTTTCAAACATATAGATTTGGGTCTTCTAGCATTAAGAGATCTCACTCCTAATCATGTTATCCTGGAGAATATGATGAAGGAGGGTCATGGAGTCTCAAAGAATATGATTGGAAATCCAAGGAAAGATAGAAGATAAGGTGTTAACTTTACTTTTTGTTAACCTGCAAGGATTTTTAATAATCTTTCTGGTGTTTGGCTATTTATTTTAAAGTTACCATGCAACAGTTCATTAAAGGAACAATTTTGTGGTAGGTTGTTCAAGTAACTTTTGATGCAGAAGAACAGTGGTTGGTATTTTTTGCCTTGCATGACATTGCTGATTCCAGATCGTATCTTCATCTTGGTCTTCATCTTAGTTTGTTGTTAAGAGGTCTTCTCTTCTATTTTCTCAACTCTCTTATATTTCCTTGCTGTTTTTGCAGCGTGCTTTTCAAATCTTTCTTCTGCAGTTCTAAAGCTTTTTTTTTTTTTTTGTCATCCTTTTTCCCGTGACCCAATCTTTAATTTTCTTACCCTAACTTTTTTTCTCTCCCTATCATTCACTTTCCTTAGGTTCCATGAATTTTATGCCTTTTTGTGTTTGATCAAATACCTTTCTTGTTTTTCCCCCCTGAAAAGTTTGGCATGCTTGCTTATGGTTTTACCTTTTGTTGGATTTGCATTAGGACCAACTTTTTGTTTAGGAAGAACATGGGCCTCTTAGTCCCTCCAGTTCGAAGGCCAGTTTCCCCTATTCTGCACTACCGCATCAGTTCAGGTCTTTTTCCCATACACTTCTTCATTTTTGCGTGCACGAAATGCTTTGGATTGTAGATACATAGCTTTGCGAATTAGCTGAGGCATTATGGTTCCTTAATTGTAGTGATAAAAGATTTGAGGAGAGGTTAGAAGGTGATTATATAGAATCAGAGCATGGCTCCATCATTTTGCATGGGTGGGAAGTTACAATTACCATGTGTCAAATTCTGTCCAACAAGGTGATGGTGATGGTGAAGATGAAGTACTTTTCAGGCGCATCGTATCTCTTTAATTCTTCTTCTTTTCTATATCAATGGATCATACTTCATATTAAATTAATGACATGGGTATTGAGTGATGTTAGTGTTTTCTCCTATTGACATTAGTTCTGTGGTGTTTCAAGTTAGAATTCTTAACAGGTTAAGTTTCTTTTTGCCACTCAAACCATGCATAAAGCCCTGATGATTTCCGAACGATCACACACACAGAGTTTTGGAAAAACCAAGTGCATCCTTCGACTTTCCAGCAGCTTGCAAGCTGCTAATGTAGATAGACAACACAGCAGTGAGGAGGCGTAGTGAGTTGGTGCAAAAGTAAGCGAGTTCTTCAGAAAACACTTGGGAGTTCAGATCTCAGCTGTTACATCCTCCAGTTGGTAGCATAACTCCATTTCGTGTATGATTATAGCTATTTTCTGAATGATTTTAAGTTTCTTTTCTGATATAGATGCGGTGGAGATTCTTCTAAATAATTAGTGTGATGTGATCATAATATTCCTGTGAGATAATCTACCTGTCCTTTTATTTTCTAAAAAAGAATTCTAGTATTACTTTATAGTTCTTTCTTTTTCCTCGTGTAATCCTAGACATCGCCAAAATTCAACAAGTCCCTTGAAAGGATTTATTCGAACATCATCTTTTTAATAATGTTGATACATTATGAAACGATCAGCTGGTACATTTCAAAGATTTATTAAGCCAGAAAAGATGCACAAAACATTTCAGAGATACTTAATATAAGCAACACAGGCAAAGATGATAGCTCACATCAGGAAGATTATGTCTAGCAAAAGCAATACAACAACAACAACAACATTCATACAAAGCACAACTCTTCTGCATCCACGAGAAATAGATCAAGCATCGCCATGGCCAATCAAGGCAAGAAGCATCCGTTCATAATCTCCGGAAGTGTCTCCAGCAATGTCACGATCAAGAGTAACACTATTCCGGCGATGATATTCCTCCTTGATGCGTTCCATGTCAACCTCAGCCCTGGTGGTTACAACTCTAGTAAGAGCCCTTTCATCTGTCCCTAGCTTTTTGATGGACAGCCGCAAAAGCTTCTCAAAGTATTTTTCAGGGTAGGTCAAGCACTTAATCGTTGCTCTCAGTAATTTGAGGAAATCGTTATCCGCCTCTTCCTTCAAATTCTGCAAACAGATTTGCCATTGTCAATTTAAAGCGAAACAAATGTCTACAATGCATCTAGAAATGATGATATTACTGCACGAGCTAAATCAGAACTTTGGCATGTTATAGATTTTCAGATTCAGATCATAATACCTTGTTGATGGCATTTCCAAATGCGTTGTTGTAGTGATTAAGTGTTGCATTAACTTGTGCCTTGCTCCTTGTAGTCAGAATCCTGATGATCTCTTCATCACTATAAGCTTTAGCTGAGATCTTCTCATGGAGTATCTTAGCCTCTGATTTTGCCAAAATCGTGTTCACCTCTTCTCCCTCGTATCGGAAAGCACTTACAAGGGGAACCAGCAGCTGCTCGGAACAATAATAATAATAAACACAGAACCAAGCAGTTCAGAATTGTTGTTACTAACAAAGCATCAAAAGTTTAAGAGAAGATCAATCATCAGATGATTAACTTTTCATTAGAACTAGCCTGTGATGTACACGGGCTAAAATCTCTCCGGCAAAATACTTAAGAGGCTCAGGGCATTACCTTGCGGAAGTCTCCAGTTGTGTGGTATGCAACATCTTCCTCGAGGGATTTCTTGTAACGAGCATGATATGCCTGCCTCACCTTAAAAAGGTCATGTGAGGACCTAGAACAAGCTATTTCCATTAGAACCCAGTTGCTTGAAGTGAACCTCTTCGTCGCTTCATTAGCCAAATATGCATCACGCTCAGCAGGATCCAGTGTCCATAATAACACAGCCCTCTGTTTCATGTAAACAAAATTTGCAAAAAAAAAAAACATGTATCAACAACCTCAGTGTCTATGCAATACTTTTCCAAAATAGAGAGGAATCTGGCAGGCATTAAAAGCCTTGGTTGCCATAAAATTACTCCTGGTACACAGGAAGATAGCATTTAATTAGAATTAACATGAGATGCATCGAACTCTGACCTCGAAGTCACTAGAAAGTTCCTTGTCCAAATCTTTAAGGAGATCTTGCCCGTAAGCTTCAGCGTAAGCCTTTCGAATTAAGTTGCGTTGTGCAGCATTCCTATGAGCCAGGATGGAGATGATCAATCCCTCATTCGTACCCCATCCTGCAAACGAAGAGGAAGAAAAGAAAAAACAGCTTACTGTTGATAAATTTAGTGCAGCAGGGCGATGCATCATAGAAAAATAGATATAGATCAATTTTTTGAAGTCCAGATTACAACATCAACATCAAATAATTTGCAAAGATTCCTTTATGTTCTGCAATGATGATTGGTTAGTTGAAAACTGATCAAGACAAATAATTTACAAAACACCATTAACGTTAGATAGCTAACTCATGTCTCATTTCTGCAGATCACGACTCAAGAGCTTAACAATGCAGATCAGTATAGAGATCAAACACGAAGCAAAAAGTAACTCCAAAATCAAATACCCTGCCATCATGTACTCGAAAGTCAAGCCAGCCACTGGATCAAGAAATCAATCCTTTAAGAGAAATAGATGTAAAAGGCGACCTTCAAAAGCCTTTTGTGTTATTTCTCAAGAACAAGACACGGTAACTTAACAATGTAGATCTGCTTAGAGATCAAACACCAAACGAAACATCTAAAAGATCAAATACCATTCATATCATGTTTGACTCACAAAGTCAAACCAACCATTTCTCCAAGAAATTATGAATGAAGCTCAAGTTTTCAACCACTGAATGCCAAATTATCTAATAAAGAATGTCACTTTATATTACGATCAGCATCAAATAGCACATCAGAGGAATCCACAAACAATCTCAACAAAAAAAAATAACGAAAAGAAAGGATAGATTCATCATGTAAAGGGTCACCTTCAAAAGCTTTATGAAGTTGCTCAGCATCCTCATAAGGAGGAGGAACAGAAGCTGGAACTTTAAGGGACGCCATTGTTTTCACTCTTCACTCTGTTTCACACTCCGTGTTTTGTTTTTGCCAAGAATCGGAAACGGTGGGTGAAGATATGATTTTTGAGTTCATTTTATAGTGCATGAAAATGAAAAAAAAAATACAAAAATTGTAATGGTATAAAAAATAATCGAAATCCCCGCCATGATTATATCTTACTTTTTATTATTTTATTGGGCATGTCACGCGTTAGGATGTGGTCCATATTTTTCTTGTAAAAAATATGTTTGGGATGCAAACGGTTTATATTTTTTTTACAAAAAAAAAAAAAAAAAAAGTTTGGATGATGTAAATGTGTTTTAAATAAATAAATAATTAAAGATTCAAAATGTAACATCAACTGAGATTAATAAGTTTGTTTATTTTAATTAAACAATAAAAAAAAATTATTTTTAAAAAGCATCTGAATATCTTTGGAAAATTATTAACAAGGAAAAAAATTTAAAAAAAAAAAAAACATAACATAGAAAAAAAATTAACAAGCGTTTTATTATATTAAGTTTGAAAACACAGGCTAAGTCGTGTTCTTAAAAATTTAAATTATTTTTTATTAATAATTAAATTTATTTCTTAGCAAGTACAATAACGTAAAACTTCTTTATCAATTTCACCCCAAACAAAAAACTGCTTGCAATTTCGTCCTAAAATTATTGTCTAATACAAGATGTATTCCTTTTGTCCAATCACCTCAGGTGATACTGTATTGTATTTTTTCGGTGGGAAATATTAATAACTCAATAAAAAGGAGGGTTAGACATTTGGTCACATAACCCAGAAAAATAAAAAGGTTTTTCTTTATCTCATTTTATTTGTCTGGACACCATTGTAGGTTAGACTATCACCATATTATTAACGCATGGCAAAAATTATTGTCATTTTACTGTAACAATTAACAATAAAATATTTTGATTTTTAATATTAAATTTAATGGATATTAAACTTCGTAATTTATTTTAATTTATTTATTTATAATTTTATTTTTTAATATTGGGTTGATTGAGAATCTAACTTCATGTTCTTTTTGTCTTTTTTTTTCTATGAAGTTATCCCGATCTCATAATCTGATTTTAGCAAGTTATTCCGAGTTGACTTGAGATATATATTTTTTTGTTTTTTTCAATTTAATTCATTAACATTAGGTTGATTGAGAATTATGCTTCACATTTTATTTTATTTTTTGCTTTTTATGATATTATCATGATCTCATAACCTGGGTTGTGGGTTAGCTTGATTGTCTTGGGTTTTTTTGTCCCTCTTCTAAATTATTTCTTTTTAATTTTATCATTCAATAATGGATTGATTTATTTTGGTTTATTTTTTATGAGATTATCCAGACCTTATAACTTAATTCACGAGTTTGGTCAATTAATTTGGAAAGTTTTTTCATGTTGTTTTTATAATTTTTTTTTCAATTTCATCATTCAACATTAAATTGATTGAGAATTGAGCTTCATAATTTTTTCAATTTTTTTTCTATCCGGTTATCTTGGTCTCATTAATAAGGTTTGATAGGTTAATCTAGGTTGACTCGACTCGTTTTCTAATTAAATTTTATTTTTAATTGCATTATTTAATGTTAGATTAATCAAAAATTGACTTTTATATTTTTTTTATTGCATTTTACATTGTTATAAGTGTCGTACCTAGGTTGGATATTTGATAAGTTAACTTGAGTTAATCCAAATAAATTTAACTCAATCCAAGTAAATCCTAATACATATCGTGGGAGGATTATTTAATAGAAATCATTAGTGATTGAAATTACCACAAAAATTAATCTTAAAATACTAAAAAAAAAATCTCCAAAAAATCATCATTGTTCCTTATTGTACAAGTAAATTTATATTTTAAAAAGATATTTTGATCTGGATGATTTCCATTATAGCTTAAACAGGTCATAGATTATTATTATTATTATTATTATTAGATCTTCAATAACAATGGATATTTAGAATTAGCTTGCAAATCAATCAAGATTAAATTTATTATGCGGATAATTTCAAGATATACTTTTATATTAGTCTAGTATATCAAAGAAAATAAATTGATTGCATAAACTAATTTCAAAACTCAAATTATAAAAAAACAAAAACAGAGAAAATTATATATATATATATATATATTAGACTAACCTCCAAGAATCAGAGGGGCACCATTGTTCTTAGAGTGTGTTTGACAGTGTAGTAGTGATTGTTTTTTAAATAACTTTTCGTGCTGAAATGCATGCTAATAATTTTTTTTATTTTTTAAAAAATTATTTTTGATATCAGTATATTAAAACAATTTAAAAAATACAAAACGCATTCAATTTTAATAAAAAAAAATTAAATTTGAAAAGAACACGGATTGCACCGCGTTGTCAAACGCATTCTAATATTTATGTGTACGGACTGCTGATTCAAAATTATTCGTTGTGTTTGAAGCGGAACGTGAAACACAAGTGCCCAAATTATCCACCATTACGCTGTTATCCAGTTGTCGTCCTGAATTTGGGCCTGTGGACCCCACCATGACGTAAGCATGGCAGAATTGCCGGGCGGTGGGGACATAACAAACCATGCGGTGTCAGGTCTTCACCGACCTCGTTTATGTCCTTAGCTACTCGTTTTCGAGGTTTTTTTTTACAAAAAAAAAACTAGCAAAACCTAAAAATATCATAGAGAAATTTAAAAAACCATACACTGTATATGTGTCATTGTATAAAGTGGGTTATAATAGTGAATGCTTGGTTGTCTTGAAAAAACTCTTTATAAAATGTTTTTTTAGGGATAAAATGATTTTTTTTAGTTGATTTGTTATTTTAGAATTGTTAAGAGGCGTTTAGATTATTATTTTTATTTTTTTGCAAAGTAAAATGATAATATTACCCTTAAAAAACATACAATTATCTAGTTATGACCTAAGATTTTTACCAGCATTTAATATTTTTTTCTACAATATAATACTCTTCACCCTTGAATCCAAGTTTTCAAAAGTTTAACTAGAGGGGTTGATTCGAGATTTTAAAATGGTTAATTTATAATATCATTTGGGTTTTAAGGGTAGAGTAATATTTTCATAAATAAAAAAAGTAATATAATATTGACGTGTGGCTTATAAAATTGTTATATGGTTATTTATGATTATTGGTGCTATTGTGTGATTGTTTATGGTTATTAACTTTGTTATTCAATTTCTTGTGGTTCCTGGTGTTGTGTAAAATTGTATGACTTGACTTGATTTAACTTTTTATTTTGTGATGAGAGATATTTATAAATGTTAATCAAACTCATTTTCTAAATTATTTTATAGAAAAACAAGTTTTTATGTTATAGATTCCTCGTGGTTGTAAGTACTTGGTGTTTGATATACAAATGCTTCCCATTGATTATGGTAAATTTTTGTTTTGGCTGGTGGATTTTTATGTACCATCATATAGTTTTAATATATTATTATAACATTTTAGGCTCAAAAGAAATTATTCCACAAGAATTGAAAATGATTTATTGAAGAAGAAATTAAATTCAATAAGAGAAAGTATATTCATGATAATATGATAGCATAACAACTAGCAGAAAGTTTCCTCCAACATGAACAAGTCGAGATTGTCGTCGTCCCTTCATCAGCTGAACTCTTATTGCTTAAACAAATAATTTCTCAACTACACTCGTAATCAATCACAATATTGTGTAAGAACAACAAACATCCTTTCGGAGGAAACTTCATGGAAAGTGAGTTCCTTGTATTAGAACCCTAATTTCACTTTCCATGTAGTTTCCTGATATTATATTTCATGGACTCATTAACATTTTATTCTTTTTTTAATGATATTTTATAATTTCAAGTACTTTTATAAACATAAAAGAAATGATATGTACACCATTTAATTTTCATGAAAAATGTTTTTTGTTTTTTAAAACTAGATTTATCCTTCCAAAAATTGATTTTTTATTGACTAATTTTTCAAAATAAAACCAAACAAAAAAAGAAATTGTTAGAAAAAATAAATAGAAAATGTGTTCAAAGACGGGCGTTGTTCAAGAAGGAAATAAAATTAATAATTGTTCAAGGCGATTGAGTTGAAAAAGTTTACTCTATTTCTTGATTTTTTAGATTTATATCTGGGACGTGCACTAAAGAGAGATTTTTAAAATTCTCTTAATGCACCCTACTGACGTAGAAGGTGAATTCTTATGAAATGATTTATTTTAATTAAAGAGTTAAAATATTATGATATAATGAATATTGAGTATGTTTTGAATTGCTTGAGAAAAAATAGAGGCAATTTCAAATTTGTTGGGTAGAGAATAAATTATTTAGAAGGTAATATTGAAAATAATAAAAAGATAAAGTTCAAGATGATACCAGAATTTGTCTTACTCTGAATTTTTTTTTGTAGGACAAAGACACACTATGACCTTTTAATGCACAAAAATAGTTAGAAATAAGATCCAACGAGATGTTAATTTTATGACAAATCAAATAATATTGGAGTTATATTTTATAAAATCCTTCTTATTGAGTTCTGTGTATAATATTAATATATAAAAAATTATTATTTTATATGTCAAGGGGATCTATATGTTTTTTATATAATTATATTATTTTATAAATTTAAAAAAATTATTAATTTATTACATTGGTTACAAGTTAGAATATATCAAAAAAATATTACTGAATAAAGTATATATATTGAAGCTACCAGCCTACCATGTAATTGGAAGAAAAACAAATTTAAAATATTTTTTATTTTAAAAAATATTAAAATAATATTTTTTTTAAAAAAATATTTTTATATTATTATATTAAAATCATAAACATAAAAATATATTAATTTAAATTAAAAAAATTTAAAATTGTTTAAAATCCCAGTGCCAAACACCGATGAAAATATAAAAGTGACAATACTTTTCTCATTTTGAAAACTTTCGAGGGAGCGTAATTCATTTAAGGGAGACGGAATAATTGAATCTCTGTTTGATTCAGTACGAAATGTACTGAAAAGCTCAATAATCGAAGTTTTACTCTTTTTTTTTATTATTAACGTGAGTGTCCGGGTCAGCTTGCGTGCACCACAACTAATCTCACGACCCACTAAACATCCTGTAAGCTCAATAAGCAGGTAAGACACCGCGGGAGTGACAGACATACACACAGAAAGGACCCAATAAAGACAGGAAAAGAACAAACTCTCCAGCCCCACTTCCATTGAAACTCGAACCAAAATTTAAAAAAAAAAGCTGCCCCAACAACCACTAAGCCAACAACATGTTGCTAATCAAAGTTTTACTTTTAACTTTCATGGTGGTCAGGGCTCGCAATTGTGAGTGCCATGTGATCAATATTCACCCCTCAAAATTTTGTTATCCTGATATCTTAAAATGAGAAACTTTATTGGTATGAGGTATAATTATAATTAATCCATTGAAATATATATATAGAAATACAACTAGATAGTTATGAAACTAAATTGTATTTCTTAATTATTCAAAAATTTGAATTTCATCTACTTGATTTTCTCCATAAGGTGAATAAATTGATTGGATTATAATATAAAATATATTGTTTTAGATTTAATTATTATTTATTTCAACATGCATGCTTAAACTTATAAAGATTTTAAACAAAAAATTTTGTGATTGGAATATTTATATTTAAAGATATTAAAGATAGTATTGAAATCTTGATGAATATTTTGAAAAATAACCTTAATACCCTAAGGCTATTCAAGCCAATGACCAAAGGAAAATAAATAAATTCAACAATTACATCATTAAAAATCAAAGTCAAACTTTACTTGCGTTTAGAACTTAAAAAATATAAAATAAAGTTAATACTTTATAAATAAGAGAAATCTTATATAAGATGTAACAATTTTTTTTAAAAAAAATTGTGATTCTGATAACAACAATAATAATAAAAATAAGGCTAATAATTAGATGATTGAAGTTTACATCGCTTAATTAAATATAGGTTGGTAGGAATTGATTTTTTTTTTTTATCTCATATAACACTGATTACTACAAGAAAATCAATAAATAAAAACGAAAAATATTAAAAAAATATTTTTGTCAGTAATTTTTTTTATTATGGGATGTATGGTAAAATACAAAAAGGATTAACAAAGAACACTGCCTAAATAGCATCTGGGCTCTAGTGAATTTTATTCTTATCCTCATTTTCTCTCTCATTGCTTTGGGTTTTGTGCATGCCTTTTCAAAAATTAAATGTATCATGTTAGTTTATATTTGTATTCATTTTGGTCCTTTTTTATTGCTATTTATTTTGTGATTGCTATTTGTTTTGTTTTTAATGCTTTTTTAATTTTGCTTATCGTCATTTCATTTCATTTCATTTTTGTATCTAATTTTATCCTTATTTTTTTATTGTATTTTTTTTTATATTATTTTCTTGATTTATTTTATTTTTCAATCCAATCCCTTATTAATTTATTTTATTTTTATCCTAGATTTGATATTCATTCTATCAATTGCTATTTGTTTAGTTTTGTAACTCTTTTCTTGATTTATTTTTTCTCAACTTCATCCCTTGATATTTGGATGATTGTGAATTTTGTTTCATGGTTTTTCGGTGTTTGCCTTATATGGGGTAATTTCAGTTTCAAACGTTAGCGTGATTTGATCTTGATATCTTTTTTAAAATTAATTTTTTTCAATTTCATCATTCGATATTAAGTTATTAGACATTGAACTTTATAATTTCTTATGCTTTTCTTTTTATAGTGTTATCTCGATTTCATATCTTGGATTGTGAATTAGTTGAGTTAACCTGAGTTGACTCAATTTTTTTTTTTTCAAATTTCATTATTTAGTTTGCTTGAGAGTTGATTTCCAATGTTTTATTCAAATTTTTTGTATAGATTATTCTAGTTTCATGACCGAGTTGCGAATTCAGCATGTTGACTTGAGTTAAGTTTTTTTTTATTCTTTAAATTGATTTTTTAGTCCATTCTTCAATGTTTAATTCACTTGTAATTGAGCTTTGATTTTTTTTATAAGATTATTTTATTTTTATTTAATTTTTACTTTATTATCCTTTTAATATCGTTAAAATATTTAGAGAATATATTTTCATAGCAATGACAAACATGTTTTTTTTATATATATAGTTATATTATTAAATTAACAAGCTTAATTATCCAACTCATTCAAATAAACAACTCAACTCTAAGATTTTCCTTACTCTTTTCAAAATATTATTATCATTCAAACATCTATCTAGTAGATACCAATATTATAACATCATCGCACCTGTAGATATGCTAGAATTTCCTCGATCTCAGAAAATTATTTTCTCATGTAAGACTCTCCCCATCCGCCCTCGCCCCCTCGCTAATAAAATTCACAAATATCCTACGCTGAAAGCAGAAGAAGAAGAAGAAGAAGAAGAAGAAGAAGAAGAAGAAGAAGAAGAAGCTGCACGATCATGCATGATTTCTGGAATAAGAGATTTATTTGACTAAAAATTTATGAAATAACTAAAGCTAACCAATGTGAATTTTTCTTATCATAAGTGGTTGGACATTTTTGCTCGAATTAAAAAAATAGCTACGCCGGGTTTAATATGAAAAGCTGAAATGGCTAATTATTCACCTACAAGACCCAATAATTAAAATTTAAAAAATTACAGAAGATTCCGTGAAAATATATTATACAGTGTACATTAAAAATGTGTTTGGCAGCAGGCAAAATATTATTTGCTTAAAATTTTAAATATTTATCTTTTAAAAAATTAATTTTTAATATTTTTAAATTATTTTAATATATTAATATAAAAAATAAATTTTAAAAAATAATCAACCAATATCTAAGCCTATAGCATTGGCCAGCTGCTTCACTATTCAATGGGAAGCAAAGTAAATCATGCATAACTTTTAGTCATCATAGATTTAAGATATTTCACTCTAGCTCTAATATTAATAGCATGATTGAGAATATAGTACTGATTATTTTTTAAAATATTTTTTATTTAAAAATTTATTATAATAATATATATTTTTTATTTTTTAAAAATTAATTTTAACATTAGCATATTAAAATGATCTAAATATATATATATAAAAATATTAATTTCAAACAAAAAAAAATTAAATTTTTTTTAAAATAAAAAAACAAATATACTGAATATCTTTCAATCGTAACTTGGTAGCTTCCGAAGACTTTCAATGCTGCCCTTTATCATTAATAGCATATGAAAACTACTGGTAACCGCTGGGTCAGTGGGACTAAAATGAGGCATAAAGTATTTGTCCCACAAATTAATAGCTTCGTCCACTGACCCAACGCTTTATTACTTTCTTGTTTTGTTTATTGTTTTTTATTTGTGGGTCAAATACCCAAACAGCCTATAAAATGCTTATGCAATCTGTAAAATCATTATATTAATTTAGTCATCATTATATATTTTTTTAAAAATTATTTTTTATCAATATATTAAAATCATTCAAAAATATTTAAAATACATTAATTTGATATTTTTTGAAATAAAAAATAATTTAAAAAATTGTAACGAAAAAACAAGCACTCTATTGGCAAGCTGGAGTCTTGAATTATTTTTAGAAATTTCTTAAGTTTGTATTATTAGTGATGGGCTCATTGTGGCTAACGAAGTTTGAAGCTTTTACGTTGTTAGTTGAAAACAATTTGAGCCATTTGGACCATAAGAAGGAGCAGAAACAACATGGGCCATAGTAACGCCTTGGGCTGGTGGGCTACAAACCATGTGCGCACCTTGTAAGGGCTTTCCTTTAAATATAAATGATGGTCAACCATGTACAAAGGCTCTTTAGTCAACAAAAAAAAAAAAGAGCGAACTTGTGGTAAAATCCAACTTAACTTCCCAAACTATTAGGTGAGAAAAATTGACCATAGAGTCATCATAACCATCTGTTTTCAACGGAGGTAGTTAATTGTTTTTTCCTGATAGTTTGAGGGTCTAAAATCAGAAAAGAAAAAGGTTGGAGATTAAATTGAATTTAGCTAGAAGTTAGGGTCTTTTGACCAATTAACTGTAAATCAAACTTTAAATACCAAGGTTGGTTTGAATGGTTTCCACGTATTGATAAGCATCTAGGCATTGGCTTTGGCCGGTGTCTAGGTTGATAATTTCAACTCTCATTTCATGATTAACCTAGCCATTATAGTTTTAGAAGTATTACATTATAATCCTTATAGTTTAAAGGTCTCAATGTTAAGTTGTTAACCCCAAAGGGTTGGTTTAATGGTATTTAACTCGGGGCTTGGAGGTTTACTCCCTGCGTGTCTCAAGTTTGAATCCCCTACCAACAAATCTTAGTTTCAAACTATAAAAACCTTGTTTGGTACGTGAAAGCTAATTCATGATATCCTGTGTTTTTTTTTTTTTTTTTTTCAAAAAAGAATTTAATGTGAAATTGATGATTTCTAATAAGAATAGATGTTGTCTTCACTGTTATATAGCTTATGTATACTACCTTTAGAAGATTTATAGACATAGAGAAAAACACACTTGTTATGATGACCAAAGTTTTATTAGTTATAGTGTCTAATAGCTCACGGCACCTTTTAAATTTTTTTTTATTTAATTATATGATAATTAAAATAAATATTTGTTAGAAAAACTAAGATGAAAAAATATATTTTCTTAGTCAATATTATTTTTATTATTCATGTATTTTTTTATGTTGGCAATTATATTTTTTTTTTTATTAAGGACATGGTTTATTGAATAAAAAGTAATACCAATTACAGAAATTCTTAAGAGTTCCAATGATTTTGATTAAAGAGGAAAAATATATCTATTTAATTAAAAACTCTTTTTCTTTATGCATGTATTTATTTATTCTTTAAAAAAACATGTTTTTTTATTATTAAAAACATTATTTTCAAAATAGAACTTATTATGATCGTGAAAGTAAGTTACAATAAAAAAATTAAAAAAAATCATGAATAGACTATTTTTATGCATTTGTATGAAAAAATATTTGAGAATTATTTTTTAAGAAAAATATATAAAATTTCACAATAAAAAATAAAATAGATATTTGTTTCTCATTGAATTTCAATGACTTAGTTTTTTTTTGAAAAAAAAAAACTTTGAATATTAGGTTAATGCATAATTATTCATAAAATAACGGTTAAAATTACCATAAAAATCTCTATTCTTCTTTAAAACTATGGTATAATTGGATAATTTCTTAGATAAATGTTTAATCAAATCAAGAATTTTATTCTAAAATTAAAAAAAAAATCTGGTAAGGGTCATTTAACAAAAAGACCAAGCGTGTCTAGGTCTGAAAAAAATGAGTCTACACATGTTTAATAGTTTTATTTTTTTTCTTTACAAACTAACTATACAAAGTTAAAAGAAAATAAAAATTTTAATGACTTTGTCTTGTAAGTATTATAAAAAGAGGACAATTATCATAATTTATTTTTTTATCCTTGATTTTTCCATGTGTTTTTAAAAATTATATTTTTGCTTCAATTTAATTTTTAATATTTCATTTAATTCTTATCACGATGATAATAAAAAAGAGTTTAATGAGTGAAATAAGAAGAAAAAAAGAAAAAAAGAGACTAAAAAATAATAATAAAAGATTATGTAAAAGAGAAACAATAAATAAATAGAAGGTTCAAGTAAAATTAAAAAATTATTGAAAGTGTGTGTAAAAGAGGAAATTTAATTAATTAAGAATCTGTTTTAAGAATTTGACAATATAATTGCTTAACGTTTTTTTTTCTACTTTAGTTTTTCCCCTTTTGTAGGGTCCAAATAGTTAAATAGAGGATGAGAAAAAAAAGAAAAAAAGAAAGAAAGAAAGAGGATATGCATGGAGATTGAAAAGAGATACACTTGTAAAATAAACAAGCGAAATTAGTACAAGGAAGAAGTAAAAAAACACAGGAGTCCAATTTATCCAACAACAACCATTTTTCGGTATCGGATCTCTTACCATAGTGGGAGGTGGTCGCCACCTTCCATGCCAAAAGAAAGAAGAGGGAGTCTTGCACAATGCATGGTGGTCCACGCGCCTCCTTGGGCTAATGAAGCATGGAATGGAGCTTTGAAAGAAGACATGTCAACTTTTGCGTGAGCAACAACACATCATGCTGGGGCTGTTTCTTTCTATTTTCCAGGACTTTTCTTCTCATCTGATCTAATCCTGACGAATCGTTATTGGCAATTTTAATCCAACATATGGTATATTTGTTGATCGAATAATTTTGTGATTTGTTTCGTGAATTTTTGAATTATAAACATGTATTAATATAGATATTGTTTTAGATAAATTCACAATATATTCATTATTTTATTTTATTAATATGGGTGTCTGAGCTAGTTCGCATGTACCTCGATTAATTCCATGAACTCTAAATTTAACGACCATGTAAGCTTTTAGTAGCTATGAGGTTTATAAAACTCGAATTAGTGACTTCTAGAGAGTACATCTAGAACCTGACCAGTTAAGTTACACCACTTAGAGTTTCATGATTTATTAACATATTTATAGTTATTTATGGTAGTTTAGTTTGGTAAAATAATTAAATTTAAATGGGTTAATATAAATTAAATAATTTAAAAAATTTAATCAAAACCCATGTCTCTGTTAGTTATTATTTTATACTTGCATAAAAAAAAAAGTGAGAATTGGGTTTAGTTGTCAAGTTAAAACTTTCCTAGAGATTTTTATCTTTAATAAATACATGTATTTAGTTTAGATGAAATATTTTTTTTAGGTTGCCAGCCTCTAGTACTCGGGTTGCCCCGACTAATCTGGTGGTCGTTTCGAGTCGTATACCTGACAGTGGCAGGTGAGGCTACCAACAATAATGTAATTTATTTTAGGTTGGATATTTTATGGTGATTTTTGTCTTTTATTTAATATAAGAAGTCTTTTATCTAAAATTTTTTCAAAGCTAGTTAGAGTTTTTAGTAATTATAAAATTAGTTGGTGACCAACTTATTTTTTTATTTTTATCCTTTAGACATGATTAAATAGCCATAACCAAG
Source organism: Populus alba (assembly GCF_005239225.2). Taxonomy (NCBI): domain Eukaryota; kingdom Viridiplantae; phylum Streptophyta; class Magnoliopsida; order Malpighiales; family Salicaceae; genus Populus; species Populus alba. The sequence continues at coordinate 12,169,739 of NC_133290.1, forward strand.
TATAATTCAACATGGAAAATCAAATATAATTTTTTAAATTTTATTTGATTCTCCTATTTATTTTTTTATTACTAGGTCCCTTATTTGCTTGCTATTGGCTCTCTAATCTTTTTTTATTCTTTAATTTATTTTTTATTAAAATAAAATAAAATATTAATAAAAATAATGAAAATTGACTGAATTTCAAGGAAAATATATTTTAGAAAAATTCTATATTTTTGAAAATATATTAAAAAAAACCAGGGTAAAAAAAATAAGCTATCTCCGTTGTTCTCTTTTTACATTACTCATAATACAAAGATAATGGAATTTTTTAATTTTATATAATAAGTTTGTAAAGATCAAAAGATAATGATACATGAAAATTTAAATTTAAATGAGTTAAATCTAGAAATAACCAATCTCATCTCAGCATAAAATTTAAATGATAAAAATTATTAGCCTAGTAATTTCAACACAAAAGTTTAAAAATTGGATTAAAATTATTTAGGGGACCCATTGCTCCTGCTTCCTGGAAAAACTTTAAAACAAAATTTATATATTTTTGTACTTGAAGAAAGATACAACTTGACATGAATAAATATTTCCCCTCTTCTTTCTTGTTGAATAAAAAAAAAAAGTCATTGGCCTGGCAAATCAGTGATTCTGAATTTGTCGTCAAGCACGGATGTGGATAGCGGAGTCGCCCGGTAAAGTCTCTTTTCTAGCCTCTGTACAAAGAACAACTCGGTCCTTCTGGCAAAAGCTTCAACACGATTGATTAAAACTCTATATACTCCTTCAAGGATTTGGTATGAGCTATTCATTTTGTAAAATAAAATTAAAAAATCCATAAATGACTGGGATCGAACGTAGACCAGCACCTTATACGTTGGGTCATGGAGTCTTTTTGTTTACTGTTTCCTTAAGATTTTTATATAAAAATATATATAGAGGTTAAAAAGTGAAATACGAGGGTCTCAAATCAGGGGTGTTGTTGCATCATCATTTTTTTAGCTAGAAAATCCGAAGACAAGACTTTGAACATACTCTTCTCCCCTCCTCCGGTCGGTAGAATAGAACCCTTCTTCCCCTCCTTCAACCTACCTCTAGGTATCGAAAAGCAGAAAACAAGGCTTTTATCTATGAGCGTATCTGTTGCTGAACCCAGAAAGGAAACAAGAACTGGGATGCCATGGCCATGGGAATATGAAAGGAAAGATATCTGCAAACATAATCTCTTTTAGTATACTATTTGTGTAGTTTTTAGTCTGTTTTTTTTTGTGGAAAAGAAATCCGTTCTACCAATTTTTATTGTTTTAAAGAAAAAGGGAGCATGGGAAAGCAACAAAAGTCGTTAAGGAGCAAAGCAGTCCACTTTGTGTCTGATCTCACCACTGTCATCCTTAATCCTATCTCTGATAAACCCTCCAAGCATCCCACTCCTCTTCCTCATCCTCCTCCTGTAAGTCCATCTCTCTCTCTCTCTCTCGATGTTTTTTCTTTTCTTTTCATGTTTTGGGGTTAAAGGTTGAGACTTTATCATCATGTTGCCTTTTTCTGGATAATTGGATGAATACCCACTTCTAATTTTATGATGGGTAGGAAGATTTTAATTTGTTTTTGTTATTGGGACTTTGGTATTTGATCTTATAAATCTGTTTTCTTTTCTTCTTTTTGTGAGTTCTGTTCATTGGTTATTAATTTTCAAGAATGAATGTAACTAGGATATTTTTCGCTAGAATTTTGATCATGGAAAGCTCAATGCATTTGATCATTGGGGTTGACTTAATAGGTTTATGAAATTAACTGTCTGTTTTCTTCTTGCCTTTTTTGTAAACAAAAGAGGAAAGGAACTTCATTGGAAATTAAAATGAAAAATGATCCAAATGCTATAAATCAAGACTGAAATGAGCTCCATGGTAGTGATAATCTTATCCAAGTAGATGTTGGTGTTTTTTTTACTGTGTTCAGCAGCTTAATATAACAATGTTAAGTTCGAGACTCTTCAAGGTTATCTATGTTGTAATCATTTTCCTATTGGGCTGGATTGATATTTCCAAGAATTACTGTGATTGGACTATTTTTAGCTAGAATCTTGATCGTGAAACTTCAATGTGTTTCTCTACTGTGGTTTCTTATGGGATTTAGGGGAATCAGTGTCTGTTTCTTCTTGTGTTTTATTAGTTGACAAAACAAAAAAGGAACTTCATTGAAAATTAAAATGTGACTGATGTTAGAAACCACGACAGAAATGAACCTGATGATGCATAACGGACACTCTTTAAGTCTTATCCGAACAAGCATTTGATAACATAGCAATGTTATGTTTGGAATAGCGAACAAGTAATTGATAACATAGCAAAAAAGGAACTTCATTGAAAATTAAAATGCAACTGATGTCACAAATCATGACTAAAATGAACCTGATGATGGATAGCTGACACTCTTCAAGTCTTATCCGAACAGGTATCTGATAACATAGCAATGTTATGTTTGGAATCTCAAAAGTTTGCTGAAGTTGTAATTACTCACTTATTGTTTTGACAGGAAGATGTCAGTGAGTCAAAAAGGAGTCAGCTAGAGTTCGTTACTGAAGAGGATACAGGGCACTTAGTTGAGGAGCCTGATACTTCTTCGTTTACTGCATTCTTATACTCTTTGTTATCGTCCTCAGAGTCTGGAAATAATCCAAAATTGGATGAGCGAAATGATCATTCAGCACAAATGGGTGACCAACTATCAGAGAATGTAGCAAAAGAGACTGGCACAAAAAAGGGGTTATTTTCAAGGGGCAAACAAACTCTAAGAGCTGTTTACCAAGCTACAAGAATTGGTGGATATCGGAGCCAAGAAATCAAGGGCAATTCAGACTTGAAAAATGTTGACGAGAATGATGATTTTGGTGGACTTGAGGTGAAGAGTATGCCGAAGCAGAACATGAAAGAGCCTGTTGCTTTGGGAGATCTTCCAGACATATCTGAACCTTCATTGCTTCTTTCAGAGAAAGAAAGAAGCACCCTTTATGTTTCCCTTCCAGCACTTGTTCAAGGGAGGAAATGGTTATTGCTCTACAGGTACAGGATTACAGATTTTAAATATACAATTGATTTTAAAAAATATATATATATTCATGTGATTGATAGCTAGGTAATAAATGGCAGTCTTTCCTTGACTTTCTCTTTCCATGGAGTTCTTTGTAGTACATGGAGGCACGGGATATCTCTTTCAACCTTGTATAGAAGAAGCATGCTTTGGTCTGGACATAGCTTGCTGGTAATGCTAATTTACTTTTGGCTAAGGACAATACTTTTTGTATTTATTTAATTTAGATTTGTCTCCTGAAGGTTATTTTGCAAGTGGAAAGCTGCGCCCCCCTCCCCCCCCACCAAAAAAAAAAACCCCACACACATGCATGTATATGAATCATTACAAATTGATCACATATGGGAGTAATTATATTGTACTGTTACCTTGCTCATAATTCTTATTGTGAAATAACTGAAAAAAGTTGATGAGACGAACTTTCCCACAGGAAACCTCTCCTGTGAGTGCAGTATCCAAGAGGATTTGGTGAATCTGTATTGTTTAGTCCAAAGTTGAATTGCTGGATCTGTTCCATTGATTACGAGCTTTGCGCATTAGTCATAAACCATGCGTATGGGCTTTTGAACTGGAGTTGCTCCAAATGTCTTACCATGCTAATTTTCTTTCAGGTTGTTGGAGATCGCAAGGGGGCAGTATTTGGTGGCTTGGTTGAAGCTCCGCTAAGGCCAACCAACAAGAAATATCAGGTAGATACAAACTTATTAATTCATATAGAAATCACTTTCTTTTATGCGTTGTGTTGACCATGAAGTTTGAACAGGGAACGAATAGTACATTTGTTTTCACAAATAAACCTGGTCATCCTGTTATATTCCGTCCTACAGGTATTTCCTTCTCAGATTTATAGGTGAAAACTCTTTATTCTAATTAACTGTCTTACTATTGGAAACATCTGGATTTTTTTGCTGGCGTGCCAAAACATTATTCCTTGCATGCACTTGCATACCTTATGGATGTTGTTCTAGCATCAGCATGCAAATATGTCATGTGGGAATGGGTAAAAAAATGTTCATCAAACTGATATTGTTTGCAGGAATTACAATAAAATTGGTTTGAAAGAAGCTTATACATGTTAAATGAAAAATAATTTCTTATTCTGCTGGTGCTTTTTGTCTTGCTAAATAAATTTTGCTTTACAGAATTTGCAACTTTGAGGACAAAAACTGCATTACGTATAGTGCATTTCATGTTAATTAACTTTTAGATGAAGCAATCACAGCGTACTGCTGCAAGCAAATGCTACATATCTCTTACTCTTAACTTGTTAGATCTTCATGGCCATGAGAACACTGAACTTATTACTTGCAACATAAAATTTACTGGTCCTTCAATACAAGGACATCCAACATGTTAAAACTATTTTTCTTCCCAAATTTTGTTCTCAGTATCTCTCTTAAAACTCCTGAAGATAGAATTTTTGGAAACTTATGTTTGAACCATGTATGTCAATCACAAGATAAGTCGAATTGCATGATGCCAAGAAAACTACAGTTAGATAGGAACTCAAATAAATTTCTGAAACGGAGAGTGGAAACTTAGTTGAAGAATGAAAAAGCCTACAACATGAGGGTACATATGCACATGCATGGCCATCCCAGAAAGGTGTTGTCTCAGAAGTCTACCGGACTTCAGTTTATCATCTATTCAAAACCTATTTCTGTTTTTGCTAAATCTATCTGTGCACTAACAGCAATGTTAAAGCAGGTGCTAATCGTTATTTCACTTTGTGCTCCACTGACTTTCTTGCAATTGGTGGAGGTGGCCGCTTTGCACTCTACATGGACAGTGATCTGTGAGCACCAACCTTTACTTCATGTTATATATGTATTTATTCTGCAACTATGTGTGATGTGAATTATGTCTGTTTCCTAGAATAAAATTTAGATAGTGTTTAGTTATTATTTTAGGATAGAAAAGACGGAGGCTGCGGGGATAAGGGAGACATGTCCCCTCTTCCTGTTTTAAAGGGACAAAGAATCGCTTCAAAACTTTCCAAGAAAATTATTTTTACATCTTTTTTTGTCTTTTTAACCAAACATATTTTGTTTATTTCTGTTTCTTTTAAATTTGTCCCTTTTGTTTTGAGACACTACCTTTACACGACGTGATTATATAATGGATCTATTTTTTTTTTTTCTGTTCAATGCAAAGATTAAATGGATCAAGTTCGGTCTCGGAAACCTATGGGAACCCTTGTCTTGCACACACAGAAGACTTTGAAGTTAAGGAAGTTGAGGTATGCATGGAGCCTCTACCCTTCTCTCTCCTCTCTCTCTCTCTCTATCCCTCTCTCTCTCTCTCTCTCTCTCTCACACACACACACACACACACACAAAGCAAGCCATTTCCTGTGGTTCATCAGCTCGACAGTGTCAAATTCCTTTTGGGATGGTTACAAAATAACTGACAGAAGTCGCATTTTCTCCTTCCATATTGCAGTTGTGGGGCTTTGTATATGGTTCAAAGTATGAGGAAATACTTGCTTTAAGCAGAACTGAGTCTCCTGGGATTTGTCGGTTTTGAACGTTCAAGAATGGGACAGAGCTCATTCATGATGACGTGGATCAAGTGGTTTGTTTGACACTACTGAATGATGCTGAATGCCATCAACCTTTGTACACAGATGTTCAATCTTTAAACCAAGAGTGCTTTTTAACGTTTTCTCTATCCAGGTTTTTAATGTCTGCTGGATTTGACAGTAATGACTGATAATACAACATAGAAGAACACATATGGCACTGCTAATTGTAGATCAAAGTTTGTAAATATATTTGATTAGGGAGATATTTTAGTTTATCATCACAAATGTATGTTAAATAAAAGATGTTTAACAAAAACTTAAGAGTTTATATATGATTAAAATTATAATCATGAAACGCATAATTCATGGAAAGCATAATTCATGGAAAGCACATTTAATATAAATATAATAAAAAGAATTTGAGCGTGTAATAAATAAATAATTAAACTTGCATATTAACTAGTAATGAAAAATATATATGTTTGAATTAAAATAAAAAAGTAATTATTAGTTGAAGTGTGTAAAAGTAAAGAAATTTTTGTTATTATTAATAAATTTTTTGTTTGCTTTTTACAATTAAGTCTCAAGTAGAAGATATGATATAATCTATAAAAAAAAAAATAACTAATAATATTTATAAATAAATATCGAATCCATAATAAGAAAAAAAAAACTTGTAATAAAAAAACTTAATAAATAAAAATAATTAAACTATGTAAGATAATAAAAATCAACATTCATTCTCTTTCTAGCTAACTTATAGTTTATACATGCTTAATATTATAAGAATGCAAAAACATAATTCATGACAAATATTTTTAAAATAAATATAATAAACAGAATTTTAGCATGTATATTAATTAAATTAAATAAACTTGCAATTGATATTAACTAGTAATAAAAAATATATATGTTTAAATTAAAATAAAAGGAGTATTTATTAGTTGAAGCGCTTATAAGTAATAAAATTCTTGTTGTTATTAATAATGAATTTTTTGTTTGCTTCTCACAATCAAGTCTTAAATAGAAAGAGTAGAAGATATATATATATATATATATATAAAATAATAATAATAATAATAATAATAATAATAAATAAGTATTTTGACTTCACAATAAACAAAAAATAAAACTTGTAATAAAACTACTTAAAAAATAAAAATAATTAAACTATGCAAGATAAAAATTAACATTAATTTCTTTTCTTGGGATTCAGTTTTTATTATTTCACTTATAAATTGTATTGTATACAAAAATCATATTAGTAATACTTTTACCAAGTAAGTTCACATGAAGTATTGGAAGGATCACAAACGATCCAAATAAAACTCAATTTTTTTAAATAAAATTTCATAAACTGTAATTATTCATTGTACTAAATTTTTGTACATGCGAACAATAACATATGTGTGAACAAAATTGACCAAATAACTATGGTGTTAATCTTAGAAAGCATAATTAAGAAAAACAAAAACCATAATCGAACCAGCAAAATAGCATGAAATATCATAAAAAAATTAACAATTCACTTATTGAAAAATATAAATCAATAAAATATATGGCATGCATCAAAACATCCAAAATATAAAAAAGATAATTTTAGAAAATAAACTAAAACTTTAAAACAAAGATACGTGGCAACCTTTTAAAATTAAACAAAAAAAAATAGAGAAATCATAACAAACCAAAAGGTTACAGATTAAAGCATATAGAAATAAAATTAAATTTATATGTGAGAATATACCAAATTAAAAGAAGTTAAATTATAACTTAAAATTTAAAGATGCTAAAAATATCTTTCACAATTAATCTATATTTTTTTTTCACAAGATAAACTAAACAAATTCAAACATAAAAATAAAGCTTTAAGATTATGGATTAAAGTTTGTAAACATATTAGACTAGTGATTAAAGATATTTAGTTTATCATCACAAAAGCATGCTAAATAAAAAGATGTCTAATAAAAACCCAAAGTTTATACATATGTAAAACTATAAGCATACCAAAGCATAACTTATTGCAAACATGCTTTTAACATAAATATAATAAAAAGAATTGTAACATACATACCAAGTGTTAGAAAATAATATAAATTATATCTTGGGATATCACCTAATAGCATAAACTTTTAGGTTGAGATGATTATTTGATATAGTATCAGAGCCTTGATGATTAAGTGGTCAAGAGTTTGAATCTTATCATTCATTTATTTAATAAAAATCAAGTACAAGGTAATTTGAGCTTATGCAAGTTTCAAGCTCAAAGGACTTTCATTTGAGGGGGTGTGTTAGAGAATAATATAAATCATATCTTAGACTTCACCTAACAACTTAAGTTTTTAGGTTGAAATGGTTATTTGATACTAAGCATATAATTAAACTTGCAATTAATATTAATTTAAAGTTCTAGCATGCGTTAAGTAATAAAAAATATCTATGTTTAAAAATCATAATTGCAACACATCTATTACAAGCTTTAGCGCTTCAATTAAGAATGTGTTTGGTATTGTAGTAATGATTATATTTTAAAGTGTTTTTTTATTTGAAAATATATTAAAATATTATTTTTTTTTAATTTTTAAAATTCATTTTAATATTAGTACATCAAAAAAATATGAAAAAACAAAAAAAAAATTAAAGCAAATAAAAAAAAATTAATTTTTTTTAAATATTTTTAAAATGTAAAAATAAACTAGCTATACACTTTCATCATATTTAATAAAATCTTTTCAACAAGCATGCAACTCTTGACACAAATAAGACCAAACGCGGCCACAAATTAATTACAAAAGCAATGTGCTATCCGAATTTTTTTTTTCAAATATAACCATTATCCGGTTAAGTTTGATTCCTTGCACTATATTGTGAGATGGAGTTTTTTTTTTCTCTCAACATAAAAAAAAGTACATTTAATAAAAAAATTATTATAGACCGAAGTTTGCATTTAATAAAATAAATTGAGAATTATATGTACCAATAAATAATTATAAATTTGTTGGTTATAACTTAAGATTAAGTTGAGAAGTTAAGATAAAAATGCTATTTCTTAAAAAGAAAAAAAAGGGTAGAATATTTGTTTAAATTTGAAATTGGATTCCAAAGTTTTAATTGATTTGAATTAATAAAATTAAATTATATCTTGTCATATCAAGTATTAACACACTGTCAAAATTTATTCTTAACATTACGAAAACTTATATAAAACCAACCTAAACAAAACATCAAACATAATCACAAATCAACTTAATATAAAAAGATTAAATTGAAAATATAAAAAAAAAACCAAGTAACAAAAAAATAAAATTATAGATAACTATTGTAATGCATACTAGATTATGTTTTTCTTCTATGTTGCATTTCCATAAAAAAAATAATTAATATTTCTTCTATCTTGTGTTGTTGTCCTTGTTCTTGATCACAACAATATTTCATAATTTATTGAACATTAATTTTGCAAAACCATACTATTAAATGAGAAGTAAAAAGACTTAATCAGAAAACGACGCGAATAAAACCAAAACTTATTTACTGCTAGTAACCTTTTTAAATATTTGTGTAATAAATACACAAAGATTTGAGAGCTACCGAAGGATTAACATGTTTTGTTTTTATTTTTATTTATTTTGATTATCATTTAGAGGAATCAAAGATCAAGTGATAACCCAACATCCCTAGGCTCATCTAAGTGTTGAGCCTAGATATGTATGATTCTGATGATCTGTTAGACTCAGCACACCTTTGAGCTCAGCCCACACATATATGGTTCTATCAATTTGTCAAATCCAATACCCTTAAACTCATTCAAGTGTTGAGTTCAATCATATATGAGTATGGTAATCTATTAAACCTAGCACCCCTAGGTTTAGCTAAATATTGAGCCAAAGCATGTATAGGTTTGACAATCTATCAAATTCAATATACTCACACTTAGCCAAGCGTTGAGCCCAATCATATAAATATATTTTTCCTCTGATTAAGTTAGAGATATTTTTTTCTTTGATAGAAAAGAGGCAGGAAAGCAATTAAAAAAAAGGTGAGAATTGACTATAAGAACCTACTGGAATCCTTAGAAAAGAGGTTAAAAAACCTCTCTTCTCAATGATATATTTATTTTTAGAGTATGTTTTTAAAATATCATGGTATTTTTTTAAAAAATTACTTACTTAAATATCGAATAATCCTTAAATTTATATAAAAAAAACTTTTGAAGATATCAATTACCAACTACCAATCACTTTGATAAGGAAAAATAGATCATATTTTTAGAAGCAAGAGTTAACATATTATCTAACACAAAAACCTTGTTATCAAATCACTTAAATATTTTAGGACATTATTATTAATTTATGTTATAAATCTTGTGTGTTTCCAATATGAACCACATATTTTCAAAAAAACTTAAAAAAATTAATTTATGTAGTTATATGTTTCTCAACATGAACCATGATAATTTTCATATATGTAATGAAATAAAAAATTATTCTGAATATATGAGAAGGTTATGATATATGCAAAAAATGCCTTGGATACATGTAAATCAAGTCAATATGCTACGAGACTAATTTTTTTTTTTTAAAAGATTAATTTTATAACGTGATATACTATTAATTAATTTTTGGTAAAAATCAGAGATATTATTATCACTTTTTGTAAGTCATAAATTTTATATTTTATTATTTTTATATATTTAATTTTTAAATAAATTTTAAAAAATTAATAAAATATTACTAATTCTCCATCCTTCAAATTTTCCGGCCGGAGGAGGAGTTGTTGGCCTGGGAATGAAGGTATTCACTTTTCTTGTGGATTTTAATTTCCACAGCTGACAGCACAGGAAAAGGCAACATAAAAAGAAAAGTAAGAAGAAAGAGAGCGCGCCTAAAGTCTCGCCAAAAATGGCGACGACGAAGCGAAAAGATGGAACCACCAGGTCGGAGAGAACGAACCCAAGGGTTTGGCTATACTCCGTTTTGCTCACTCTTCAATACGGAGCCCAGCCTCTCATCTCCAAACGCTTCACCAGGTCCTTTCCTTTCCTTTCCCTTATAATTCCAATTTCCAACGGCTTTTACTTTCCTTTCTCTTCGATTTTCTTGTCTTTCTCGCATTGATTATTTTCTCTTGGAATTTCATCAATTCAACTCGCTTTGTTTTTTCCAAGTTAATTTTGCATTAGAATTCGATTCTCTTTATTCCTTTAATGAATTTGAAATTAAATTGTTGATTGATTAATGATAGCCTATTTTGGTACAATTTGAGGAAGCGTGATCAGGTTGGTCATAATTTGTATTAGCTATTCAATTTCTGGATTCCGAAACTCGTATGTTGTGATTCTGACCTAGTTTATACAAAATCAGCTGGTTTGTTCTGACCTAATTTTTACTGATTTCGACGGTCTTATTGCCCGGAAAATTTGTGAAGTTGTGCTCAATCTGGATTTTTTGCGTTCGTTCTTAAGCTACCCCAAGCTTTAATGGATCCATTATGATCTTTGTTTCCTTTATCTGCTAACAAATGTTCTTGGCATGTGTTTTTCTATGAAATGCTAGTCACTAATTAATCGAGTTTCATGCAGACGTGAAGTAATCGTGACTACATCTGTTTTGACATGCGAGTTAGCTAAGGTAAGTCATGTTCCAAGTACATGAATTTCGTTTTAATTGAATTTTTTGTTTGTATTTAAACACAATGATCATCTACTTTTTTCTTTTATTTTCTTCAGGTTGTATGTGCCCTAATTCTCATGGTAAGAGATGGTAGTTTGAAGAAAGTGTTCAGCCAGTGGACTTTGGTTGGTTCGTTGACTGCATCCGGACTTCCTGCAGCAATTTATGCGCTGCAAAACAGCTTGCTGCAGATATCATACAAGAATCTTGATTCACTCACATTTTCAATATTGAACCAGACAAAAATATTTTTTACTGCATTCTTCACATACATAATGTTGAGGTATGTTCTTAAATTTCTTTTTTGTTGTCTGTTATTCATCTCTTTTGGACTATATTAATTATACAACAACGATTCTCAATGTCCAAGCAATTAACATCTTATAAAACCTAGAAACCATTTCTTGTTTAGGTTTATATGAATCTTGGCTCTTGAGTCTGTGCTATGCTCCACCTAATAACTGCCTTGTTGATTTTTTTTCTATTTTGAAACGAGTTGCTTACAGATTGATATCCCATAGTGGCTCATTGGTTAGAGTAAGAAAAGCTAGAAGTTGTGATTTACAGATCCCTGTCACTTTATGTCTTTTTATAGACCTTCATTCCTTGTTCTTGGTGGTTCAAGAATTCTTGAAATATCATGCCGACTAAGCTGGTATTTTAAGTCATCTACTATTCTGAAGCTACTGTATGACAACCTTTCTTTGGATATTTTTTGAGTATGTGCCTGCTTTTAATAAGCTACTGTCCTTAATTGTAATGTGACTGAGGCAACATGCAGGCAGTAGATTATGAGAAGCCACATACCTGTACGTGAAACTAGTTATGCTAAGTTTTAGGTTGGTATTGGAAACTCTTACATTCTTCTCTGGTGGGAATGTGCAGGCAGAAGCAATCAATTCAACAAATTGGGGCTTTGTTGTTGCTGATAATGGCAGCTGTTCTTCTAAGCATTGGTGAAGGCTCTAGCAAAAGCTCTAGTAGTAGTGACCCTGAGCAAATTTTATTTTATGGGATCATTCCGGTCCTGGTTGCTTCTGTTCTCTCTGGTCTTGCTTCAGCTTTGTGTCAATGGGCTTCTCAGGTACTTTAACTTGTATTTAAATGATCTTACCAGTGTCGTCTATTCCCAACCCTTCCAACGTTATTTCTCTTCATTTCAGGTTAAGAAACACTCGTCGTACTTGATGACTGTAGAAATGTCAATTGTTGGAAGCTTGTGCTTGTTGGCCAGTACCACTAAGTCTCCAGATGGAGAAGCTATCAGACAGCATGGATACTTTTATGGTTGGACTCCACTAACTATGGTAATGATCTTACCCATAATGCAATTGTTTTCGAACATAACAATGGCATACTTGGCAAAATATTTAAAGTGGCAATGGGTTGGAGTTGGAATATAATTGATGGGAGTTTCAGTTTCAAATCTTGCCATGAAATAGAAAACAACTACAATTGGTTTGTGGTTCTCTTTTCTTTTCTTTTTCTTTTTTCTTTTTTCCAGTTGAGGTAGTTTTCTTGTCTGAAGGATGGAGAAATTGTCTATAGATCATATGGTCTTTTCCCTCTGTTTAAATCTTTTACACTGACACAAATATAGCTGGATGGTAAAGCTCATACATCCTGGGCGGTTGTTAGTGTTAGGATATCTGCCTGAAGTTGGAATGCTTTTGATTTGCTGTCAATCTCCTGTGACTCATCTGTTTCTTTCAGAGACAAAATTTTGCTTGTTGACCTTCTGGTTATGAATTGACTCTTCGGATTTTTCTTCTTCTTCTGGTTACTCAAGAAACATTAGTAGATGGCTTGTCATTCTGTGGGCTGTTAAAATTGTCCACTTACTAATATAGTTTGACAGCCACAAGTGCATCTGGCATTGCATAATGCTTCAGATTGGTGAAATTTATCTGCATTATATATTTGAAGTAGGAATATTTTGAAATATGATGTATTGAGATTGTTGAGGTGTAGAGGAAGATCTAGTCATTAGTTTATCCAAAGAGAACGTGTTTAAATTGTGATACAGTTGGAAAAAGTATTTTGAGTAAAAAATCAGATTTGAAGTATCCTGCCTTTTGGGTTCATGTATTGGATCCCAATGACACTCAAAAACATGGTTTTTTGAATACACAAATCTCAAATAAAGCTGAATGGGACAGATGCATTGGGTGGGATGTATTGAGTTGATAGGCTGTGGATGTGAGGGATATTTTGGTTTAGAGTAGTTGTGAGTTGATATAATTTATATGCGAGGTTTTTTATTCCCCCATCTTCTTCTCTTGGAGCCTTGGCAGTATTGCATTCTGAATTTACAGAGCCAGTAATATTCTTGTCAGTTATGTTAGGGTGCATTTTCAATTTTTCTTCTGATGGCATACCTGCTAACAGCTGTATCATGTGGTTTAACATTGAAAGTTGTGTTTCTTTTGTTTCAGATCCCAGTTGTAGCCAATGCTCTTGGTGGAATTCTTGTTGGCCTTGTCACAAGCTATGCTGGTGGTGTGAGAAAGGTAAATATAACAATGTTAAAGTGTATAATTTTTATCAGATAATGGAAGCCAACTCTAAAGATATGGCTTGGAGTTTCCTCAATTATGAGTTATTAAGACAGCTTTTTATCTCCACAAAATCTTCTCGTGCAGGGGTTTGTCATTGTTTCTGCACTTCTTGTAACGGCCTTGCTTCAGTTCATGTTTGAAGGGAAACCGCCTTCAGTGTACTGTCTTGTGGCTCTTCCACTCGTCATGAGCAGCATTTCGATATACCAGAAATATCCATATAGAGTTAAAAAGAAGGAATCATAATCACATTGACCACAAAAGGGAAATCATTGAAGGAGCCCCAGTAGACAGAGGTTTCTTTTGGTTTAAAATTTAGGCATCTCAACTTGTAGACGGAGAAAGCACTGGTATTTTAAAGAAGTTTCTCCATAGCTACCAGATAAGTAGACAAGGGCGGGCGCAAAGAAGCACTGCTTTGTTTTTTCTTCCCCGCAAAATTGTATGCAGTCTTCCTTCGACAAGATTCGATACTGATTTCTAGCAAAAGGAAGAGAACAGGGTACTGATTTGTGATCCCATTTGACTATGGATGACTAGTGTTCTTTAGAATCCCAATCTGTGTTTTGAAGCCCTTGTCAACATGAATATTCTCTTGTTGCACGTTGTGAATTTGACACGAATGGATTTTATGTAGAAAACAAAACCCATGCAAGGGTGCGTCCTCTCTCTCTCTCTCTCTCTCTCTCTCTCGGAGAAATGCAAGTTTGATCTTTATGTTCTTTGCTTAATTGTTTCCTGTTGGGATCTCGTATTTCCGGATCTCGTATTTCCGCTAATGTACTCCTCCACCCATGCAATGATGGTGGAAGTCCAAATGCAGTTATAGAAAGTGAAAAGGAAATAATAATAATAATAAAAAAAAACATAGCTACTGGATGAATAATATTAGAATTACATGATTAATTTTTTTATCCAAATAATTTTTTTTGTTCGTTCAAATGTAGAAATATATTTAATTTTTGTTGTAAAATAATCTTTTATTTGAAACTCTTTGAATTCATAATATCATTATGTAAAATATAATATAACCAGATTATATTTTTTATTTTCAATATGTGATTGAAAACTAAAATTTAAATAACCATGAACTATTAGTTTTTTTTTTTCATAGATTAGAAAAACATTTTAATTGTTTTCAAGTACTTTATTATTGTTAACTATCTTCCTATTACGCTTACATGAATTATATTGACATTTACTTATTATGCTCAAAGCATAGTACATAGATAAGATACATTTGATCTTGTACATAACATTTCTAAAGTATAAGGAATTATTTTCATTATATATCTCTCAGTTTGTGTTTTAAAGCACATATTCTTAGAAAGATGTATCCTATATGAAGTCGGTAAATATTATTTTTTGTATTTTTCCATGCTAAACCATTTTAATATCTTGTTTATATATATGGATTGGAACAATCCAAAGAACCTTTTAAATATATCTTTGTAGATCTTTATTCCTAGTATAAAGGTTGTTTTTCTTATATTCTTCATGGAGAAATTATTGGACAACCAAATCTTTATCATGTAAAGTAAATAAATATCATTTCTCATTAATAATATATCATCTACATATAATATTAGAAAAATAACTTAACTCCCACTAATGTTTTTATAAACACAAGGCACATCCATGCTTTTTTTTTTTTTTTTTAATGAAATCAAACTATGTGATCATTTTATCAAAATGGATATTCAAACTCTTTGAAGCTTAATTAAACCCGTATATGGATCTTCATAGCTTGCATACTTTATTGGAAAAAAATTTAGATTCAAAACTTTCAGGTTGTGTCACATATACTTCTTCTTGAAGATTCCCATTTAAAAATATAATTTTTATATTTGTTTTCCAAATCTTGTAATCATGGTATGCAATTATAATAAACAAAATCCTTATAGATTTTAACATAATCATCAAAAAAAAAAGATTTCATCAAAATCAACCTATTTGTCTTTGTCTATAGCATTTGATAACTAGTTTAGTCTTGTATATTTGTACATTGATATCTATATCAATCTTTCTCTTAAAAACGCATTTACATCCAATGAGTTTTATCATTTCAGGTGGATCAATCAGGTCTATACCTGGTTGTTGTACATAATCCATTTTATATTTCATGGCCTCAATTCATTTTTTAGAATCAATATCAGATATTGGTTCTTTGTAATTGATAGGCTCATCAAGTATGGATAACTTATTCCTTTCACCTTCCATAAAAAGTCCATATCTCATTGGTGCATGACATATCTTACTAAATTTAATAATTTTTTATGTTTCTTAAGCTTCAAGTTGAACATAAAATATTGTAGCCTCAAGTCCAAGTTCTATTTGGATGTCAATTTGTAGTTCTTGAACTTTTTCAAGTTCTATTTTTCTCTCATTGATCATTTTAAGAACAAAATATTTTTTTAGAAATGTGACATGTTTTAATACAACCATTTTTGCTCAATGAGGTGATATAAATACTATACAATAATTTCTTATAGACATCCTAAACTTATATTTATTTGACTTAGCTCTAAGTCTTTCAAATACAATACGCTTCACAAAAGCATCACATCTTAAATCTTTAAGTATGATAAGATTGGTCTCTTATCATTTCATATCTTATATAAAGTTTTATTAATAGATTTTGATGGAATCATTTTTAAAATGTAAATAGCAGTTTAAAGGGGCATAGCCTTGGAAAAAAGGTGAAAAGTTTGTATAACTTATCATGGAACGTACTGTATCCAATAAGTTGCAATTTCTCCTTTTAAAAACTCTATTATATTGTGGTATTCCAGAAGGTGTCCATTATAAGAGAATCTCATTCCCTTTTAGATAATCTTAAAAATACTAGTTGAGGTATTCACCCCCTCGATTCAATCAAAATATAGTAATACTCTTTCTAGTTTATTTTTCAACTTTATTTTTGAATTCTTTGGACCTTTTATATAATTTAGACTTTCATCAAATATACATGATCATATTCAATATGATTATCAATGATGAAACATGTTTATCCATCTATGACACTAATTGTTATTGGTCCACGTACATCTATATGTATTATACTTAATAATTTTTTAGACCATTCACTCTTTCCAACAAATGATGTTTTTGTTTTCTTACCTAATAAACAAGTTTCACAAATTTCATATGATTCATAATCAAAATAATCAAAATATTCTTATTTATATAACTTAGTGATTCTTATTTCATTGATATGACTTAGTCTACAATGCCATAAATAATATGGATATTGATTATCTAATATGTTCTTCTTGCTATTTATATTAAACCTGCGCATTTCAAGATCAGGTATATACAAACTATTTATATAAGTATTAGATCCATAGTAAACATCATTATTATAGAAGGAACAATATTTTACCATTGATAATAAATTCAAATTCATTCAGAAATGAATACTATGTTCTTTAAAAGTGCTATAATAAAATAACAATTATCATGTTTTAGTATTAGCCAATTTGAAAAGTTAATACAACAACTCTCATTTCATTGCTAATTTGTAGGTCCATTCTATCTTTATTCAATCATAAACCACATGAAACAGAAGCTTCAATAAGCTTTTTAGCCTTCATAATTGTAAGTTAGTCTTTGTAGTTTCTCCTGTAGTGGTTTTCTTTGCCATAATAATGACAAGTACACTAGTCATTCTTGATGCCCCAAGTAGGCTTCTATGCTTGGATTGCAAAACCAAATCAATGTTTAACTCATGGTCTATGACAAAGCCTGATCGACCTAATTTTTTAAAATAGTCAATCATTCTTAGTACATGGATATTCACAAACGAACCCTTTATCATCTTACAACAAAACAATTCTTTAGAGGTTTCATACCTCTCAATGTATGAAACAACTCCTTAAAATGCATAATTATTATTTGAGCATCTATAGTCTCATGTTATGTTTGAAGTTTAAGTGATATGTTGGCTAACATCACACATATATCATGCTCATCATTATCAATATAACATTGATATTCAATTTTAACTTCATCATCAACATCTTTATTAATAACAAGAAGAATATGATTTTCAAGAACATACAACATTCTTTTTTTTAGAACAATTCTCATATTTCAATACTAGTCCAAAAAGTTTGGTTCAATCAATTTATTGGAATCAAGTATGCTACGTAATGATATAATTATTTTTACTCATGATAATTTATTAACCTATTTATGTAAAGATAACAAGTATTGGTTTCATGCATAAATATTTATAATAAAATTTAGATAAGATCTTTAATTATAATTTGATCTTCCATTATTTTCCTGCAAATTAATAGCCATCATAATTAATTTAGAGAAACTTGCTTAGATCTCTTAGTGGGATATGATCCCATTTAATTTATATGACCTTAAGTAGCTCAACAAATCAAAATAAATTAAATTATGTAGATAACATAACATATCAATCATATCTTTATATAACTCCTATATTAGTTATGTGACAACTTTTTGTTTAAACGTATCATATATATTTCGCCTAACTACCACCTTTAATCTTATATAATCATAAGTAACTTATACAAATCATATAACTTAGTTATGTATATAAAATCAAAAAGCAATAAATTATATTCTCAACAAGTACTTAATATATTAATGAGAAATTTATTATTTTAATTAAATTTCATTTCATGGTATTGTCAACCATGATTGGACTTGACAATGTTCCAACCCCTGAGCATGTTGGGTTTAAGCGTTGAGTCCGACGCTAACCAAATCCAATCACGATTGTGTGTCAAGCCTCAAACACGATGGGTTTGGCCAATGTCCCAGGTGTGATAGGTTTGATGTCAGCCAGACCCAGCCATAGTTAGGCATGGTAGTAGTACTAAACCCAGCCACGGATGAACTTGGCAGTTTGCCTAACCCAGGCACGTTGGGTTTGGCGTTGACCAGACCCAAGAGATGATCGAATGTAACACTATTAATTCTATATATTTTTATACAAAAATCATAGAGGAATTATTTATCAACAAACAAACTTAATTAAACAACTATATACTTCATTAAAACAAAAGGTGAGTAAAAAAATGAAAAAACCGATTAAACCAAGAAAATTAGAAAAAAAAAAAACTAAAAAAAACTGAACTGTGAAAAAAAACTTATAAACCTGAAACTGAAAAAATCAAACCAAACCAAAACCGAAAAACCAGAAAAAACCAAGTCAAACAAAAGAAAATTGTTTTTTGTTTTAAAATAACCGAACCGAACCAAAACTGGTCGGTTTAAACTAGTTTTGGTTTTTTTAAAAAACAAAACCGGTTTGGTTATTTTTTTATATATATAAAAACTGAACAAAAATAATCACTCTTAATCAAAACTATTATATATATTAAAATCTTTCATATATATATATATATATATATATATATATATATATATATTACTAGTATTAACTATAAGTTACATTGTTATATCAAGTAACAAATACAAATTATCAATCACATAAATAAAAAAAAATTATAAAATTACCGAGACCAATTAACTAACCACTCATCAAACCTAACATCATGGTTACTATGCTAATTGAATTCTTGGTACTTCATCACATATTCATCAGAGCAAAGAAATGGTAGACAGATTGAGAAGAAGAGTAATCAACTTCGCAAACCTTCCAATAAAGATCCTAATGCCACCAACATATACGAACATTTACGAAATTGCACTGAAAACAATCCCTTCAGCTTCCAAAATCGAAATCAAGCGCGTCCTCTAATCACTCAAAGGCTTCCAAGTCGAAGAGGTACGCACTCTTAACATGGAATGGAAAAGGAAAAAAACGTGGCGGGTTACTCATCGCCAAGCCTGAATATAAAAGAGCATACATCACGCTTAGAAATCCGCTCTCCATTTCCCCCAATTTGTTTCCTATTAGAGTTATTGAGGAAGAGAGGTAACGAATGAGTAAGAAGAAACTGGAGAATAGTTTTTCTGAGGACAATAGAAGTCAGTGGCTTGATGATAACGAGCGTGGCGGTGGCGGGCTTGGATGGCGTGGTGATGTGGTGGCGGAGAAGTTTCCATGGAGCTCCATGAGGAGTGCTACTGCTAATTCTAGGTGGTGTTGTTTTTTGGATTTTTTATTTTTTAATTGAGGAAAGTATTGCCTTGATTTCGGTAAATTAGGGTTTATCGTGTTGGAATTTATTTATTAGACTTATTTTGATTGGAACTTCTTGGAAATTATATAGTATGAGAACAAGAATGTTTTCAGATTAATGGTAATTATAATAGTTTTTAAATTAATTAGAAGTATAGCTGTTGTTCTTAGATTCAGTGCTCTGTCGAATGCTAGTGCGAAGCAAAGTTTTTGTTTTGGTAGTTGAGTTTTGTTGAAACAAATTTTGTTTTGAATTATGGATATGGTAATGCTTTTAGTGAGTGGGATTGTTAGGAACGAGGCTGCCGTAATGTACTGGAATTTATTCTATTCCTTGCAAGCCTTTTTTTTACATTGGATGAAACCACAACTTAGTTGATTATATGCTTTGACAAGCAAGATGTACCCAAGCTTGTTCTTACAGGTGAACTTACCCTAAGAAAACAGTGTAATTGATATCAAACAAGAATTTGTGGGGGTGGGGGTTGGGCTTGGTGACTAGAAATTTATGATATGGATAGTCGTCTTCTGAAATTGATTTTGCTACCAAGTGAATTTGATCTCTGGTGTCCTTCGCCACCTTCATTCCCATCTAATTTTCTATGGAAAAGAGCTGATGTTCTGATCTTTGTCCACCCAAAATTCCAAGCTGATCCATTTCTATGCTTGTTGTTTTGCTTTTCATATTCATGTTGCAGTTCAGAATAGTCCCTCTGCAGCTCTGTCATTTGCGTCTTTATGTTCTCAAGTTCTGCTCTTAAGGCCATGATCTCAGTTTTTGTTGATGTTTGAGTTATTTCCTGTTCTGAGTTGTTATCACTTGCTGCTGGCTCTTTTCCTTGCATTGCTGCCCTCATCTTTACTTGCTCCGAGAACAACACCTGCATGTACATCCCATCTTAGATCAGAAATGTTAATTTTGACGAAACATTGAAGTCTGCCTTTCACTTTGTTTGGTCCATGTATTTGCACATCATGCTATCAAGGTTTGTGATTCACACGGAAAGAAAAATTTAGAAGGCCTATCCTCTTAAGTTATTTTTTTAGAGAATATCTGTTCAAAGGCATGCAGACACAGTGTTAACAGCTTTTGTTAGGGGTGGTTTTTGGTTTAACCTAATGTTTTGAAATACTGTGTATTGCCACTCTGCTTTTACAATATCAGCAATTTTGTCATGTGGAAATTTGGGGATTAACAATAAAGCTAGTCAATTAGTCATTTAAAGTTTCTTCCATTGTTGTGGTTTATGTCTTGTATAAAAGTTGGCAGTCTTTCAAATAAACAATCTGAAAGAAATTATTAGAGTTTGGAGTTCCTAGAAACAGACTTAAAGTTCTGGTTGAGCTCAACAACAAACATAGTGCAACTTGCATTTACATGGATCACTAGGATCCTATGACTAAAATGGAAGTCAGTGGTAGTAAATGTGATTGTTTTGGACAGTACAATATTATACTATGTAGCTTTGGTGTCCAAAAGTCCTTAACTGCAGCATTTTCATGGTATCTCAGAATTGTGTATTGGGTTATTTTTAGGTTTTATGTAAATAGGTGTCATTCACTGAGTTTGTCCCACTAATCTTTTTTTTATCCAGAGCCCCTTTTAATTTACAGAGAGATAGAGCTGGAAAGACTGTATATTTAAGAAGATGAAGTTAGTAAAGATCAAGTAGAGTATAACCTAATTGAATGGTTTTTCTTTGTGTTGATGATGGTAAGGGTAGTTGGCAGCTTGAGTGGAATGCAAAAGAATGTAGTTCAAGGTGTTAAAAAATGTGTTGAGTGATATCTCAGGCACAGTAGAGTAAAATCAGATAACAGACCCCTATGCTCTGTGGGAATACAACTGTTGTTGGTCAGAAACTTTTGAGAGTGTGTCGGATTCTGCAAAATGCGTTGTGTTTTTTTGGCACTTGGGATGTTTCTCAAAACGGGGCTAAATTGATCTAACACCATATCTTAGATTTTTCCTTCCCTTCTAAATAGCTAAACTACCAATTTGCGACAGCCTTTGTTAACCATTGTAGATCCCATGATCCTCTGTTATACTTGCCACGTGGCTGTGGCCTCTCTTATGGCTTTTGATTTAATGACTGAAAGAAGACATTAAATTTACAGCTTGGATACATGGCAGGCGTATTTATTTGATTTATTACTGATGGATATCATAGATTTATAGTGGAAAATGGGTGTATATTTTACCTGAATCACTGTTCTTAGAGGCAACCTCTCATTTTGTGCTGCATGCATGCACGCATCAAGTGATAGATTCCCACAGCTCATTATTTTGCATAGCCTTCTTCGGTCGTACTCAGAGAGCGAAGGATGAGTCTGGAAAGAACAATAGAGTTTTTAGCTTCGTCTATTGTTTATCTAAAAGGACGGAGTACCAGAAAGACAACTGATGGCAAACCTTGAGATAGGTGTCAATGGCTCTATAAAGACCATCATCACATGTCCGAGCTCTCTCTGGCAGGGCTTCAGCCAAAACTTGAAATTTGGTAATGGAAAGATTAGGGTCCTTCGCTACTTCAGCTAGGTAATTTTCCAAAAGCTTGCTAACACTTGATTTCCCTGATGTTGGTGGCAATTGTTGCTTCTCTTGTTCATGCATCAAAAAATACTCAACCATTCTTTGTACCACATCTGTGTTGTGCATTGTTCGTTTTTCAAGTGATCTATATGAATATACATGAATGATAATTAGCGAGGGTGAAAAGACTTGCCACAGTTTCTTATGCAAGGTTAGGCAATCTTAAGGAGACTGGGATAGTTGAATACTTACTTGACCATTTTCCCCTGATCTTCACATTTATAATTAGGAATCAAAAGATCATTCACATTGGCATTCTCCAACATCATCCCTGCTCTCTTCTCAAGTTCTGAAATCAAAGCTTGGGATGCAGAGTAAACCATTGCCATTTTCAACATCTTCAGCAAGAACTTACAAGGGGCTGCTTCTGGTTGAGGAGGAAGTATGCTTACTAGGCTTTCAATAATAGATTTTTGCTCCTTGCTATGTTCAATACCCTCGTCTTCTTTCCCTCCGATAAAAATACTGAACTGCAGTTCATTCTTTCCATACCCATACCCTCTTAGTCCTTCTAACTCTGCATCCATGCCTGGCAACCATCTCTCAGCATATCGCATGATACATTTACCTATGATCTCTGGTCTTGCTCCCTTTGCCCTTATTGCAGTTATGATTCTCATGAAATGATCAATGCGAAGGGAAGCCACATCATCAAAGCACCATCCTTCATCATTAACCATTGAATTGTCTCTAGGAGCCTTCCATGCTATTGAGTCACAACATCTTCTAACTATTTGAAGATTTTCAGCCCATGGAGATAAAGTTTCGCATGATTTGAGAACAGTGATGGTGTCTTTCCACGATGAGAGGACTACAAATGTGAGGAAAGCTTCTGTCTTTGAGATGAGATTTCCATCATCAATCTCTTCACTCATTTCTAGGAATTCTGATGCGCATCGTAGTGGAGCAATGTTGCTAGGGTTTAAGTCTAACGGGAGACCATAACAGAATTTTAGAATGATCTCGAATGCTTCTGATCCACCTGGGAAGTTTTCAAGCTTGAGTTCGTACCCAAAATTTGAAATCGACGGCTGAAGTTCCAGGCGGCCTATGTAGCCACATTTTGATACCAAGGGATACTGGATCAGGAGAAACAGAGGAGTTAGCAAATGATGTTAGTTCATTCCTTACAGGCAGTGAGTGCATTAGATCCATCAGTGTGTTATTTAACTCTGTCTTCGCCATAGGTTAAACCTTGTCAGGTACAAAGAAAGGGAGGTCACCTTAATTAGTTTATGTTCATGCCCTGAGAATTGATTTGTTAATCTTCTACATGTTTACACTGCTCATGAATCAACTGGAAGAACAGAAGGGAATTATTATGTTTGACTCTGGTGAGCATAGATGAAGTCACTTTAGTCATGGCGTGTTCTTAACTTAACATGCTGTAAATCCACCTCCTGTTCTTTGTGTGTGTCTCTAGTTAATGGACAGACCTTGTTATAATTTTGTCTAGTGTTTTGATACATGGATAGAGAGAGGGAAATGATTCTACACGAGCTGTAAGTTACCTTGTGAACAGTAAAAGTGACGTCTTGAACTTGAATCGATAGATCTGTAGCGATTTGGGAAGTGACAACCCTGCGCCATGCCGTCAGTGGAAAACAAACAGAGAGACATTAGTAAGAGAGACAGGCAGCTTGGAAACAGGAAAGGACCAAAAGGAAAAGGAAAGATGTCTGCCTGGATATTCTAACACTAACTTAGTCAAGCTAACAAGCAGTAAGGCTGTATCATGGTTGAGTTAAGTTGTACCATGAGTTATCTTTCTTTTGGAAGCTATCGGCGATAGCAATGACTGTAGTCGGAACTACGATGCTCTGGTTGTGAGCTTGATCAGTGCCATCAGAATCACTCTCTGAGCTTTGTGATTGAACTACAAGAAGGGACTTCTTCATGGTTACAATGAGGATGTACGGCATTGCTGTGAGGGCACCGAACATTTAATGGCGAGGACATGAATGGAGAAAGTGGGGCTCGATCATAAATGTGAGATGTGAGTCTGTGGCTAGTATGGGAGGAGCACTGTTAGGCAAGTATGGAATTTCAGGGAATTCTGATAGAGATCGCTCAAGCTCATGGGAAAAAGAATGTTGGCTTTGAATTGTCAATTTTCAACCACGTATTTGTGTACCGGACCTGTGTATTATTATTATTTAGAATTGTTGGTACCTTTCAAGATTTTAAAATTAATAACCATACGAAGTTTTTAATAATCTTGAGATTGATTAATTTCTGAAAAACAAATATAAGATGTAACTTATTGAGATCAGAGTTAGTACCAATGAATTATTGTGTGGCTCCATCATGGATGTTCCTTTCCAGCACTAGTCCTCTAACTCTGGTGTGTGGAATTATTGAGAGGAGGTGAAACTCTGCTTGTGCTTGCTGTCCTAATCAGATCCATTTTATCCGTTAATGGGTTGCCT
Organism: Populus alba; assembly: GCF_005239225.2. Taxonomy (NCBI): domain Eukaryota; kingdom Viridiplantae; phylum Streptophyta; class Magnoliopsida; order Malpighiales; family Salicaceae; genus Populus; species Populus alba. The sequence continues at coordinate 12,194,717 of NC_133290.1, forward strand.
GAAATCACCATCGCATCCGTGCAAATGCTGTACAAGTAGATATTTTCAGAGAAACTCTGTCGGTACAGATACATTAGAACTGATCAATCTCAACTATATATATATATATATATATATATATATATATATCTGTGTGTGTGTGTGTGTGTACACTTTTGCTCTTACTCTCTCTTGGAATTCAATTCTTCACTACAGGGAGAGGAAAACAAGTCTTGAAGGAGAAGCAGCGATGGTAATGTTTGGTTGTGGGAGTGTTTACCGGGGAAGGAAAGAAGGTGAATCGAAAGGAATTGTGGTTATATTTGCATGGATTTCGATTCATGAGAAACATTTGAATACTCAATGGGAACAATATCCATTTATGTTAAAAAAAGTGACAACAAACTAGGTGGTGCTACAATAATAAAAACTTGAGATCAAAAAATTTGCTCTCTCTATGATCTCAGGTTCGAGCCCTATAATTGCTTATATGATAATCACTTGAAGCTTATATAATTGTTAACTTCAGGGTTCATGGGATTAGTCGAGTTCAATGCAAATTGATCCGAATACTCACATTAAATTAAAAAAAAAAGTGACAAGAATATTAATATATGTAAATGTAAAAATAATCATAAGAAACAAGTTTAATTTGAGCACCATTTATATTCTTTTTTTTCCCTTCAAATGAAAAACAATGCAATACAAATATATATTTTGGTTTTTTTTGAAAAAAATGTTCTGAGACTTTAATAAAATCACACTTTTTTTATTTTCCACTGAAAATAAAAGAAAATTAAAAAAATAATTTTTTTTGTTATTGAACGGGGCCTTACATTTCTTAAACAAGAAAAATTAAATTGAGGTGATGGTCAATTGTAGTCAAGAAATTAGTTAATTATCTCTGACATTACAAGGACTAATTAATTACTTTCTATAAACCATTCGGGTCTAAGTTACAGTTGACCTAATTTTTATCATCTGCAATATCATGATCAATTTACTGCGCCTGAGTCTGCTCCGGTACCGACTGTGCCCGCAAGGTCAGTTTCACCTGCCGATCAGCTCCAGTATCCTGCAACCTTTTCCACTTGTTCTCCATCTCGCTGGCCTGGAGCTCCTAGTATCATTTACATGTATTTTAAAATTATTTTTATTTAAAAATATATTAACATAATATTTTATTTTTATTTTAAAAAAATTATTTTAATATTAATATATTAAAATGATCTATAATATATATATAAAATAATTTTAAATAAAACAAAACACAATTCTCCAAACGGCACCTTAGCCTTTCCTTCACAAAATTCATTCCAGAACCTAAAATGTATCCTCAAAAAAAAAAACTCAAGAGCTGCAATGACTCATTCAACCCTGGATAAAGAGACCAAAATTCATCTAGCTAAGCCTTTTCAGGGGTGTTTGGCTTGAAATGATGGATAATTTTTTTTATTATTATAGAATCCACGTAAAAATTATATATATATTTTTAATTATTATAGATGCTCGAAACTACTTATACATCTCGATTAATTTCATGAATTCTAAAATTAATGGCCATGTAAGTCTCTAATAACAATCAGAGGACTCAAACTTATAATCATTAAAGAACAAATCCAAAACCTGATTAATTAAGGTATTTTTAGAGTTAAAAAAAAAAAACCATGTATTTTTTATTTTTATAAAGTATGGTTTTTACTTTAATAAAAATTATACTTGAAAAAAATAAAATCAACCACGTTTCTAAGCCAAATACACATTTTCTCATCCGTCTTTGAAGAACCGTTTAACATTTTCTTCTTCAACTTGGACGTTCTTCTCTCGTTTGCTAGCTCTTTCAGAAAATCCCTTTACAATTGATGGATCTTCTTACTACGGAAATGATATCCTGGACAAGAAAAATTAAGAAGACGAATCAATGTCTGCTATTTAATATACCTGCAGCAGCAGCAGCAGCAGCAGCAGCTTTCTCTCAGGAGCCATGGAAAGATTTTCAAAAGATTAGGGTAATTACTGTGTGTGTGTTTCAGGCAGGGTTACCAAATCTGAAATCTGGGTTCATGATTTCGTTATATACATAAACCCTAATTTCCATTTTGCATTAGGATTTCCTTTTTCTTTTCCTGCCCGGAGTTAGTCGGAAAATAAGGCGGTAAAGATACACGTAGTTTTTTTCTGCAAGTACTTAATTAATCCTAAGAGGAAGTGGGATTTTTTACTAAGAACAGAGAGATAAGAATCCAAAATGTTACCAGTCCACTCCATGGAACCTAGCTGGTTGGTCATGATCTGTCAACATATCTGTGTTGTTTTCTTATCAGTTGAGATTTGAGCAGGAAGACACCCAAGTGCATGCGCACCTTGGGTTCGATTAGGCATGGGTGCGGTTTAAAGTTGACAAAAACTTTTTCCAAATAAATAAAAAGACAATGAGTAAAAGACAGAAAAAGCTTCGGTGCACAGTTGTAAAAGCAGTCTCATACTCTCATGGGATTGTCTTTGCCGGCCCGGAGAGAAAAAAAAGCTCAAATAAAAGAATGGACCGTGTTCATCACAGCTTAAAATTAAAAAGAAAAACAAAAAAAGAAATAAAAAAAATATCACATTAAGTTCAATTATTGATCTTGTCAATTGAGTGTGTTAGATGCTAGCTTTTGAACGGGTGAAATCATTTAAATATGTGGGATAGCTCGTCAAATTTGTGCTAACTGCTTTTCTTTCTTGAACAAGAGGCTGACTAACACACAGGGATATCCCTCCCAAAAATATTAAGTTCACTATGCCATATTCAAATTGGCATAACAACATTAAATTAATAAACGGGGAGGTGAATTATTATAACAAAAGTTAAATAGTAGAGGGAAATAATTGTAGATCAAGAGAGTTTTTACCGTAAATTATAATAGAAGTTTCACTTTTAATTTTTTATTTTTTCACAAGTGAATAAACTTATTTTGGCTTTCTTTTACAAGGATATTCAGGTTTTTCTAATTTTCAAATACAATCAAACAACCTTTTTAGTCTTAGAAAAGAAGGTTAGCCTTAAAAAATATCTACAAGTTTTTATATTCATGTTTTCCCAATTCATGAGAAACAAGCACCTACGCCATTAAAGAAGTGAGCATGATGCTTTTTGGTGATCAAATCTGGTCATCCGCCGTCTAACTGGATGCACAGTCATGCCCTCTTCCCCATGGTATGGCGCATGTTGATAGATAATAGTTAGATTGTTGTCGGTGATTAATTGTTTGTAGTTTTCTTTATTTCCTCTCTCGTAGCATTTAAAGTGCACAATTGTTCTCTTTATTTGTTATTTGTCGAATCAAACATGTTTGTCATACCTAGACATGGGCTAGCATGGTTGTCAAACCCAGGCACATGAGTCTGGCATGGTTGCTAGACCCAAGCGCCTTATCCTCGCAACCATGCCAGACCCATGCATCTAGGTCTGGCAACCATGTAAGCCCTGCGTGCTTGGGTCTGCCAAACTTATGTCTGGGTCAAAAAATTTAAAATTTTTCAAAATTACAATTGAACTACAAAACAAATATTGTTTCATTCAAGCAAGATTTTTCATTCATATGCAGTAGAATTTAACTATTAATTTTTTTTGTTTGTGCAACTTATTTTATAAATTTGTTATATTCAAAGAGAAATGAAAAAAAAAATGTTGAGTTCTAAGGTGATTTATCTCAAGTCTTCAAAAATAAACTTTCCTATTTTATATGCATTGTGGATGCAAATATTAATTTTATGTTTTCATCCAAGTGTTGGATATTTTTTATAGGGTTCATGTTTTTTTAAATTTGAGATGTTGCATGATCAAATTGTCAAAGTTTATTACAAGAAGAGTTTATTCTACATTATAACTATTAGTATATACCAAAATTTAAAATATATGATCATAAAAGAAAACTTTTTAAACTTTTGAATTTATACATTTTGTAGGAAAAGAAAATACTATATACGTAAAAGACTTATTGTTCTTTGGACTATTCTAATTTGTGCAATTTTGTAGATCATTTCTTCACTAAAATTAGAAGTTAATAAAAATAATTGAGTGAATTTTAGAGAAGCGTGTAGTTAATGTCCTAAAATAAAAGAAAGAAATATAGAAAAGATAAAAATATATTTGGTTAAAAAGACAAAGATGAAAATACAAAATAAATATATTTTTAGAACAATCATAAGTGAATTCCTGTATTTTCAAAACAAGACGCATATGTTTGGCATGGTTACCAAACCTTAACACGTGAGTCTAGCTTTTTTCTTAACAATACATCAGAAATCCACAAGGAATTATTAGTTAGATATCATAAGATCATTCAACACATCTGCATAAGTATTTTGATCCTCAACAAAACCATTACTTTTCTTGGCTTATAAAAATTATGCAAATTCTAAGCGTCAGACCCAACGTATGTAGGTCTACAACCATTCCAGATCCAAGTGCCTTGGGTCTGGCAACCACACTAGACCCAAGCTACTTGGGTCTAGCATTCAAAAAAAGATGCATAGGTCTCACATGGTTGTCATGCTCAAGCGTTTGGTCAAAAATAAAATTAAAAAATAACAATATAAAAACGAACCAAAATCTATATTTTGAAATTTTAAAGATCAATTAACTAGTTTTATTAAACAAGAGAATGAAATAAATTATAATTAATGCTCTCAAGATCGCTTTTTGTTATTTAAGCATAGTTATCAAACACAAAAGCATGTGTCTGACATGGTTGTCATGCCCAGGCATTAGGTCTGACAAGTTTGTCAGGCCAGGGGCAAATGGGCCTGGCATGAGTGTCAGGCCCAAGAGCATGGGTATCACATGGGTGCCAGACCCAGGAGCTTGGGCTAGCATAGTTGCCAAACCCAAAATGTGTGGGTTTGGCATTTCTATCATACCCAAGGTATTTGGGTTTGGCATGGTTGGGTCTGGCATGTTTAACACGTCGAAGCATCTTGGTCTGACATTGTTGTAAGGTCCAAGAGCATGGGTCTAGCATGCTATCAGATTCCAGACACTTAGTTCAACATGGTTGTCAGACCTAAAACGCATGGGTCTAGTATTGTTGCCAAGTCTAGGAATATGAGCCCATTTGGCATGTCAAAGTTGTTGGTTGCTAGGAATGCATAAGGTTTAATTTTATTTGTTCCTTAAAATCCATAATTGTTTGAAATTAAGCATTGAACTTAGATTTTATCATTTGATTTCGTAAATTTCAATCAAATTTGGTCCTTAAATTTTCTATTTTGTCAATTATGTTTTATTTTCACATTGAAATATATCTATATTAGCCAAACCCAAGGCGTTTGGGTCTGTGCTTAGGTCTAGCAAAGAGTTAAGTGGAGGTTTAAAATTAACTCACTTGATTAGGTTTAATAACACTATTACAATGATGGATTTTGCTTTTAATAGTGGGGTAGAAGAATCTTTAATGAAGTGTCGACTACCTGACTCAGCAATTTTGTGCTTTTGGAAGCAATAACAATGATTGTGTTTTTTCTAGTTGAATTTTTTTTTCTTGAACGAAAGAAATGAAAGGCAAAGATATTTCCAGTGGAGTCACTAGGAATTTATAAACATAAATTTAAGTATATGAAATTAAGCAAACACAAATATACAAATATTAATTTTATTAAAATATACAATTGTATACAATTTTTATTTAAAATATTTTATAAAATAATAAACAATCATATAATATTTTTTTTTAATTTGATTTAAGATGACTTGATTTATTTATGAAATCAAGCCTAGAGCAAAATTTAATGATTTGACAAGTTAAAAAGTTCATTTGATTTGTCTTCAAATATTATTCACATACTCTTATAAAGTATTTAAACTTTAATCCAACAAAATTTTGTTTCTTAAAGTCTCCAAACAAAGCTTTGTTCTTTATAGTTTTCAAGCATGGATCATGGAAGCTTGAGAGCTTTTAAAAAAGCCAGTTTACTTGAAAAGCTTGTCTTGAAAAAAAAATTGCATTTCCAAAATTTCTCCAATATATGCAAGAAGAATTCTCTTCTTTTTTTATGTCCAGGGTCAAGCTCTTATTTCAGGTCTTTTGCAAATATTACATGATAATATTTTATTAATTAATTTTTATTTATAAAATCTTATATTTATGATAAGATAATTCTAAATATCTCTTCTCATACATCAATTTTTCATTGACCAAGAAATATGTAAAAACCATTTATTTTCCATGTCATTTATTTAAATTCTAATTTATTTTTTATGTAAAAATAACACAAATTTTGATTGGTTGAAAAAACAAATTTTTCTACACCCCAAAATAACTGTTTGCCTTGTATCTGAGAGGGTAGACTAATTATTGCCAATAACAAAGCTGTTGCTTCCATGGTATCTTATGAACACTACTGAGTTCAAAATTGTGAAAGGCAACAAAATATTATAGGCGGTCATAGCCCCCTGTAGTTGTAAAATGCAGTAGACGGTAAATCAACTAATAAATTGGAATATAATCACTACATATGTACAGGGACACCCTAAAAAGGGAGGGGAAAAAAGAGAGAAGAAAGGCACAAAAGAGAACTCCAGCACCAGTTATTCACAATAGATAACTTAAAATGGCAAGTTCAAGCATGAACTAGAAGCACAAAGGCGTAAAACCATTAGACATTGACATACCCATCAACCGTCTGCCTCACTCTCAGTGTTAGATATATCAATATCAACGTACCCAAACTTGACCTGGATTAAAGAAAAGAAGCAAGAAAAAAAAAGATGGTTAGTCCACGATTGAAAATTAAAGGAAAATTTCAGTTCCTGTTTTATGAACATTACTAAGAAAGGGAAGAGAGAGAGAGAGGTGTTCGTGGAGAGGAGAGATGGATGGCAGCTCCCCTGATATAGACATGAACAGCTTCTGTGCTTCCCTGTTACTGTACATCCGGTCTAGGCTACCAGCCAACTAGGTAGATCGCTAACCCAACTTTATTCATCGATACGAAATATGCAGAGAGAGATGTGAAAGTGCATACTATGCATGAATGGTCATGTCGATCAAATATGAGGTGGAAAGGGCATAAAATCTGCAAGTCTTGTAGGATTTGATGGATTTATAATATCAATAGCCAAGCATGATAAGATTTGTTTTTTTATGAATTTTGCATTAAGGGGTTGAGAAAGACGAGAGAATTGAAGACTGGAGGTTTTTTTTTTTTTTTTTTTTTTGGGAAAACTAGCACAGTGCCTCGATTTTTTGGGTGAAATAGCATGGTAAGAAACTTTATTCGGGGATATAACACAATTCATTGGGCTGCGGCACGACCAAATTTAAATTTTAAAGGCTACGGCAGTGTCATTGCCACATCCTTTAAATTTAAAAAATAAATTGTCCTTTACATTAATAAAGATGGCTGTCCCATGCACTTCACAAAAGCTATTTTATTTTGTTTGTTGCCTCGACCATGTGAACAGAAAGAAATATCATTTTGTGAAGTGCATGGGACAATCATTTTGTAAAGTGCATAACCAAAATGATAAATTTCATTGTTGAAGTGCATGGAAAAATCATTTGTTCCCACTTCACAAATTAGAAATCACAGATTCCCATGCATAACCAAAATGATATTTCATTGTATTCACATTGTCCAAGCAAGAAACAAAATAAAATAGCATTTGTGAAATGCATAGGAAAAACATATTTATTAATGCAAAGTATAATTTTTTAAAAAAATAATAATAATAAGTTCAAATGCACGAGAATGACAGCAACTTTCTTTCAAATTTAAAGCATTTAAAATTTAAATTGGTCGCAATGACTAAAAGTGTTATTTCCCCAAATAAGTTTCCTATTGTGCTATTTCCCCAAAAACATTTGGGCACTGTGCTACTTTTCAAAAAAAAAAAACTCGGAAGACTGGAGCAAAACATGATTTTTTCTGCTTTTTGAAGTTAAAATGGACGACTTTACAGTTATAAAATGCTGTTATTGCCATTCAGAATGAAATGTTGTTACACATAGTATAGTGGTGCAATGAAATAAAGGATAAGACCATTTTTTTGTTAAGCCATCGTATAATGTACCGACCATTATTTAAAACCATGGTAATCAATGGTCAATGGCAAACAATCTTCAGGTCACAAGCTTTTCAATTCTTGATGATTGATGACCCTACATTGGACAAGTGATATTGCAGTCTAATTTTATCCTTAAACAAGCTTGTCTCCATAAGTCCAATTAGGATTGCAGCCCTACTTTCATGTACATTTCCACAGAAGTATCCATCTTAAACATAAAAATGAGTTACTAATTGTAGAACATGATCAGTGCAAAATGAGTTTGAAGATAATTACTGTCTATCACATTTTCAGTCCATGACCTTACTAGATGCATGTTGGCAATACATATACAACTATGGGAGGCACCGGAAAACTTAATAGAATTAATGAAGCACTGAGGTGGAGCAAAGTAAAAGCAACAACTAAAACTTTGCTGTAGAATTAGCTTTTGAATTTAGAGCTTACATGATTGAGAATAGGAGAACAATTTTTCTTGAATCAAATGAGGATGCACGCTTATATCTTCTCCATCTGTTGTTTGGTGTATCATGAACTCTCTCAGTGAATGACTTGTCTGTTAAACGAAAGGAATTATCAACACAAAGTAGATTCTCATTTATTGTTGCAAGCATATTCTGCTGGATTGATACTAAATATGAAAAGAGGCGTATGCAAAATCATGGGGACAAGATGCCAGGAGCAGGAGTAGGTGTGATAAACAATTTGCATCTCTTAAAAGAATAACACGACAACAAAGTGTCAATCCCATACTAGTTGGGACATCTCTTTAAGAGAATGATGGTAACAAATCATGTGAATAGCAGGTCAGGAAGCTAGCAGTCTTTGATTAGACCATCATGAACATATCCAATTGGATTAGATGAACAGCAGTGATGTAATGGAATATGCTTACATGCCTTTAGAAATTAACTTCAGCAATGATGATCCATGATTTGTAAAAAGTTGCATGAATCTCCCACAAGTTTTCAGGTTTGCCTGTCTCTGCACCACTCCCTGCATGATGATGTAAGCAAACAAATACCAAAATTAGAGGAAGACTGACAAATCTCACATTGAGGCTAAACAAGCAAGCACTTGAAATAAAACAAAACATTGCAGACCATCCATGGAACTTACAGTTAATGGATCTTTGTTTTCTATACTTCCAACAGTTATACCACCAGATTTGGGCTTTGCAATAGTTTCCATCTCAATATCTATATCCACAACGCATGGTGAATAAGAATCTTCACTTTCCATCTGTAAACCAATGAAGTTATGGCAACTGAATTGAGCATCTGAGCACATCTGCTTCTTCGGTGGTAAAGGAACCTCTACAAAGCTTAGAAAGGCTAGCTGAGATGTAAATTGTGAAGTGGTCTTGCTTTCCTCGGACAACATCGAAAAATCAAGGACATCTTGACCCTAAACAAAGATGAAAAAAATTCAAAAGATATGCACAATTTTAATCATATATGGCTGCTAAATGACCATTATTGACCATCTCATGAAAAAGAAATGAAAGTTTCAATAGGCACAAGGTTCTTCATGAAAGAGTGAAAAGGGAGTGCTAACTCAAGCAGTTAAGGTTAGGATCACAGTATTCTTGTGTACAGAATACTTCGATTTGGAAATGACAAACATGAGTCACTATTAGCAAAAAATTGTGTAAATATTGTCTTCAAATTCCTTATTGGCCTAGTGTAAGATTTTGCAAGACCATATATATCATGTACAGGCCTCTTCATCAATTAGTTTAAAATACCGAAGATTGCAATCTAAACAAACTAAATTAGACAAATGTATGCCATATCGTTTATACATATGATGATCCTGATCATCTTCATAGTATTCATTGGTTAAAATCTAACAGGACTTACAGTCTAAAGAACAAAACTGTCTCGGAGGAATCACCCTCTGAGACAAAGATCTAAGGATTAGGAATCGTACAATATAATATGTAGGGAGTCTAGCCTCAATCAAGTCTTCATCCAACAACAGAATAGAACAAACAGTAAGTACCATTCAGTTGTCTTGATCCATTGATAAGATTAAGATCTATTCATTTATGAACATGGATCAATGTTTCCTTGATTCTTCCTATTATAGAATTTCTAGATTCACCCTATTGTGCAGTATATGGATTGCAATCATTGGACTCTTTGTCTGCATATCTGTATGTACATATTTCAACCAACCTGCCAAATAGACACTGCACTGCAGAATGCTAGATCATTTTCTATAACGGACTATTCTAAGTAATGTTGGAAAGATCACCAAGGAATCACACAAGCATTGTTCCAACAGCATAGATATGAATTTGCCTATAAAATGCAAATATACAAAGAAAAGTATATCCAGTCCCCTAGCATCAACTACTCAGCATTAGAACAACGTTTTAGAAAGATTACTATAATGGCATGATTTTTCTGCCATCAATGACATTCTACCATTATTAGGAAAGAAAATATGTTGGCTAGAGCAAATCGAAGCAACATTTCACCGCTTGGCCATCCTATTGAACATCAATTGTTATCTTGTCAGAAGTTTTGAATTAGTTAGCACTAGAGGTGGATTTCTGAGCACAAGGATTGATGATCAGCAGGGAACACTGATTGATCATAGTAGAGCTCCTATTGGCAAACCATCATAGACAAAAATGGCTTAAGAGGCCAGACAATACTAATTACTATCTTAGCAAAGACGAGCTTACATGTGAATTGCGAAAGGCACATTTTTCTTCAACCGGAAACGACGCCTCATCAATGATTATAGGCAAAGCATCTAATATTCCAACACCAAAAAAAAAAAAAGCTTCCATTAGCTTGCTACATGTATTTAAAGCAATTAATCACGTAATAGCTCAGTAAAAACACCATTACCTAAAGAACAATGCTGGTTGACCTCGTCAAAACTCGGATTTAGTGACTGGAAATACGAGTCTCCAGCAGGCAAATCGCAACTTCCATCAAAATTCGCAGCTGGAAAGTACTCGCTTTCCTTCATGAGACAAAAAAAAATAAAAAAACAAATTAACTAACGTTAGGGAAGATCTGCTTGGTTACTGAGAAAAAAAAATAAGAAAAAAAGGTAAAGATAAATTAAAAGAAGTAGAAACCAGCAAAATAAAACAAAATAAAAAAATAAGAGCGTGATTAACTAGCTAGAACTAAAATGTAGCAAAAAGGGAAGCTGTAGCAGCCAAGTTGTTAACAAAAAAAACATAGAAAATGGAGCTTGAAGCAGAAAATGAAGCGAGGAGATCTAAATTCTGACCTTGGTGAAGGAATCAGTAGCCATTGCAGTTTGCAGAGAGGGAGATATTCCAGAGAAAAGGCAACTTCACATGTGTGCGTGAAATAAATATACTAAACAGATAGGAAGGAGCGAGAAGTATAGATTAGAGCAGTTACATTGAGAGAAGAGAAGAGAAGAGGAGCGGAGAGGAGACTCTCTTTATGTGGCAGTGGCACGGGTTTCTGCAGATAAAAATGAAGAGACAGAAAAGACTCAGTTACTGGTGTCTACTGATGACATCTTTAAAGAGGAAGACAAATAAAGCTTCTTTTTTTTCCTTATATGACTATATTGCCCCTTCAAAGTCTTTTTATTACTATTATGATTGTTTTCTTTTTATCTTAATATACGGATACAATAAATATATATATATATATATAGCACTGTTGCGAAAATCAATAAAAAGTATATTTTTTTCTATTAAACGGTGTTTGTATGTACTGTAAGGTTGATTTTTAAAGTATACTTTTAATATTAATATATCAAAATTATTTAAAAATATTAAAAAAATTAATTTGAAACTAAAAAATTTTATAAAATTTTAAAAATTAGACCACTAAACAAACAAAACGAAAACCAAATATTCAAGTTTTTTAAAATCAATTAAATTTTTCAATTTCATGGAATTATAAGTTGGTCCATTCAACTTCTCTCTCTGGAGTCTCAACTTAAGATAGATTGATTTTCTTCTAAGTGTTTTGGACAATAATAGAGGTTGTTTTTTTAATGTGTATTTTATTTAGAAATATATTAAAATAATTTTTATTTTATTTTTAAAATTTTATTTTTGATATCATCACATTAAAATAGTTTAAATATATACAAAAAATTATTTTAAAACAAAAAAATAAATTTATAAAATTATGGTTCAACCAGAACACCAGCTTCCTAGATTTTATAGCGTAGGAAAAAAAAGGCATCATATGGACTAACATATGAAGACAAATTAAAACAGCATAAACAATTCGAAACCAATCCATATCCCCCGTGATTTGATATATCATTGTTTTTTTCTGTCCGCAATTTTCATTTGCCGGCCTTAATATTCATAGGGGGCTATTTTTTACTTATTATTTTTTCTTTAAATATAATATAATGTAAATTGTTAAAAAGAATTTTCCATGTCCTGTAATCTCATAGTTGCAATTACTATTGTAAAAACTCGGCCTAATCTAATCTAGGGTAATTAAAAATGCTTGTTGGTTTAAAATCTAATCCAAGTAAGATTTCAAAATAAATAAAGTAAAAATAGACATGAATAAATCTGGTTAACTCAATAAATCAACTCATGATCCAATTAAAATTTAATTTGATTTTTTATAAAAAATTTTAAAACAATATTATTTTAGCTTTAAAAAAAATCTGTACACAACATTTTTTTAAACAAACTTATATGAACATGCTCAATCTATGACTTGAAACTTGAGCTGAATCAAGTTTAATAATTTTGGTTTCAAGAATCATTATACTGTTATATGGTACAGAATTATATAAATATATCTTAAGTTTCATCTAATGATTTAAATTATTATATTGAATTGTTTTTTACATAATATTAGAGTTTTGTTGACTAGGTAGTTATGAATTTAAATTTTATTATCTTATTTTATTTGATGAAATACTAAGTATAAAATAGTATAAACATATATAAAATTCAAACCTAAAATTTTTTTAAAAAATAAATATATTATAAAATTATATAAATTATATGCGAAGCTTACGTAACCCCTTAAACTTTCACGCCATATATGAACGCTGTGGTATTGCCTGTTGGAGGTGAAAAAAGTACCTAGTATCCTATGAACTTCAGCAAACATCGACATCATCATACAGTTAGCGGCCATTATTATCCGTTATTGTAGCACCTTTTGGTAATTCACTTCTTCAACAACCTTTACTACATTGTATTTTTATTTTTATTTTTTCACCATTTTTTTATTTCTTAATAAAATTTTCTCTGTTTTTTCATATCTCATTCTAATATCATGATATCAATAAACAATAATAAGTTTTTTTTTCTAATTCGAAGAAAAGGCAATTATTTTCCCACGATATAACATGTTCTTGCTGTGAAATTCTAAGAAAATCCTTAGCATTCTCAAAACGAAATAGCTACTTTTAGTTCCCAAAGGACTTAAAATGACAAATAAGTCATGTTATAGTTTATGATGTTAAAAATATGATTTACCACGAAATAATAACAATGATAATTGATTTAAATAATTTTGCGATCTTGAATTTAAATTTTTTTATAAAATATATAATTATTAAGAGAATTTTACTTTTTAATTAGCCGATATAGATTCATCAAATTAGTCGAGATGGAGTTGATTTTAGATTCGGTCTTTCTTGTCCCAACAAACAACACAAGGGGCAGCATCCATCAAGCCAGCAACCCTCGGAAGAGGCATGCCAAACGTACTTGAGAAAATAAGTAAAATTGTTGGGTTGTCAGGCTGCATTCGGACCAACTCGCATTCGTAGCCATTACAATACCGAACCTCCCACAGCACTCCTGCTGGCATGCGGCCTACATTTAAATCTCTACCGACATTGGACCGCTTCCTCTCCTCAAATAAAGAAGAACATATTTTATTGCACCACTTACCATATAAATATAAATATTATATGTTTATATAGTAGTTCCTATATTTGTTTTCTAGAAGTCATCAGTTTAAATTTTATAAATTTCAGGGCTACTGAAAACTTACATGGTCATTAATTTCAGGACTCATAAAATTAGTTAAGTTGTACAAAAACTGGTCCGGACATCCATATTAATAAAAAATATATATATATTGTATATTCTGATGATAAAATAAAATAAATAATAATGATAAATACTTCAAATTAGCGATCCAATCATGGGAACACGTGCCAAAAAAATTATATATATTTTAGCATGAAATTGGCTAAAATTAACTCTTTCTGGCATTGAAATGTAAATGGTTGGGGACTTTCATGAGGCGTGTAATAAAAGCATGTATTTTTAAAACGATTTGAAAATATTAAAAATATATTAATTTAAAATTAATTAAAACATTTAAATATTTTTTAAAATATTTTTATAATACAGAAACAAACATGCAGGCATAAAATGGTCTGCCCTTGGTGACGAATATTGAAGGAGGGGATTTAAGGGGAAATGTCAGCTAGGTGGGGATCTAGTTGGGATTTGCGTTACTGCTTGAGGATAAATATATATCTTCTGCCCTAAAATTAATGGTGAGATTAGGAATATGAGAGTATTAGATCCCCCAATAATGCCAATCCTACACGTCTCCAGAATCGAATGATTCGTGGCAGAATCTTAAATTTTGGTATTATTCAAAAATGAGTCTGTGACAGATGAATTCTTGCTATTCACCTAATCAAACATTGATTTTAAGAGATATTTTGAACTTCTGTACTTGTTTTTTAAAATGATTTTTATTTATAATTTTTTATTTATTAAAATATATCCCCTGAAATCACGCTTGATGAAGCTCGTATTAAATATAATAGGTCGCTCACCAACCATGTATTACAATAACCCATATCTCTTTGCATGCTATTAATTAAAAGCATTACGTGCATTTTGAGGACAAGTGATCCTGTAATGATACAGCCAAAGGGTTGGTGTCCCGTGTTCTGCAAAGGTTAATTTAATTTATGTATAAGAATTCAAGACCATATTGTGTTCTCTGTTTCAATACTTAAATTCGCGGTCCCATGCTGCTAAATCCAACAAACAATGAGGCTAGTAGCGGAAGGCTGGCTGCCCGAAATAAATGTCCTTGACCTGACCTATTCTTTAGATTATAACTAGATGGACAGATGGCCCGTGAGTCGTCGCGGGGCATGTTGAATTTTGTGTAGTGTAAAAAAATAAAGCTCATGAGCTATCATTGTAGGTTAAACAGCAAAAAAAATATCAATGACTCCACGTCATAGAAAACAAATATGTATATATATATATATATTATAAAAGATAAAATTTAAAAAAAAATCTTAAAAAAAAGGTAAAACAAAAAAAAAATTAAAAGGAATCCCATTTTAAAGAACAAAATCAAAAAGAAAAAAAATGACAAAAAAAATAAACTTGGGACAAACCCGAGACATTGAGAGCTTGATTAAAAAGAAAACCAAAGAAAATAACAAAATTTAATTTTTTTAAATGAACAGCCTTGAAGGATGTAATCAGTAAAGAAAACAACATCAACTGGTATTAAATTTTCAAACTCATGATCCTTACTAGTTACTAAACTAGAAGCACCATATCTAGAAAATCAAATATTTAAAAGCTTGGCTTAACCTGATAGCTTGACAAGTGGCCCTTGGCTTGGACCACACCAAGTTTTAAAAAAAATTGGGGAAGAATTGATCAAAGTGTAAGGCGGTAAAAAACTTGGGTTGGTACATGTTTTGATTGGCTTCGGGAAAATTCAATAAAAAAAAGGTTATACCTTGTCGACTAATTTTCTTTGTTTTTTTTTTTCTAAATGATATCATTTTAATTTTTTTATAAAACAAAAAAATTTGGTTGACTTGGGTAAACTCGAGTTAACTTACTCAACTCATAACTTGATAATTATCCCGGATTGACTTTTGGATAAGGCCTAGAAAGAATGGGAAAAACTAATGAGACTAAATTCTAATAAATAAAATATTAAATGATGAAATAAAAAAAATAGTTATTAAGATAATAAGGATCTCATTCAAGGAAACAAAAAATTGAGAGGATAAACTAAAATTTTGAGTTGAAGGGAGATTTTGAAAAAAAAAATCCAAAAAAAAAAAAATTTAAATCAAGAGAATGAGGACCAAATATAAAAAGAACATAAAAAATCAAGATTATGGAGCTAAGAATGAAATTAAAAAAAATTATAAAAAAAGGCTAAGAATCAAAATTAGTAATCAAACCATTAAGAGTCGAACCTTAAATACCATAAAAATTTGAATTGAATAGGAAAACTAAAAAGAAAAACCAAATTCATAAAAGAATCTAAAAAAAAATCAAGAGAATGATGACAAAGTATGAAAAAAAAAATCATAAGTCTAGGGAAGAAATTGAAAAGAACTTAAAATGTCATAAAATAGCCAAGAATCTAGATTAGAAATCACAATATTAAGGGTCAAACATGAAACATCATAAAATAAAATGATAATTTTGATATAAAAATTAAATGTCAAATGATACAATTGAAAAAAGAGTAAATGTAATTTTATACAAATAAAAGAAAAAAGATCAAATATGATAAAAATAACAAATAACACACCCTTCTGATTTTTTGTAAGGGCAACATATTTTCTAAAGTTAAAGAAAGAAAAAAAAAAGAGGAAAAGAAAACAATCTTGTAATACTAGATATGTCATATGAAAAATACTATATTACTCTTAATATTACTCTTAAGTACACATTACAAAGCTTAAATTATAAAGGATAAAATGATCAAAACACTGCTTGGATTCACATTATTTCTCCACACAATGCACAATAGAAAGCAAAGCTCTTTTAGTTTTTAGTTTTTTTTTTTTTTTGTAATGAGTATCTTTCTATATTTTATAGATTTAGATTCTCTATTTTATTTTAAACCTCGTCAATTATATTTATACTAGGTGAGAAAAAATAAAACATATTGAAATTGTTGTCATTTTTATATAAACTAAAATCAATATCCATTCGTTTTAAATTTATTAATTTAATTATTTAAAAGTTAATGAATACAATAAATATGAGACATAATCAATATCCATTCGTTCAGCTTGGGGTTAAAGAGCGTGTTTGGTAGTGTGGTAGCGGTTGCTTTTCAAATAGCTTTTCGTGCCGAAATACATGCTAATGATGTTTTTTTATTTTTTAAAAATCATTTTTGACATCAGCACATCAAAACGATCCAAAAAGTACAAATCGAACTCAATTTTAACAAAAAATAAATAAATTAAAATTTGATGAAACGCAATTTCGACCGCACTACCAAACGGTCCCGAATACCAAGGCCAATTATTTCATACAATTAAAAGGGTTGTTTGGGGTGCGTTTGAAGAATTTTTTTGTTTTAAATTAACTCTTCAGTGTTTTTTAAATTATTTTAACATATTAATTCTAAAAAAAATAATTTTATTTTTAAAAAATATTCGTTATGAAAATATCTCGTTTATATTGATTGAAGGATGGGACTTTCTATTTCTCTGACAGTGAAGGACGAGGGGAGGTTTTTTCAGGAAAAAAAAAATCTATTTTAAGTTTGGACAAAAAAAGAAGAATAAGAAAAGGAATCAGTTGAAAAGGAAAATGGAGAACGGAGAGGTCGGTAAAAGCAGTGGGGAAGGTAAGAAAGAAAGGTGCATCTCCGGTGGGGTTGCTGATAGATACGAGATTTTTGTCAAGTTGCTGCCCTAAGCTGTGCATGTGAAGCTAAAAATCAAAAAAAGGAGAAGCTTGACAACGGACAAGTAGAAATTAGCCTGAGGAAGATCCATCAAACTTCAATTCAACACTCACGGGTTGTTTTTACTATTCAAAGTCCATATCAGGACAGATCAGGAGCTGTGACCTAACTTTGTTTGTTTTCTGGGACGAGACCGCCTGCAACCCTCATCAGCATATTGCTACCTAGGTCCTATGCAGGGTTTTTCCTGGTTGGTCTGTAACTAGGGTTTTAAGTGGGCTTCGGTCTGAGTTTAATGATAGGTTGGGCTTCGGATGATGTGGCCTTGCGCTTCTGTTTGCTTGCTTGAGTTTTGCGATGGGTCAATCTGCATCTTGTATCTCTGTGCTTTCCATGGCCAAAGATTTTAGATTATTGTTGTAGAGATGATCGTATTTTCACCGAAAATCCCACCTGAAGAGACACAGGTAAGCTAATTGGCCCGTCGACAAAAGAAGTTCAGGTAACAAAAATGGGCAGCTGTTAACATGTTTTCTACCGGCGAGGAAAATTTCTGTTGTGAGCTCAAAATATGATGCCGCTTGACAAAATAGAACAAGGACTAGTGTTGTTAATAAATGTTAGAAAAAAGCTGTGAATAATAACTTCAAACAAGATAAGAAGGCGGATGGTTTTAAATTAAAATATTTAATATGAGGATTTTTTTTAAAAAAATAATTAATTATATGACGATTAATTTTTTTTTTGTTAGAGGATTACTAATTTAAATTTCATTGAAACAAAATTGTTTGATAGTATAGCACCCCACATGAAAATGTAACCTTTAAAACTAAAAGGAAATATAAATAAAGGAGTCATCACCTAATTATTTAAGAAAACTAATAATTCTAAGATATAAATTGGTTTTAGAAATCCATGTAAGGGGTTAGAATATACAAATCACTCTTTTGCATCATTTTAAATAAAAGGTTACCTTAATTATTTGTTTATTGTAAATTTACTTTTACGCGTGTCTCTAACGGCCTTAATTATTTTATAAGTGTATTTGCAATTTATATATTGTTGATGGATGTTTGTGGAGTTAGCATTGGACATTTAATCAAGTCTTGTAATTGATGATTTTATTTATTTATAAATATATATTGACCTTTTAACATTATTATTATTTATCCCTCTTACAAAAAAAGTTTGTGGAGAAGGTGTTGACACAAATCTTTGTTTTTAAAAAAGACCTCTAAGTTTTTGTGTAATGCAATTCAATCATCTAATTTTTAATTTTTTATGAACAATAAAATTGAGTTATTTTGTGTAAATGAGCAGCAAGACAATTATAAAATATATTTTTTTAGACTGAAATAACTATATAAAAAACAAATAAACAAAAAACATAAACTCTATATCCTAATCAACACAACATCAAGGGATCCAATTAAAAAGAAAAAATATTGATGATTGGAGGAAAAAAAGAAGAAGAAAAAAGGTCAAAGTTGCCACTAGTTTTTTTTTTTTTGTTTTGAATTTTTTTTTAAATAAAAGGTTTGCCATTGTTCATTGTTTTGAGTTTTGATCCCTTCACCTTCAACTCCTTACAAACAATCAAATTGATATTTTTTATATATATAAAATCAAGCATCAGGTCAGTGATGAAATGGTTTGAAAATATTATAATAACCAAATTAGAAACAAATAAAAAAATTATTATCCTAAAACTCCAATCAACACAACATCAAATAATAAAATTGAAAGGAAAAAAAATTCAGCAACCAAAGTTTTTTTAAACATGAAGATAAATAAAAAAAAACGCTGTGCGAATCTTTAAATTTTGCCTCATAATACATTACTGATGGCTTAAAGTTTTTGTTTTTTTTTTTAATTTTAATGATACCAGTATTGTTTTGCCTTGTAATCCATGATGTTTTGCCAAACAAGCCACAATACATTAGTGATGGGTGGAATATTTTTCTTATAAAAAAATGAATAATACCCAAATCAATTTTTCTAGAGTTCTCACATAACCTCATCAAAGCCTCGACAAGTCAAGAAAGATAAATAAAAAGACAAATTTATGTATAGAACTTTGCACGCATCTATTAACTAATAGGTCTATTATTTTCTGCCTTTTTCTGAAATAAATTGATGCAGTGCATGGTGGCGGCCAGGATTGATAATCATCGAAGCATCTCGGCCACGACGGTCCCTTCCCTGACAGGGCATTCTGACAGCCCTTGCCATGTTACTTTCCGATTTTTGCAGGCCATTATTATGTCAAAAGGGAGATAAGCACATATTCCTTGTTCCATAAGCAAGTTGTGCAACCACCCAGAGCACAGATGTTCTTCGCTGTGAATTGTGCATGTCCATGTTTTTTTTTGCTTTTCTTCTTTTCTTTTTTTTTTAAAAAACAAATTTATGTTTTTTCTATATATCATCCTCATTTATTAGATATTGTAATTCATAACTTATTATAGTTTTTTTTTTTATTATTCCAGTCTTGTGATCTAAAAGCATCTCCAATGAGAAGCTAAATAAAAAGCCAAAAATAAAAAAAACTAATATTTTAGCTTTTCTTTGCTTGTTTTGCACACTCTAAGGGGAAAGCTAAATAAAATGCTAAAATGTCTTTTTTGTCCCACAAATGCTATTTCTATATAGTTCTTCAAAGAGCCAAAACCAACAAAGTGGGGCCACTAAAAAAATAAACTAATTAAATATAACCATGTAAAAAAAATAACATCAAACTTATTAAAAAATAATAAAACACTTGTTTCTTCCACTCCAATATAAATGGCTCTTCAAATGACTTTTTTCCATTGGAATATATATGATAAAAAAAGCTATATTTATACTATTCAAAATGCTATTTTATCAATTTAGCTTTTCAAAATAGCATTTTGCATTGGAGATGCTCTAAGTCACGAGTTTGACGGATTAACCTAGTTGATTTAAGTTTTTTTGGTTTATTTTTTTTATTCATTTTTTTTTTCAGTTTTATCATTCACATTCAACATCTTCAATATTTAATTGATTATGAATTAAGTTTTGTCATTTGTTTTGGTTTGTTTTATATGAGATTATCCTAATCTCATGACCTGAGTCATATGTTTTGAAAGTTAACCCAAGTAGACATAGGTTATTTTATTGTGTCATTTTTTTAGATTGATTTTTTTTTCAAATTTTATCATTCAACAATGGTTTTATTGAGAATTAAACTTCATAATTTATTTTAATTTTTTTAATTTAGGGTTATCATGGTCTCATAACCCGAGTCAATATTTTTTTAAAAAAATATATCATCTTAAATCTTTTTGAGTCAAACTATATTTTTATCAATCGTCCAGGTTGTATTTGGACTTATCAGGTGGATCGGGTCATATTAATTTAACTTTGATTTTTTTACTTGTACTTGAAATTTTATTTTTATAATTTCAAGTTAATTTATTTTTGTATTTGATTTGAAATTATTATTCAAGTCTATTGGCATGGTTGGGCCAGCCACGCATGCCTAATCTCTTTAGTCCAAACATATAATCTCTTTCTTTGGGTCTCATTGATTGATTTAGCCACGCATGCCTAATCTCTTTAGTCCAAACATATAATCTCTTTCTTTAGGTTTTTTTCTCATTGATTGATTTATGTCATTATTGCTAAGAAGATTAAAGATTTTTTGATGATCATATTAGTGATTGCTTTATACATAATTATGTATTAACATAATATGCATAATGTTTTAAATAATTCGCATTTTAATATTGAATGAAAATATAAATTATTATTTTTATTAAAATTATACGCCTTGTCCTTTTTAGTTCAAAATTTGTATATTTTTCTTAGTTTTTTTTTAATTGTTGACAATAAAAAACTATTTTGTTGTCAAAACAAAAATAACACATGAATTCAAAAAGATAATGTAAATGAGAAAAATACATTTCTCATCCACAACTTTATTTATTTATTTTTTATAAATATCTATTTTTTATTATTATATAATTAAATAAAAAATAAAATTTAAAAAATAAGGTTTTTAAACTTATCCAGATATATATCCTAGATCAGTGAATTAATCTGGTTTAGATTAGGCTCAATCTAAAATATCTTTTTTTTTTTAAATAATGTTAAATCAACGTGGTTTTCGAATCTTAAAAAAGAAAAAAAAAAAAAGTTAAACCAGAGTTTGATCATGTCAACGAACTCATGAGTGCACACCTAATTTATCTTGAAACGCGATCCAAATGAAAGACCAAATCAACGTGTAACCAAACTAGTTTGTTTCTAGCGGGAATACTTTTTTCATGCAGAACTGAGAAGTTGTTGATATATACATGATATTAAATAATTTTAGGTGTATGTCAATTGAGTTTATTTTGTTCTATACATCTATCAATTTTTGCATCATTTTTTTTTTCTCAAAATAATGTTGGTTTTGTTGGATATAATGCGCATATTAGATGGAAGATATGAATGGACCCACCCTTCATTATTTTTAACGTCCCAATTCCACCAGCCAATTCATGCTTTCTAAAAATGAAAAGAAATAAAATTATGAACACTAATAATGTGATTGAGAAAGTGATTATTATTATTTTTTAAAGTGTTTTTTATATTAAAATATATTAAAATAATATATATTTTTTATTTTTAAAAAATTATTTTTCACATCAGTGCATTAAAATAATTCAAAATATATAAACAATTTTATTTTTTATAAAAAAAATTAAATTTTTATAAAATATAGTTTGCACATTTCTAAATTGTACCTAAATGGATACAACTAACTCCATAAAAAAACTCGTTCAAGCTCTATTGTGAATAAACTAAACCCAACTTGATCAATAATTTGAAACTGGTTTACTGCTATAAATAAAGCAATTTAGTATAGTTTGGCAATATAGCTGCCATATAATTTGATGATTTGATGTATTTTTAAATAAAAAAATATTTTAAAAAGTAATTATTATTATAATATTAAATACTATCTTAATATTATTTGGTTAGAAATGTTCATGCTTGTTTTTTTTTTTTAAATATTTTTGAAGACTTAATTTAGAGAAAAAAAAAGGTATGATTAAAAAATATATATAATGGTATGCTGCTATTTTTTATGCAAAGTAATTATAAAATAGGCACAATAAATTTAGGTGATAGGAAGATTTTCAACGCATAAATTGATACTAAAGATGGATAAATATTATTTCCGATGGTTTTGGATAAATATATTAAATTTTTTATATTTATTTAATCTTGGATATTCATGGATAAGCTCAAGCTAGGCAGATAAGAGTACTACTAATATAAACAAGCCAATAGGGTAATTTAGAGTCTAATCGCGTAGGTATGATTATTTTTTAAAGTATTTTTTATTTAAAAAATATATTAATAATATATTTTTAATTTTTAAAAATTATTTTTAAGATTAACATATTAAAATAATTTAAAAACATCAAAAATATATTAATTTAAAAAAAATTAAATTTTTTTTAAAATACTTTTGAAATACCATGTTTGATGCACAGTAACAACTTGCTTGGTGACGAATTTGGAACCAAAACACAAAATCAAAGCTGCGAAAAATGACAAGAACAGTAGAGAGAGTTCAACTTTCACTTTCCAGTAAGCAAATAGCCCCAAAAATATTCTAATACGCGATTGCTGCTGCCGCCTATGAATTCCATGTTCTCCGAACAAAACTTCTCGAAAACTTTATAGATCGATCGAAGACCGAAGGAAAACAAATTTACAGAATCAGGACTCAGCTCCCAGTACAAAATAACCTCAAAAATTCATTGAAAAAACAAGAAAAATGTGTGACGCGATTGCCGCCAAAGAAAAATCACGTCCTTGTCTCCAAATCAACCTTTGTTTGTCGTAAGCCAAAGACAGAAGGAACCAAACCCATCCTCAGAAGAAGTCCACACCTGACCTGAGCAACAAAACAAAACAAGACCGATGCAACCTATGTAACTGTAGGCTGTAGCAGTTCAAGCCAAACCCCACCCGCACACAGCAGAGCATCGTCTCCTACGTTATTCCCCTTGTCATTTTCACATCCCCAACAACAGCAACAACAACAACAACAGCAAATCTAATACTATTCTCTCTTCCTCTTCAAGCTTCTCTTCATTCCTTAATCCTTATAAACCATTTCACGTGCTGTTAGTATCATTCTTCTTCTTCTTGCTAGATCTCTCTTCAGTCTTTCCTCCTTCAAGACCCATTATAATGTACGGTCAAGATCATCGTTTCTTTGCCTCTTTATTCAAAGATAAAGAATCTGAACTGCCGGATCAACAACCCTTCATTCTCGGGGGTCTGTTCCTAGATCATAAAACCATCTGTCCTCCTTCCTTTGTTTCTATAGTTTCTTCAAAGAAGAAGGGAAACAATGACAGCCATTCCTATTTGTCGAAAAGAACCTTGCTAAGGTTTGAGAATATGCGGCGGCGAGGTAGGAAAGGTGACGTGTTTTTATCTGTTAGTTTGTCAATAAAGGGGGGAGAAGAAGATGGAGATGGAGGGAATGTTGGGGAGTCAATTGAGAGTTTGGGGCAAGATGGGGTTGAGAAAAATGTCGAGTTGGTGGAGGAGAAGGAGGTTGAAGTGAAGAGATCCGGTACTTCAGCAGCGTTGAATACAACTAAACATCTATGGGCTGGTGTTGTGGCTGCTATGGTTTCAAGGTCTTTCTTTTTTTTTCTTTTTATTGCTTCAAGATTTATGAATCTTTTTTTTTAAGTTAGTTATAATTGTAGCATCATATATTTGCATCGAATTAAGTGGTAATGCAATTGAAGATTGTTTCGTGATTGAATTAGATTTTGTAAGCAAGAGTTACTTAAAGAGGTGAATTTTTGTTCACTAACTTTGTTAAAACCGGTTATCAGAAGGATTTTAAATAGAGCACTGATTTGATTTATGCGTATCTTTTTGTGTCTGTGTTCTGCTTAATTGTACAAGCAGAAAACTACTGCAGTTTTCCTTTTATACTAAATAAACTTCTCTGATGATTGTCTGTTTTGGAATCATGTATGTCAAATGGCAGCAAGAAATCAAAATTGAGAACATTTCGGGCTCCGAATCTTTATTAAGAGTTCTCTATGATAATTGCTCAACTTAATCTTTATTAAGAGTTCTCTATGATAATTGCTCAACTTTCTTAGAACATATAGTTTTCTTAATGGAATTTATTTATGGTTTCTCTAAAAGTTTTAAAAGCCTTTAGTTATGTGATTTGAACTGTGTGCAAACGGGTTGTTAATGTAACTCTCAAGTCCCTTACACTGTATCTCATGTACTGGCTAATGATCCATGTATATGTATTAATTTATTAGCTCTTTTTTGTTCTAATTAATGAATTAATATTTCTTTTGCGTCACATTTGTTCTGAAACAGGACTTTTGTAGCACCTCTTGAGAGGCTGAAGCTGGAGTACATAGTTCGCGGTGAACAGAAGAATCTTTTTGAGGTCATCAAGGCGATTGCGGCGGCACAAGGGTTGAAAGGTTTTTGGAAGGGAAACTTTGTCAATATTCTTCGCACTGCTCCATTTAAGTCCATCAATTTCTATGCTTATGATACATACAGAAATCAACTTCTAAAATTGTCTGGGAATGAGGAAACCACAAATTTTGAGAGGTTCCTTTCTGGTGCTGCTGCTGGAATTACTGCTACTTTGCTTTGCTTGCCGATGGACACTGTAAGTGGTTAACTTAGACTTCAACTCTCTCCTCATGATTTACTGCCATGAGCTTCTTTAATTATTTTGATTTCAATTGTTTCATGTTCTGTATTATGTTTGTTACATCTTAGTTTTACTGCCAATAGAAGTGGTTGGTTATTTCTCGAGTCACCACAGGACTCGGAAGTACCATACTTGACTAAAGCACTGATTTCTGACCATTAGTTTGAAGTGAAAATTTTGTGTTGGAATGTTTAGGGACCATTCATTAGGGTGTAAAAGTTGTTCTCAGGTATCTTTGTTGTGTTTGTGACACAGAGGGGGGCTGTTAGTAGCTCAAGAAAAGAGCTTTTGTACATATAGCAATGGTAAATAATTATTAGTGGATGAGAAGAGAAAAAAAAAAGAATTGGTACTGATGAGAAAGATAAAGTTAGAAAATTGTATAAAAAAAGATAGAGGTGGACAAACAGAAGAGGGGGCGAGAAAAAAACTCTACTCAGCTAAATCTCTTTCTGAACTAGTTGGGGCAGCTGTAGAGAGAGAACAGATAAAAAAGATATTGTACAGGAAGAGAGTGAGAGAGACAGAAAAAAAAACTAGGGAAAGACATATTACTAAGACCATTCCCAAGGTGAAACTTTTCCTCCCTTTGGGTAGCCAAATGGGTTGAAAGCTGGCGAGTTTTTCCTTTCATTCCCAAACAAAAACAGCCTAATGTTCACATCTTACTAAGACCAGCTCCCTCAGGAACAATCAACATCAATGCATAATTTCAAGGAGGGCACCTGGGGATCTTAGATTTGAATCTGTTGCATGTTACTAGGCCCAGGTCCTGCTGAAGCCTGCTCAGATTTTCACCAATAAAATCTGCTGCATATTCATGTGGTTTGCTAAAGCCTCCTTAGCCATCACTGAATTTTCACATAGTTTACTTGTTGCAGTCATGGATTAAGTTGATTCCCTCATTGATTTTATAAAAGTTGTGACATCCATCCAATCACCTGCAAGGCTGCAAATTGGACGTAGGTCTACAAGCTCAAGCTACCATCCTTAGAGCTGCAAGTTGGTTAACATAAAAGAACAACACAATAATGATTGCACTGCATTTTATTCTCATTCTTCATAATTAATTTACTTTCTTAGCTTTATCATGTTATGGTGGATTTTTTTTTAATGAAAATAATTTGTAATTGATGCTAAAAAATGTGAAATTTTACAGATAAGAACGAAGATGGTTGCACCTGGTGGGGAAGTTTTGGGTGGTGTAATTGGCACTTTCCACCACATGATCCAGACAGAAGGTTTCTTTTCTCTTTATAAGGGTTTACTACCCTCGTTAGTGGCAATGGCTCCTTCAGGTGCTGTTTACTATGGTGTTTATGATATGCTAAAATCAGCTTATCTTCACTCGCCGGAAGGAATGAAGAGAATTCAGAACATCAAACAAGGTCAGGAATTGAATGCATTGGAACAGCTGGAGTTGGGTACCATGAGAACATTGCTTTATGGGGCAATTGCTGGTTGTTGCTCTGAAGCTGCTACGTATCCATTTGAAGTTGTGCGGAGACAGCTTCAAATGCAAGTCCGGGCAACAAAGATGAGTGCACTGGCAACTTGCATAAAGATAGTTGAGCAAGGAGGCATTCCTGCTCTTTATGCAGGTTTAATTCCCAGCCTATTGCAGGTATGACGATGCATAACTTCTGTGTACATGAACTGTTCCTTTATTTTATGAAGTTTCTAGCTTTAGATGATGGTCCAGAGAGTTTGCGGTTGAATGCAGTTTTCAAACCATAAAGCAGTTGCCGCTTAACTTTCTCATTAAGCCTGAAAACTGCTTTGTTTTGACTGGTTGTGGTTCTGTCCCGCCATTTTTTGTACTGCATAGCTCATCGAATTAGACCTTAATATAATCCCTCTAGGTGAAGGCACCATGTTTTGTACTTGCATAGCTCCTCGAATTAGACCTTAATATAATCCCTCTAGGTGAAGGCACCATGTTTTGCACTGCATAGCTCCTCGAATTAGACCTTTAATATTGCTCCTGTAGGTCAAGGCAGATGGTTACCTTTATTGTTCAAGTCATATACATGAGCCATGATGTTTTCTACTGTAATCTCAACAATTAAATCATCTTCAAGGGCCATTGAAAGGAAATTTACTGAATAATGGTAGAAAATAGCAAGTCTCTTTGGTATTTGCCTCTACTACAACCCCACTTTCACAATCATGTACCTTAGGAACTTCTGATTTATCCAATCACACATCATTTTTCATGTCGTCTTCTTAGGAGGGCAAGTGTGTATTGATTACTGTCAGCTGCTTTCTAGCCCCACCTTCCCGGCTACTATTCAAAGCTTCTTATCTCGTTCAAATTCCTAATATGTCCATGAACAAAACAGTTTTTAAACAATGAGAAATCAGAATCTAGGATACGTAACTGTGTTGTGTCAAGATATTTTGTTTTGGATTTGGCGGCTTTAGTTGCCGGAACTAGCTGTTGCGATTTATTTTTTTCAATATTTAAAATTTGAAAAAAGTTGAAATAAATCACTTAATTAGCTTAAGTTTGAAACGTTGATGAAATATTCTCATATGAAATTAATCTGGGACCTGCTAATTGTTCACATCTTTATTACATTCCTG
Organism: Populus alba; assembly: GCF_005239225.2. Lineage (NCBI taxonomy): Eukaryota > Viridiplantae > Streptophyta > Magnoliopsida > Malpighiales > Salicaceae > Populus > Populus alba. Next base: position 12,222,717 of record NC_133290.1, read on the forward strand.
GCTCTTTGGAGCTCTCCATAATTCATATCGAATCCTATTGTTCTCAACCCTTTCCAACCCATGTTTTTTCCCCCCGAACCTGCAGGTTTTACCATCAGCTGCAATAAGTTACTTTGTATACGAGTTCATGAAGATAGTGCTCAAAGTCGAGTCAACATAGACAAAGCCCTGGAGGGGGCTGATGTTTCTGAAGTTCATGGTGTCTCAAGTGGTGTTTTCCGGGACCGTTTGGACCATTCTAATATACCTTGTGTACTGTTTTTTTTCAACAGAACTGAGGGAAAATAACCCTCCATTGGTTTCCAGCCTTTCCCTGGCATTTTTACAAGGAGAAGTGAAAGGGAAAATCTGAGTTTAGTATAAAAGAAAATGGGAGAGAAAAAGGCATTTAATGCACATTTACTTGCACGTTAAAAGCCCTGTCCATGTTGCTTAGGAAATAGAAATCAATCTTGCAATTGTTGCTGACTTTTCATGGATTGTCGATTGCAATCACCGAAAGTTGAAACCCTCTGTTGAGAAGTAGAGAGTTGAATGCATTTCAGTTGACTTTTGAAATAAAGATAACTCATCTAATCTGACAATTGTATATTGAAAATTGTATTCAATCAATATCAAGATATTTTATAATATAAAACAAAACATTAGGATATTTTATAGTATGAAATAAGATATGTATATGATAGTATTTATTGAATTTATTTATTTAAATAAAATAAATAAATCTATATTCTAAAAAACTCATAATTTAAAATATAAACACAAATAAAACATGAAAATATTTTATAATATAATATAATATAAAATAAGATATGTATATGATTGTATTTATTTATTTAAATAAATAATAGATAAATTTATATTGTAAAAAATTCATGATTTAAAATATAAATACAAATAAAATTGATTAAAAAAATTTATATTATAAAAAATATTATATAAGACCGAATATATCAGCAATATAATTTAAAAATAAATATTTTTATTTTAAAAAATAAACTTCATCTGTATAAAAAAATTATAAATGAATTAGAATAATATCTTGAAAAATAAAATAAAAACAAAACAACTCAAAAAAAATGCTTATATTAAAAAAAAACATGTAAAAATTGTAATTTAGATCATGAGACCGGGATAAATCTATAGAAAAAACTTGAAGATAATCACAAAATTAATATTAAAAAAAACTTCTATAAAACAATAAAATTATATGAAGTTGGATTTCCAACAAATTAAATATTAAAAGATGAAACCATTAAAAATTTTAAAAAAATGAGGACCGAAATGGAAAAGCAAACTTATAAACAAATTGACTAAATTGAAAAAATTAAAAATTTTATAAATGAAAATAAAATAAAATTAGAGGTTTAATTTTTTTGGATCAAATAGGACAGATAATTTTACTATAACCCAAGATATATTTTACTGAATATTAAGCTACAATAAAAACACTCATATTATTTAGTTTTTTAAGCAATATTCTCTGAGGCATGTTTGGTAGCGTAAATTACTTTTCAAGGTTAATATTTAACACTAGCAACATGGGAGTTTATTTATTTATTTATTTTGAAAAACAAAAAAAATAAGTATTAATAATTGCAATTTTCCCCCGCTGTCTCACCTTTGCCAACCATCTCTAGCAGAAGAAAATAATATGATTATTTCTTGCTGCTAAAAAGGGGCAAAGGACAGCCACATAGTGAAAGAGTGAAAAGGTAGGTGAAAATAAGCTACTACTTAATTTTAAGGAATAGGGAGGGGGTAATTTTAGAGGGTGTTTGGGACTGTGGTAGCTGTTGCTTTTCAAATAGCTTTTCGTGCCGAAAAGTATGTCAATAATGTTTTTTTATTTTTTAAAAAATTATTTTTAATATCAGCACATCAAGACGATCTAGAAAGTACAAACCGAACTCAATTTTAGCAAAAAAAAAAAAAAATTGAAATTGTGCAAAAAAAACCGTTTGGACTGCAGTACCAAACGGCCCCTTAATTTAGCCCCTAATGTATTATTTCATTAATAATTGAGTTTCAATTTGATTTTATCAATTTTACCCTCCATATAACTGAAATTATATAGTTAATGTTTAAAATTATTACAACGATTATTTTTTAAAATGTTTTTTTGTAAATATATATATTTTTTTATATCAGTACATTAAAATAATTTAAAATTATTAAAAAAATTAATTTAAAGAAAAAAATACTCTAAAAAATTTTGAAAAGAATTTTTTGATCAATTTTAATTTTTAATTTTGATATATTGGATGGAAGCATTTATTAATCTCTTAACTATCATTAAAAGATGGATGCATAGATGGTTGATATTATCTAATGTTGATTAGACTTGGAGTGAAATTGATTGAAAGATTATGAAATAATTAGGCAATATATTAATAGAGTATTTTTTTTAATTTAAAAACAATTACTGAGTCTCTGAGAAAATATTATGGTGTTCAAACATTAATTAATGGTATCATATTATTTATTTCATTGACCCATCTTGAAAAAAAGAAGATAATTAATATAATATTAGTTACTTTGTATGTAATATAAATTTATCAAGGTTTTTCCATAACAATAGACAAATACCTGGAAAAATATTATCAAAATAATTTGGCGAGGCTAATTATTCTAACACGCAATGATTGATTATGTCAAAATTTTAGAGCATTTTTTTTCTTGTTCGTACACAATCTCCATCATATTTCCCAACTATTTGACTTTTTTTTTTTTTTTTTCCTGAAAGGATTTAGCTAGTTTTTAACTTTCAGCCTGTCATTGTGTTCATCTTACTCAATGCTCGCCATTGGTGTTATGAACATTATTTACGGCTGGTGGCCTTAACTTAAGTATCAATTTTTTTTAATTTTAAATTTAATTAAATAAAATAAAAATATGATTTAACTAGGTTAGATGGCATTAGAAATCTAATGGATTCGGTTGAGATTATCATCCCAATTCTTTATGGGAAGATTTGTTAATTTAAAAAGAAAAATAAAAAGAGAATGGAAATGCGGTGATAAATATTATTTGTGTATGTTTAAGATGTTTTTAAAATATTTTAATTTGATATTTTTTTAAAATAAACACTTTTTTAAGATAAAAAAGAAGAAGAAGAAGCAGCCCCATCCCGGAAATCACGTCAAAGGGAGACTCGACCTCACTCAGTACTCTCCTCCTCCTCCTCCTCCTCTTGCCCAAAGTCCATTTTGGCTGCTGCTGCTACCCAATTACCTTTTTCCCCTTATGTCCGTACCCCCTTTCAGCTTTATTTTCTTGTCTTACTCCCTTCAAATGCTGTCCTTTAGATTTCTTCTCTGAGTGTCAGATCAAAACACAGAGCTTCGTATTTACACTTCTTAATTATTTATTTTGCACGGTAATTAACGTCTCTTTTCAAGATTTGACATCACATAAACAGAGGCAGGGATAGAGACTAAAAAGGAGGAGGAAGAGGAGGGAGGTGGAGGAGTTGATCAATCATGGCTGAGACTAGACGTTATCCTCTTGGTAACCAGCTAGGTAAGAGAGTTTCAACTTTTTTTTTTTTATTATCTTCTTTTTTTCCTCACTTTGATTTTGGACTATTCGTTTGTACAGTGTATTATAAAATTGTGATTTTTGGAATTTATGCTGTTGAAGGTTTTCATTTTTGTTTTTTATGGCTGGCTTGTATATATTTTAGAAGAGGAAGATGTTAGCAGGACTGAAGTTCTGATCTGGGCTTAAAGTTTGGGTTTTTATGGGTGGGTTTTACTTGTAGAACAAAGGGACAACCTTTTAAGCATTACCACTTATTTACCAGTGCAACAGTTCATTGAAGATAATTTATCTACTAAACCTAGTGATAATCTTGGTGTTCTTTTTGGGAGGGTCTGAGCTTTTGAAGAGGATTTTTGCTCAAGATGTTATCATTAATTGATAACTGGATTTCAAAACAACGACAACGCTGGATTAAGATTTATGTTTTATTGTTAAGGGGATAGATTTTCTTGCTATATCAGTCTCTAATTTCTTCTCTTATACAGTCTTGAAGGTGGTTTAGAAATGGTGGCATTAACTATCATGCTTTATATTCTCCTCTTGTCTTTGTTTGTTTTTACACTTGATGTTGTGAAGTTACCGATGATGTGCGTTTAAAATTTTTTTGTCATCCGCTGGAGTGCAGATATTCAGCAAATTCTGGTAGAAGCGCAGAATCGATGGCTACGACCTGCTGAAATTTGTGAAATTCTTAGCAATTATCAGAGATTTCGTATTGCCCCAGAACCTGCACATATGCCTCCAAGTAATATTTTGTCAGCATTGCTTTCGTTGATTAATTGTTCAATGAACCTTTCCCTGTAGTTGCCTTTCATAAACTTGTGGATAATAAGAGATCTTTTTTGTTTTTAGCTAGTTCATTCTAGTTATTTTCTTCTCTTTCATGAGAATCTACTATGAAATTTGTTTTGCATCTGATCCATGTGGCAAGATTCCTTAAAACTCCTAACTGCTTTTTGAGTCAAGGTTAATGTTTTGCAATATTGCAAACTTATCTCTCGTGGAAAGCCCGAGGATAATGGTGTCAAGTGTGGGTGAGAGACCATAGAATCTGCATATCTTTGATAGATTCATTTCAATAGTTCTATGTTTCTAAGATTGAAATGATTTTCTGATCATTAATCAAGTGTTCACTTGTTTTTCTTTTGTGTTTGAACCTTTCTGTCGGGTTTCAAATTGGACATCATTCTCACAAATCTACAGCAGCTGAAGCATAAAATTGCAATCACATTTATTCTAAATCAACGATTTGGTTTTGATTTTTTTTTGTCCTGTCATTTTATTCAACTTTAAAGGAAATGACGGAACTACTTGTTTAAGCTCACTTATCCAATAAAATATTATTTTTTTCAACTCCAGTCACTTATCAAATACAATTGTATTTGTTTGAATTCCAAGTTTCAGTGTTTTCTTTTATCTAGGGAAAGGCTCCTGCATTAGGAGTCCTCCCCATTTTTTGTCTGATTACTAATGGGGCTAGAAGTTGCATTTTAGGTTAGGAGAAGCTCATAGTTGACAATATAATGTGTAGCGTGAGTGCTTCTGCCTTATTATAGTGTTTGTGCACATCAAGTTCGTTATCTTCTCCACTACAGGCGCACAGGCCTCCATTTGATTAAGTTCCTATTATTAAGGTACAATTGTAAACATATCTTGGCTCCAATTTCAGGTGGTTCACTGTTCCTCTTTGATCGCAAAGTGCTCAGGTACTTCAGAAAAGATGGCCATAACTGGAGGAAGAAAAAAGATGGGAAAACTGTGAAAGAAGCTCATGAGAGGCTCAAGGTAAGCATATTAGGGTATTTGAATCAGGCATCTTTGAGCCATTGCCTTTGTCTTCTAGCTGATGTATTTTACTCCGCTGCAGAGGCATTGTTTATATTTAAGATTTATGTGTTTTTTCAAATCATAGTAACCGAAAAACGTGTAAGCATATTAGGGTATTGGAATCAGGCATCTTTGAGCCAAAGCCTTTGTATTCTAGCTATTGTATTTTACCCCGCTGAGGCATTGCTTATATTTAAGATTTATGTGCTCTTTCAAATCATAGTAACTGAAAAAAAAAAGTGTATGTTCTTTCAGTCTGGAAGCGTTGATGTGCTGCATTGCTATTATGCACATGGAGAAGATAACGAAAATTTTCAAAGACGCAGCTATTGGTTGCTTGAAGAGTGAGTCCTTGAATCTTTTCATTTTTGATCTTCCAGTATCTTGGATCTAAATACTTGCATTTCAAACTATTCGTCCGGCATCATACATACCATGGTTTATAAAGTGGCATAACTAGCAATATTTAAGAAGATTGGATTGGTTCTAACCTGTTGATATATGTGTATTTCACATTGAATTAATAGCTTTCATTTTATTTTATTTTATGAAAGTCTGATTTTGTGATTATTTCACGTTCTACTTTTGGGTTTCAATTAATTAAGAGGCATAAAAACCAAGGCTTCAAGCTTTTTGTGTAACTGAGGAAATTATTGACCTACATGAGTTCCATGGTAATGAATTCCTTCAACTGTCTTTTTTTGGCCTGTTTTTCAAAAATTATAGGTTTGGTCACAACCTTTCTGAAAAACCTTGGATTATGTCTGTTAGCACACATATACAGCACAATTATTGCTTTGACGCTTAAAATCTTTTTATGTGTGTTCCATTTCATGTGAAGTGTTAAATTAGCTAAAGAAACCGGCAGTTTTGGCCATCACCTGCTCCTCGTTGTTGATATTGTTGGTTTAAAATGCCTTCTTGAAATAACAGCTGGTTTCTTTCTTCTATATTCCATTTTTTAGACAGATGACCATCTTCTGTTTCTTACGTAGCTGTCCTCTACTGCAGGGAACTTTCACACATTGTACTTGTCCACTATCGGGAAGTAAAGGTGACATTTTATACACCGCTCCTATCTTTTATGCTCCTTTTAGCTATCTTAGTCTGTCACTCTGTGTTCCAAAAAGTTCTGCTTTGTTGGATAACTTGAAAGACAAGTCTACTTTTTGCTGCCTTTATTCTTTCTCAAATATTTATTTGGCTGTGCTGAGAACAATAGAATCCAATAGCTTTTTTTCTTCCATGGGTTAGTCTCTGTATTTTCCAAATAATAATTTCACTATACCAGTACTTGGAACCCCTCCCACACCAGGCAAAAAAAAGAAAAAAGGATTGAAAACATTAAGGGAAAAAGGAAACAAATCTGTCTCCAAAATTTTGAATGTGGAGATGTATTAAATAATAGTGCACGTGTTGTCCACACCTCCGAGGCTCCAACATATGAAAATTTTTAAGTTAGGAATAGGAATCTAATGATGAGTGGTGCACATGAATGGGCTGTGATGGGATTTGATCCTTTTGGTGAAAATGATGCCTTGATCATTGGATTGTGACTGTCATTTGATTAAATTGGTATGCTGTGATTTTTTTGTCATATTGTAGAATTTAACAATGCATGGATGTCTTTTGTCAACACAATGAAAATAGAAGTTATTTATCTGAGGATTGAATCCATCATGTATCTTTGGTGCAAAAGCTATTAGATGAATGCTGCACATGCAATAAATCCATGTTAGGTGTGTTTGAAGTGCGGTTGAACCTCACTTTTGAAAGATTTTGAATTTTTTTTGCTTTAAATTAATGTTTTTTTGGTGTTTTTAGATTGTTTTGATGTGCTGATGTCAAAAATGAATTTTAAAAAGAAAAAAAAAATATTATTTTAATGCATTTCCAAGCGAAAAGCATTTTGAAAAACAATCTCTGCCATGCTTCTAAATAGGCCCTTAGACTAGAGCCGTAAAACAGTTGTGAAAAGAGATGATTTGTGTGTGTATTTGTGAACCAGAATCAGTGGCAGTAATTGGATAAGATCAACAAAAAATTATCGTGTATTTTTTATACAATGAAAATGATGACACGTGTAACACTTCCGCACACTTCCGCAGGTGGAATCTAAACCTGAAATTTATCTACTTTTGCCTTGTATGAATGCAACTAGATATGTGTTTTAGACTTTAGAGCAGGATTATAAAAGGAACTTATTTAATAAGATACCTTCAGCATGGGATTGAAGTTTTTGTCTCAAATGGATTAAAATACTGTTGAATTTCAGGCTGAAAATTGCGTATGAGAATCTATCTGCACCTCTGTTCCGACAGGAGAATCTATGTGCGCTTATTTCTTGTCTTTGCTGCTTAAAATCACGATTCAGTTATTGTATTCATGTTATTTAGTTTTTTGTTACTCTAACCTAAGATGGCTATCATGAATGGAGTATCTCTTATTCTAGAAGAGGAAAATGGTTGACATTAAAGTTTCTTCATTCACTCGTGTGTATCATCTATCAACTCAGCAATCTTGATATTGGGTTTGAGCTGCTTTAACTTTCATATGTCGGCAGGGAACCAGGACAAATTTTAACCGCATTAAAGAGCATGAAGAATGTATTCCTTACTCTCAAGAAACTGAAGACACAATGCCCGGTTCAGAGATGGACACTTCTGTTTCTTCCAGTTTCCACCCTAATGGTTACCAGGTGCCTTCAAGAACTACAGATACGACAAGCATGAATAGCGCTCAGGCATCAGAATATGAGGATGCTGAATCAGGTGCCTTTTTTATTCATTTTTTGTGCATCAGTTTCTATTGACAAGAATTTGTGTCAGTTTCATTAGAAGATGTAGTATAGCTTTCTGTATGATGAATGCTTTGGATTTTTCATATTCTTACATGTGGAGATGGTGTTTATTGCAGTATATAATAACCAAGCCAGTTCCAGATTTCATTCTTTTCTTGAGGTGCAAAAGCCTGCAATGGAGAGAATTGATACAGGCTCATCTGTTCATTATGATCACATGACATTTTCAAGTAAATTGGTTCTGATGTTTTGATCTTTCTAGAGTAAATGTCCCAAAAGTTTTTACCCTATACACAAGAACTTACACAATAATCCCTGTTACTTTAAATAGGCAATTATCAAGGCAAATTGTCAGCGGTTCCTGGGATGGACTTCATCTCACTTGCCCAAGTGGATAAAACTAAAGAAACTAATGGTACTGAATCAGCATGTGAGCCTCAAAAAGTCACTGACTTGCCGTCGTGGGAGGATGTATTAGAAAATTGTGCTAGTGGAATTGAATCTGTGCCTTTCCAGACACTTTTGTCACAAGATGATACGGTAGGAATCATCCCTAAACAAGAAGATGGAATACTGGAGAAGCTTTTAACCAATAGCTTTGATAAAAGGGAGGATATTGGGAGTCATATACTTGATCAGGAAGCATGGCAGGTACTATGTGATCCTTTCTGTATGTTTTTTGCATCACATGCTTAATTCAGAATAAAGGGTAGTTTGTGAATGCCAAACTCTTCTTTGCAATAGTTTTCAAGGATGGAAGGATGGCGGTGACTTTGTTTTTGGTTCATATGCATCATGAGTGAAATTGATGAGTGGTTATATAGGTCTCATTCCCATAATTGCTTCTCATGCAATCGATTATAATATATACATGAACATTAGATATCTATAATGCATGTATTATCATAAAACGGTGTGGCTGGGATAAGAATGTTAGGATTGATGAATTGTAACAGAAGACAAGACTTGTGTAGGATGAGTCATATGAGTACATCTGTGGGAAGGTTGAGGATACATAAATGAAGATAACTTGAGAGATGGTGGTTTCTTTTGGCCATTTCTAACTTCAACCTGTTGATACACTAGGGAGAAAAAGTAACACACTGAAGTATTAGGAGAAATCAGGGGAGACTGATCAGAAATGGTGTGGAGTGAATTGACAAAGGGTGATCCAGTTTCACAATAGTTTATAGAAATTTTATCCCATAATACAACTGAATGAAGGAGGCAGATTCATCATTCATGTAGTCAATCTCAACTAATTTGGGATTCATGCTTAGTTGAGTCGAGTTGTGAATTACTGTCTACTATATCAAATTCATTACATTTTCAAATTACTGCAAATGTCTCATTATATGTTAATTATAGATTTGTTATCTTTTCTTCTTCTGATTCACTTATCTGTTTTGGGCCTTAACTTGCCTTCTAAACAGTCTATGGAGGGTGTTTCTTCACATCTATTAAAGTGGTCCATGGATGAAAAGTTACTTCTGGACTCAGGATACGATCTCACTGCTAGGTTTCCTGATCAACAACTTGATAGTGGCAACTTAATCAATACTCTTGAGCCTTTCTGTACACAGGAAAACGATCTCCATTTCCAAAATGACATTCAAATAAAGCCTGCAAATGCAGATCATGGTATGACCCTAGAGGGAAAATCAATGCACTCTTCTTTGGTGAAACATCATATATTGGATGGTTCAGGGACAGAAGGTTTGAAGAAGCTTGATAGTTTCACCCGATGGATGAGTAAAGAACTTGGAGATGTAGAGCCACAGGTGCAGTCCAGTTCTGGGTCCTATTGGATTACTGCAGAAAGTGAAAATGGGGTTGATGACTCCAGCAATCCTTCTCAAGGAAACCTGGATGCATATTTGCTTTCTCCCTCTGTCTCCCAGGACCAACTCTTTAGCATTATTGATTTCTCACCCAACTGGGCATATGCAGACACAGAGATCAAGGTACTATACAAATATTAGTATTTCTTGTGTGCTAGATTGTGCAGTAACATCGAAGTTATTGAATGTGTCAGCTTTTCCTTCTAGACTGGATTGAGGTTTCTGAGCTGAGCTACCACTCCTTGCTGGGGTATATCATATAATGCTTCATTTTGATATTATAATGTTCTTTTCTCATTTATTCTACATATATTCAGGTCCTAATCATGGGAAGATTCTTGAAGGGTCGAGAAGCAGCAGAAAACTGCCAATGGTCAATTATGTTTGGAGAAGTTGAAGTTCCCGCAGAGGTTATAGCTGATGGTGTTCTTCGTTGCAATACTCCCTTGCATAAGGCTGGCAGGATTCCTTTTTATGTTACATGTTCAAATAGGGTAGCTTGTAGTGAGGTGCGTGAATTTGAATACCTCAGCCACACCCAAGATATTACCTATAACTATAGTGACAGTGTTACTGAAGATCTTAATATGCGATTTGGAAAACTACTGTCCCTGAGCTCTGTCTCCCCTTCAAAATATGACTCCAGCAGTGTGGATGAGATTTTGAGCAGTAAAATCAACTCATTGCTGAATGAGGACAATGAAACATGGGACCAAATGTTTAAGCTTACTTCAGAGGAGGGGTTTTCCTCAGAAAAAGTAAAGGAACAGCTTGTTCAAAAGCTACTCAAAGAACAATTACATGTATGGCTTTTGCAGAAGGCATCTGAAGGTGGAAAAGGCCCTAGCGTATTAGATGAGGGTGGCCAAGGGGTGCTACATTTTGCAGCCGCCCTTGGCTATGATTGGGCCCTGGAACCTACTATAGTTGCTGGTGTAAGTGTCAATTTTCGCGATGTTAATGGATGGACTGCACTTCATTGGGCAGCATCTTATGGCAGGTGAGAGATGTGTTTTCTTTTATTTGCTTTTTTTTCTTAATTTTTATGGAGCAAACCTTGCTTCTAGTATAGTAGTATCTCCTTTCTTGTCTTCCTTTCAGTTCACAGCACTTCATATTGCAAGCTGAGGATTAGCATGGAGTATGATACTATGATAGTTTATTGGACACGGGAGTTTTTGATAAATTTACCAGAATAAAACCAAATAGGCTACTGAAAAATGTTAACTAGGGTGCAAGCTGCTGTCATTTAGAAACTGGGCGGCTAATCTCATAGAATAGAGGGGAATTTTATTAGTGATGTTGGGATATCATCAAATACCATGTTGCAAATGATAGCATGCTAAGTTTGTAATCTGTTTTATCTTATCAATTATATAGAAGTGGCATCAAATCGAGCTTTAATCCTAGCTGGGATCAAATTACATCAGCAATTTGTGGCTCTTATAATTTCATACTAGTTTCTTTTTTCAAAACACTTATTAAATTTGTACACTTTTCTTGTATTTTGGCTCGAATATCAGAGAGCGAACAGTTGCTTCCCTCATCCATCTAGGTGCCGCTCCTGGAGCATTAACAGATCCAACACCCAAATATCCCACCAGCAGAACACCTGCTGACTTAGCTTCTGCTAATGGACACAAAGGAATTTCCGGCTTTCTTGCAGAATCTGCTTTGAGTGCCCACCTTTCTTCTCTGAATTTGGAAAAGCAGGATGGCAAGGCTGCAGAATGTTCTGGAACACAAGCATCAGAGACAGTTTCAGGCTGTAATGCAACTCCAGTCAATGATGCTGACTTACCAAGTGGACTGCCCCTGAAGAATTCATTGGCTGCTGTTTGTAATGCTACTCAAGCTGCTGCTCGTATTCACCAAGTCTTCAGAGTTCAGTCTTTCCAAAAGAAGCAGTTAAAAGAGTATGGTGATGATAAATTGGGAATGTCACATGAGCGTGCTCTTTCACTTATTGCAGTCAAGTCACAGAAGGCAGGACAATATGATGAGCCTGTTCATGCTGCAATACGAATTCAGAACAAGTTCCGTGGTTGGAAGGGTAGAAAAGAATTTTTGATAATCCGGCAGCGAATTGTTAAAATTCAGGTGCATACATTGTTCTCTCTTGATTTTCTGCTCTTTTTTTCTGTATTACTCACCTACGTAACTTTCTCTGACTAGTTTTTTCCTTTTACAAAGCATATAACTCTTGAAATCTAACCTTGAGTTTTTTTTTCTGGTGAAGGCCCATGTCAGAGGCCACCAGGTCAGGAAAAACTACAGGAAGATAATTTGGTCTGTAGGCATTCTGGATAAGATTATCTTACGTTGGAGACGGAAAGGAAGTGGTTTGCGTGGCTTCAAATCTGAAGCACTTACTGATGGTTCCAGCATGCAAGTTGTCCCGTCAAAGGATGACGATGATGATTTCCTTAAAGAAGGCAGAAGGCAAACAGAAGAAAGATCACAAATAGCCCTTGCAAGGGTGAAATCCATGCATCAGAATCCAGAGGCAAGAGAACAATATTGCAGGCTGCGCAATGTTGTTGCTGAGATCCAGGAGGCCAAGGTAACAGATTATTATTTTTATTCTTTTTCCTTGCTAGTTGCTTGACAGTTGTTTGCATTGGAGACAACAGTGAAGGGTTGTCATCACACTAGAACTTTCTAAAATACTATTCATTATATTAGCCGCTGGGGGATGCACAGTCCTCTTCAGTATGCTATGCAAGTCAGGTTTTTGTTGGTACTTTGGTAGAACATTGTTGGAACTAAACAGTTTATGATGAGCAGACTAGGTTTTTATTTTTATCTAGAAAGCGATCAGTGGACTAGGTTGGAAACCAAGGGAGATGACAATGAATTTTTCAAATCTCCTCCACTTTTATAGTGCAGAATGAGATTCACATGATCTGTGGACATGTAAACCAAGGGGAAAATGTTTTCCTGAATTTCAGAAGTGGTGGTTTCAATGACAACCATGAGCTCTCAAAGAGATGAAGCAAACACTGTTTTGTTAATCTGATTGGTTTTATGATCTGTAAATCTTACAGGCTATGGGCGAATGGGCTAACAATTCTGAAGTGATGGCTGAGTTTGATGACCTGGTCGATCTTGGAACGTTAATGGATGATGACTCTTTCATGCCTTCAAATTCTTGAGCCGACCCGGTTATCCCATTTGAATAGAAGCTGAAATTTGTTTGTAAATGTTGTCCCTATTGAGTCTCCTAATTATTAACTGAAGTAGGTTAGGAATGTATCAGATGGAAGCAGTAGTGCTGTATTGTCTTGGTGTCTGTCTTTATGCACAGTATTAATGTGTAGTCTTGAGTTGTAATAAGAACACTCTGAAGTTGAGAGAAATGGTATACGATGAACAAACTTGAAAAGTTTTTTAGTTAGCAAGTGGTTGGCGTTCATGGGGATCTAGTCTTTGCTTTGAAGCTTTTTCTACAACAAACAAATTGAGGGCTGTATGGTCCTTTTCAAAAGAATTCAAAGCTGGCATCTTCGATAGAAATTCTGCATTCCAGAAACTTACAAGACTCTTCTAGCCGCAGCCTTGAGGCTTCAGTGGCAAAATATGGTAGGAGGAATTGGCTTGTTTTTGTGGTATTTCCTTTTTATGGTGCAATTTTTTATACTCACCTTTTTTTAATCTACCAACAATTTTGTTACCCCTTTTAACCATGTAGCAGTGGGAGGTCCATATACTAATGGATTTGCAATTGGTAGTTAATTGATTACATGCAAATTGTTCGGAAAGTAATTTTATGTTTTTCAGCATAGTAAAATTCTTTGCTTCCTAAAGTTTTTCTATTCCATTATATAATACATAAATTATTTTTGTAATTATCTCTGTTTAGGGATAACTATAAAACAAACCCCAATACTGTTTCTTTTTTGTTTTTAATTTAAAATTTAAGAAATTATAGGTTGTTTATGTAGTTAAATGGGAACGATCAAATTAGATAAAAAGACATTTCTCCTTGTATATATGATAAATGTTAATCTGTATAATTTTCTCACAAACTTGTTTATCTCTTCAAAACATGATTTCTCTCTCTAGTCTCTCCACATACATGTACCACGTAGAAACACTATATTTAAAGCATGATCATTTGTTTATATATATATAATCTCTTTGTGCAAGTACCAGAGGTTTTATATATATATATTTGTTCTCTTCACACAAGTACCAAAGCTAGAAAACCTCTTATTAGTATTATTTTATTCAACATTGTTTGTCGGGAACAATGTATAATAGTGGTGAGGTATTTAATTGAATTGTGATTCAGTGGCATATAAGTGTTGTTATTTTATGTTAAATTAGTGGGTAATGGTTAAAATATTGTGAATATACACTTGATTTAACAAAAATAATCAATAATTTTTAATTTACCATAAACCTTATCTCGAAGCTCTGAAAGCCCTATATTAATTGGTTTCTAGCTAGCTTGATTACAATATTAAGTTTTGTAGTCATGTTTAAACTATTGTTTTCTTTTTGTAATGCATGTTTTGTTAACTAAACATAAAAACCCATAATTTTATCAGGAATTTTGATAATGACAATTTAGAAAGTGAAAGAACTAAAAGGGTAAATGTTGGCACTAATAGTGTGCATTATAAAGGTGGTGATAAATATGCAAATGGTGAGGAGGAGACATATGATAATTATATTCCTTCCAATGAGGAAGGATTTGAATTTGTTAACGAAAAAGAAAATGAATGAATTGTCAGCTTAGATGGTGATGTATGTTTTGATTAAAGTTTGTTAAGTGGTTTAGAATCAGAGGATGAATGGAAGATAAGTTGCGATGAAGATGATTATAATATTGCATTTAGTGCAAAATCAGATAATAGTTTTAAGGTTTCTGAAGATAAAAGTAGAATGATCGGGAACAAGTATAAGAAGCCAAATGTTGATCCCACCTTTGGATTTAAATGCAAGACATTTTAAGTGGGAGTTGATGGATCAATTAAGTTTCAAGAATGTCAGATCTTTTGTAATGTCAATCATTTTAGGAAAGTGTTTAAAGAACATAAAGTTAAACATGACTATCATTTGAAGAGACATCTTAAGGAGTATAACCCTAATTTTAATTCTGAAGGTACAAAGAAAGTTTTAAAGATTTTATGTGTGTTTAAAGGCTTAGAAGGAGGGGTTTGTCAATGGTTATGGACCTTTCATTAGCATTAATGGATGCTATTTAAAACATCTATATAGAGGTGTCTTATTATTAGTGGTGGGGTTGGATGACAATAATAGAATTTTTTCAGTTGCGTATACCATCGTGGAGGCAAAAAAAAGTGACACTTGGAGATGGTTTTTATATGCCTTGTATGATTCTATAAGAAATGGAGTATATGAGAGGCAACTTTGCATTATGTTTAATAGGTAAAAGGTATAGGAAAATAACATCTTCACTATGGTGCAATATATACAAGCAATATTGACACAATCCAAGGACTTGTCAAAGAAATACTACTGAATAATCTAGAGAATTCCATGATGTTGTAAGTTCAAGTTGTGTTACAATGGGTATGAGTGGTTGAGGGGGTATGAGGGGTGTTGGAAGGGGTCATGCTAGTGTTATAGATGTTGGCATAGTTGTTAGGGGTGTTGACATAACTGTCAGGGGTTCTAGTAAAGATGTTGGTAGGGGTGTTATAGGTGTTGACATAGCTGTCAAGAGTTCTATGAGAGGTGTTAGAGTGTTGGCAGATGTGTGATGGATGCTGGAAGTTACAATGATGTCGGAACATCATCATCTCAACACCCAACCTAGATTAGTTGCATTGATTGAAGTATGCATTATGGATGATTGTTGCTTGATTGAAGTATGTATTATGAGGTATAATATTTAGTGCATTTTTTTCTTAAATATGCATGATGTTTAGTGCATGAATTCACTATTGTTATTTATTTAATTTGAATATGATGAATAATATCATAGTTAGAAATAGTAAAATTACACACACTAAATTATAAACCAATAACAACTTTACACTTATAAAATTAGCCTTTATATTGTGATTCTTAATTGAAACTCGATGTAATTCATCTTTAGTCTTCTTCACTTCATCTAGTATTCGATTAATTCCATTAACACCTCCTCATTATCTAATGGTTAACTCGATATCATTAATAGGTTTGCATCAATCATTGAATATGTCCTATGTCCTAGCATAACCTATCATCGTATTTATAGAAAAATTTGTTTTTACTTGCATTTGTTTCCAATATCATGATAACTACTCTTTCTTTTTTATCATATTTCATTCACTTTCTGTTCTTGAACTTTAGTCTATTCAAGCTATTGCAAATTTGTAAGCTATTAGTATTTGATGAATATGATGACATTATTGTGGTAATTTTGTGGTTGTTTTTGGTAATGTGTGCACGTGTGTGTGTTGGATTTATATGTTCGTTTGGTAATTTTGGATCGTGTTCAAAGTTGTTAAATGGAGGAGCTACGGCCACAAGTTTTTCCCTCCCTCTTTCCTCTCTCTCCTCTTAGAAAATCATAATGGTCATTGCAAGAAAACAAGCAAGTCAAGTTATTTGTTTATTAAGTTAAATTAGGTACTTATTTTTTAGATTGCAATATATTTGGTCTTGAATAATTTATTGAGTTAATTTTTTTTTTCAATTTCATCCATTGATACTTGATTTTTATATCAGATTGATCCTTATTATTTTGATTGCAATGTATGTGATCTTGGATTATTTATTAAGTTAATTGTTTTTTTTAATTTCATCCATTTATAATTGATTTTAATATTAAATTTGATCCTTATTTTTTTAATTGTGATGTATTTGGTCTTGAATCATTTATTGAATTAATTTTTCTTTCAATTTTATCCTTTAACATTTTATTTTTAGATCAAATATGGTACTCATTCTTTTGATTATTATTTGTAGTTGTTCTTATCCCTTTTTTAATTGATTTTTTTTCAATTTTATTCTTTATTATTTGGTTTTATTTTCTTTTTGCGTCAAATTTGGTTCTCTTTCTTTTCAAATCTACATTTTTAAACCATTTTTTTTAATTTGCTTTTTCAAGTTTATCTCTAATTATTTTGGTTGGTTATGAATTTTACATTATTATTTTTTGAGGTTTGTTTTTTATGTTGTGATTCGACCTCATGAGCCGTATCACAAGTTCTAAAGGTTGGACCGGGTTAGCTTCGGTTATTTTTAATTATTTTTTAAAATTACATCCATCATCATTAAGTTCGTTGGAAATTTGTATTCTTTTTTTTATTATTCTTTTATGAATTTGATTTTTCTTTTTTCTTTTTTCCTTTAATTCAATATTTGATGATATTTAAGTTTTGGTCCTCAATGTTTTTATTTTTAATTTTGATTCTTAGTTTTTTTTTTATATCAAGGTTTAATTTGTTTTTAATTTCATCCTTAGATCCATAATATTTATTTTTTTAAAATTATTTTTAAGATTTAGTCATCATTCTCTTAATTTTTATTTTGGATTCATTTGCTAATTTTATTTTATTTTATTCCCTTTAATTCAAATTTTTTGTTTATCCTCTCAATTTATTTTTTTAAATGAGATCCTTGTTCTCTTAATTGTTATTTTTTAATCCTTTGTTTATTTATTTTTATTTTATAATTCAACATCTCATTTAAAGATATTTGGTCTTTTTAATTTTTCCTATTGTTTCTAGGCCTTACCGAGGAGTCTATCTGAAACAATTATCAAATCATGAGTTGCGTGGGTTGACTCAAGTTAGCCAAAGTCGATTAAATGTTTTTTTAATATAAAAAATTCAAAATGATACTATTTTTTAAAAAAGAAAAATAGTCAACGGGTTTTGACTAGATTTTCCCCGAATTAATCGAAACATGGTCAACCTAAGTTTTTAATGTCTTACACTTGATCAATTCTCCCCCAATTTCTTTTGAAACTCAAACTAGTTTAAGCCAAGGGTCACCTAAGTCACGAGTCAATCTGTCGAGTAGGACAAAGTTTTAAAATAGTTGTGTTTTAGATACGATGCTTCAAGTTTAGTCACTAATTATGGTCATGAGTTTGAAAAGTTAACATCGCTTTCTTTTTTGGTTACATCATCCTTCAAAACTGTTCGTTTTAAAAAATAAACTTCATTATTTTCTTTGATTTTCTTTTGAGTCAGGTGATCATTGTTTCCTGATCTAGGTGAGAAACTTATTTGGACAACTCAGTTTTTTGTTGTCACTTTTTTTTTTATCCTTTTTTTATTGTCTTTCAAAATTCAATTTTTTTATGTTGTTTTATATTAGATTATCCTGTCCACATAATCCTACTCATAGGTGACAACCTCACTTGATTTTACTAATACTTTAATTTTTAATATATATTTTTTACTTCAATTTTAGCTTTTTATATTTTTAGTTCTTTTCATGATGTTCAATCGTGATATTTTTTTTATTCTTTAAAATACAATGACAGCTCTTAGGTATCATTTTTTACACAGCAAAAGAAATTTAACCCGACCAGAAAAAACCCAGGCCACCAATCTAATCCACTCCCAAAGAATTATTGGTTAAAATTTCTCGGAAGGCGCTGTAGAAGTTGTATCTGGACCTTCCAAAAGATTCATCGAGTTCACTCTCCATCCCTGACTCGAAGAATTTAGCAACTAGTATTTCCAATTATATCCAAGTCAATACATGCACAAGAAGGATTCGATGGAAAGAGATGGCCTAAATTTGAGCCTGGATTGATAGTAAATACAAAACGACCATGAAGGTTAAAGGCTTGTAGGGAATCATCCCGTGGCATGCATAGTGATTAATGACCAATAAGATCTACAAAGACGTAAGAACAAATTCACTAATACGAGGATTGCTCCGACCAATCTCCAACTGGATTGTATTTCTGCTTTTGGAACATTCTCAACCATGAACAATACAAGCTGTTTCTGTGAAATTTTCAAACCATATACACTGCTCTTTTATCCTCTTATTCTGGAAAAACACAAGGATGGTGAGCTTCCACCATCCACTGTACATGGAAATAACCCAAGTATACATTTGTCACAATCATCATCATCATCATCATCATCTCAAATGTGGATATTTGAGAGCTCTTCCCATTGTTTGAAGACAAAAGGGAAAAGAAAAAACAATAATAACAGATTAAACAAAAGATAAGTCCAGTCCAAATGATTTAAATACCTACTTGTAAAACCAAATGCCCCCTCCTCTCAACTCTTGTTGTTACTAGCACCAATGCTCTCGTAAAATAAGATATACCCGTGATCCGTATTACTTGAATATTCCTGTGCTGACCCAAAAAATGTCTGCACAGCAGACTCGTCAATCATCTCAACATTTTCATCGTCGAAAAATAACCAGTGGTTGTGGCTCTTCACAAGGCTCACATAGTGCCCGTGATTAGGTCCACTTCCCACATGGACAACAACTGCAAATAGAGAGTATTCTATATCTGCATCTTCCACAGTATTGCTCAGCTTCAGCTCAAGTGGGAAGACAACTCGGTACGACAATTTCTTGTACCGACCAAGCTGCTCAATGTATTTAAACCTCTTCAAATGGATGACCAAGATATGAGGAGGCTTCTTTATCTTCATCCTCTTTTGTGCTTCTTGCAAACTGCACGGGAAAAAAAAAGATTTAATGCACAATTACTAGACTAGAAATGCTCAATCACTTGACTCCAAAACAACAGAGGTAGAGCCATCATCCAAATCAACAGTAGAAAGTTCAAACACCTCATTAGAAGTTCAAGAAGAATCTGAAGAATTCTGTACTGCCAGCTAAAACGAATAATATGTAAAGTAAAAAACATAATAAGATTGTCCTGTTCTAGAGGAACGACACCAAAACTTCAGTTGGAAAAGCTATCATGATTTGTTTTGTCAAATTACATTTTCCACATCACAGCACAGAAAGAACAGCATTTAACCTTTTATTATCATAAGCCATCTTACACTCAACTATCCAGCGATCAAAATCCATTACCCTTCTGTACACAATTATAAAATTAGAAAAAATGTAAAAAGCTCTCCCATCCTGTACCCCCACACAAACCCAGTGACAGCAAAACCAGCAGACTTAGGAAACCCCTCTCTGATATTGGAGTTAATAAAGTTTATCATCTCTTCATCAAAATCCTTCACTTGTATGCTTGAGCTTCATGCCAGAAAATTTTAACTTTATTATTCCTACGCATATATATAGGGTCAATTCAATTCAAGGAGTATATGGTTCATCTGCCTTCTTTGCATAGAACTTGATATGTTATTTCACTTTCTTTATACATATGAAATATGCAAATAGCAGTTTAGAAAGTTTAGAGACCATTCAGGAAAGCAAACCAAGCCGCCATACTCAATCTACTTTACATTTCCACATCTTGTTTTACTTATGAGAGGGGAAAACAAAGCCTTTAAAGCTAAAAACAACAAGAATAAATCATTCATCAACATCCCTTCCATGAAAATAAAATATAATTATATCTTAATTCAAGAGATTTTTGAATGCTTTAATGTCACTGTAATCTCTCAGCCAGGTTCTGAGTAGTCAATAATTGTCCAGGTGAGTGAAATCTCATCCTGTACAATACTTCCATAAGAAACTGTGACTAAATTGTACCATACACACAACTCATAAACAAATACTAGAACACAAAGCTCATTTCAAGTTTTCAACAAATATAAAGGTGGTTATCCAGAACGGATACAAGTCAATGACAAATGATAATTAACCAAAATGTGCCTACCTGCAGCACTTGTCACAGAAAAACTTATCCTCTGCATTCAAAGTCTCTGTAGAACTAAAATTCTTCAAGCAGCTTGTTATGGAACTGTTTTGTTCAATATCAAGGCTCAAGTCAAAAAACGTTTCATCTCTTGCTGTCACAGTCTCACATTGCAAGCACCTTGTCTCATTGGTAAGTATTCCCTGAGTATACATACATGTATGAGAGGATGAGAACTCTATCCCTGAAGGAGGGAAGAGTGAAGTAAAGAAAAAAGGCAAAGGCAAATTCCATCTCCATAAAACAATGCACATGGAGGAACTAAAAATACAAATTCATATTAAGTTCAATGAACTGCATTTAAAATCCACAGCATGCAAAATGATGAATTTAGAATGCAAGGATTGGCTAGGCAAAGTCACCTGAAAATTTTTGTGCACCCAGGTAACCAAAGGCTCCTTTGAAACACCATTTGCCTGAGCATGCTTTGGTCCATTTGCAGTTTTTTCAGGTGGGGAAGAGGTTTCAGGTTCACTTTTAACAGCTTGGGCTTCTTTCTCCAGGATGTCAACCAGTTCATTAAGCAAAAAATTCAAAAATTCATGTGCATCCTGCATGAAAAACAGAGAGGGTGTTCAATCCTCGGCATTGTTTTACTATATCATATTACATTTTGTATCTGATCAATCCCCAGACTTTTAATCAGATATAATGAACACATACCTGGTGCATATAGCTTCGGAAAAGTTCATTTTGCTTTTTCAATCTCTGTACGAAACGCTTCGGAGCAATGACACCTGTTTTCTTCTTCTGTGAACTTATCTATGAAAAAGAAATATCTACAGTTAGCTCCAGCACCATGGCTGAGCTACTAAATAAGTAACAAATATATGTTCAGTGTACAGGAAACTCCCTTTTCCCCTCCTTTCTCATTAGTTTAGTGAAATGCGCACAGTACACAAGCATGCAGAAAGTATACAAGTGCCATGAAATTTCTTGTTTATTAGGATGCTATCAAAGCTATTGACAGCAAACCAAGTAAAAAAATATTGACAAACACATAGGTCTGGCTTGTTCTGTGTCTTGACTCTTCAAGGAGAAGAAATGAAAATATTGATGAAGGAAACTAGTTCAAACAAAAGAAGAAAATAGATTCAGAACCCAATGAGTCAAGTTCTAACTACATTCCTAATGTAAAACAGCAAAACCAGTGAAGTTGTCTGATTTAATATAAGCAGGAAATAGACCTTCAGAAAAGCATGCCAAACAAAGAATCTTCAGCCTTCAATTACATGCATTGCATGAGCAGAGGAAACATTGATTAGAAGATGCAGATATCATGAATCCCAATATAGCATACTGTATCAGATTTTTTTCCCTTAAGGGCAAACCAAGTAAAGAGCATTAGAGAAAGATTTACAGCTAAATGGGCTTCAATTATCCCTCTCTTTTTGACATGAAAAATCAACATAAAAGTGATGGTCAAGAGGAGAACAAGCACCAAAATGAAAAAGAAAAAAGAAAAACATAAACTGACATATAGAAAAGGAGAAAACAAAGTATTAACATAAATAGGATTCAAACACAATCCATGTAGTTATTATTATTACCTGAGAAAATAAGTCTGCCAAGCAAGTCAAGAGATTCTCTTCAGCATCCCCAATATTTTTACTATTAGCATAATATTCTAACAACTGTTCTCGAAATGGTGCGCAAAAGTAAAGTGCCTGCATCACAGAAAAAAAAACACTGCTTTCAAAACTGTACATCCTGTTTCACTATCAGTATAAACCAAATACAATGACATAAAATCACATCCAATAAAAAAGACCTGCATGAATTATGAGCCGTACATCCTGTTTCGCTATCAGTATAAACCAAATACAATGACTTAAAAATCACATTCAATCAAAAAGACCTGCATGAATTATGAGAAAATGTAGCCATGATTGTCAAAAGAAACTGACTAACAAAGCATTGATTAAAATAAAAAAGTTCAAAGTTTTCAACACAACGTGAGAACCGTGGCTGAATTTCCAGCACAAAAATTCTGCATCTAAATTTTCAATTCCAAGCGTTAAAAAGAACATAATTTAATTGTAATATTTAAGGCTAAAACATAAATGTTCCGCGTCTCACCTAATTAAATCAATGAATTACAAATCAAATAATCAAATTCAAATACAGGGAAAAAAAAGTCAAATAATCAAAACACAAGACAAGAGAAACTAATTAAAATAAAATAAGGTAGAAAACGATTAAATCGAGAGATTATTGAAATTGAAGAGAGAAGAAGAGACCTGCAAGACGCTATTACAGTAACAAGTGTTGCCGAAATTCTCGAGGCCGAAGTATCGTTCGCCCTCAGGAAACTGGTCGCCTAAAGCTTTCTCGAGTTTTGAACCTGCTGCACCCATTACTGCATCGATTGAGCCAACTCAGATCCCGATTCAACTCACTAATTCCACCATCCTAATCAACGAGCAAGTTTCTCTGCCTCTGTGATTTTGATTGTTAGTTAGGGTTTGTTTGGGAAATAAGAATTTTGTTTTATGATCTTGTTGGTAGTGGAAGGGAAGGGAAGGGAAGGGAAGGAACGGAACGAGGGTTTGTGTTTGTCTGGTATGGTTTTGTGAGAGAAAGAGAGAGAGAAGAAAACAAGAGAAAAATATAATATTTATTATAAAAAAAAATCCCTTTAAATGAGATAGAAATGAAAAATATTAGAGATGAGCGTGAGATGGTAAAAGTTCAAGTTAATTATAAATCAGTCCTTCTAGTTTAACAAAATTAATAAATTAGTTAAAAACTATATATTCAATCCTCTTTTTTAAATTCAATTATAACTTGCCTTTAGTTTCATTTTTTTTAATTTAATTTATTTTTTGTTTCTTTAAAATAAATAGAAAATGAGAAGGAGCAATAGATAAGATAGAAAAATTTGTTTGAGAAAGAAGAAACTTTTAAAAACAGACTACTACATTAAGGAAATTAAACACAAACAATTCAATTATTCGTATATTGAAGTATTAATTAATTGTTTTAACAAAATATAGGGATCCAGCTATAAATAATTAAAATGTAAAAATCATCCAAATAAATAAGCAAAATAATTATTTTAACGAACTATAATTACCAAGTTATAAATAAATAAAAATTAAATATTAACC
Organism: Populus alba; assembly: GCF_005239225.2. Taxonomy (NCBI): domain Eukaryota; kingdom Viridiplantae; phylum Streptophyta; class Magnoliopsida; order Malpighiales; family Salicaceae; genus Populus; species Populus alba. The sequence goes on from NC_133290.1 coordinate 12,246,624, forward strand.
AAATATATAAACAAGTAGCCTCTAAACTATCAGTTTTCTCAATTGAGAAGCATATAATTGAAAACATTAAAAGCTTAGGAATCTAATTGAGAACTAGTAGATAGTTGGGGGTTACTATGGGTTTGCCCATAGAGAAATATTAGTACCAGCGGCGATTAACCTTTTGCTGTTAGCACTCCAGGTCACGTGTCCCTAACTGCCAGACTGGACAGGCTCAGAGGACGACAAACAAAAAGTACGGCCCGACCCGTTTTGTTTTCATGAACCATGATAACCAGCTTTTTTGCCTTTCAAGGTGTTTGCTATGGTGTTTCAGTCGAGTTTTTAAAGATTTTGAAATGTTTTTTTTATTTTTTTTTTATCATTTTGGTATTTTAATATAAAAATAAAAAATATTAATTTAATATATTTTTAAATAAAAACCACTTTAAATAATAACTATTATTGTCTTATGATCTACTATTTTATTACCAATATTATCTGTTTTTTTTTAGAAAAACAAATTCATCCTTTATACGTATGCATAAAAATCTCACTGAAACAAATGATAAAACAAGATGAGGAATTACTGAAAGAGTCAAAAGAAAAAATTATAAAAGCTATAGATAAAGAAAGAAAGGTTTCAATTCGATTGCACTTTTTTGGTTTTTATTAAGTTATTTTGGTGATAATAATAAAATAAAAACCTAAAAAATGTTATTGATTCACTTGAATCTAAGTTATAAAATATTATATAACTTAGATCATTATAAAATCGTAACTAATTATCACATTATATAAAATTATTTTAAAAAATATATTATCAACTTTAAAATATCTTACATGATATAAGCCGCATTAATAATCTTGTCTTAAATTACTAAAGCATGTTGCGCTTTAATTACTAGTGGTTTTACTAGCTATTTATTTATTGGGTGCATGTGAGTTTATTACAGTAAGTTAAATGATAATTGATATTTCTAACCAAATCATTTTAAAATAGTTGTTTTATTTTTGTCATTCTGAATTGCTAGGCAAATTAACAACTTCAAGTTGATCATCCCATATTACAACTCAAGTTATATCTTATAATATATATACCAATGAGCTTATATTGAGTACATGAAATTCAGCTCAATTCCTAAAAAAAAAAATCTATAAAATAAGTTTTGGTATCTCAATAGTTCTAAGTCCAGCGTCAGTTAATATTATATTCAAAATGTTTATTTTAAAATCTGATAAATGTGTTACTTTTCTTAGCATTTTAACCTTTGAGGTAACAAGTCATTGTAATTCTATTTACTTCGAACATTAAAAGTAAATAATAAATTTTTTTTTGATTGGGTTTGATTTTTAAATTTTAGGTATGTCAACCTATTAGGTCATTTAATTTTGATCAATTTTTAGTAGATTTAATAAACTTGTTATTAGATCTAAATATACATGTGACAAATATTTCTTTACTATAAATGTCACTATAATTGTTAACTCATCAAGAGAATTATCAATGACATTCTTTTAGTTATTTGTAATTTTACTAGTGGAATTTTATGTGGTTCTTCTACTAATTATTGCTAAATTGAACCGAGAAAATTACTAAAGAATTGAAACGAGTAATTTTATTAGTCATATTTCATTTATAAAATTATCGGTAAATTTATAAACAACAGACTCACTAATAGACCATAAATTATCAATGAATATTTTTTTAATTAATGGATATTTTTCGTCTATAATCTTATCAGTAAATTAATTATAAATGAATTGCTAGTGTAAATATTGATATAAATTTTCACTGATAAAAACTGTTAAATCTAGCTGTGATGGGGGAGATTATTGCAATATGATTTTCATTAGCTGGGGAATCAATTAAGAGCGGCGATCGAAACATAGGCTAAAGTGCAGCCTTTCATGCACGCTTTAGGAAACCCATATTTCTGCAAATGTTAATGTTAGTCTTAAAAGACAAAACAAGCAAGTGCATGGTACAAATAGCATAAAATATTCAAAAACTTGCTTATGATTCTCCTAAAGAAAAGCCATTAACTAAAACAACTCCCTAATGACTAGGACCACAACAGAAAAACCCCAAAAGAAGAACACAGATGGTTGTTTCTTAGCAAAAAGCTAAGCAACAGATTCTCTTCTGGATAATAGCCGACCTGTTGATTCTTTGCAGTAGACTGAAGCAACCTCTTTTATTCTTAACTCTATATACGTGTTTGTTTTTATCGGCAATGCAAAAAGGAAACAATCTGGATATTTGTAAGACAAATAATTAAATAATTCTATTTCTTTTAGGTAACAAAAGAATAAAACAACAACAATAATAAAAAAAACGTTTAATATTCCTAGCTTTCTTTGAGATTTGAATTCGAATAGTCAAAGAGGAGCACATCTCCTCTCTTTGGATTATGGCTATTAAAAAATTAAATTAACTATAACTAAAAAGGATCATTATTTTATCATAGTGAGAGTTACCATGTATTGTAAGTGCTTTTATTGTAGATTGTATTGTTTTGTATTGCATCACGGGTACTATAGATTATGAGTGTTTTCATTATTTGATGGGGGCACGGTGAGGCTACAGCCTACAAACACCAAGCTCCTGGCTGGAGGCATGCCCCCTAGAGTTGCAGATACTTGACGTTTAGGCTGTCAGGCTTGGGCGTTGGGCAAGCCACGGGCACCTACTTGCGTCCCACGCTGCAGCCACCTTGCACTAGGGCTAGTCAAGGTCCTAACATGCAGACACCTGGTGTGAGGTCTGCCCACCCTTAGGTGCTGGGGGCAGACCTGCGCGCCTAGCTGTAGCCCTAGGGTGGGCGAGTCTGAGCCCTGTGAGCTCGGGGTCTGCAGACTCTCGAGCCTAGGGTGTACAGACTTGCGAGGCAGGGTCTGCAGCCCTGAGCGCCTACTCAACAGACCCGCTCGTTGAGGTCTATTCTCACAACCTTTGGGTTTAGAGACCCGTGTGGCTAGATCGGCAAACCCTGTAGAGAAGGAAAAAAAATCATAACAATTATCATTACTATTATTGTTAATATTTTTTTTAAAAAAATATTGTTGTCGAAACTTTGGCTATACAAGTTTAATATTTTTATTGATATGATAAATATCTATGTTGGGTCCAATATTGTGCAGAACCCAAAATAGCTTCGGGTCCTGACTGAACAGAACTCAAAATAGCCCTGGGTTCGGTTGCTTGCAAGACCCAAATAGCTTTGGATTCTAGCCTATACAAGATCTAAAATAATCTTGGGTCCTGATCGGTACAGGACCCATAATAGCCTTGGATCCAGCTTAAATCAAGATCTAAATTTTTTATGAATATAAAAAGTGAGCCTGTGGTGTACTGCAGAACATTTATTTATTTTTTCAAGACTAAAAAGAGAAGCAAACTTGAAAAAAAAGAGAGTAAAATTCAAATTTTGAATTAGGATATCAAAATGCTTCGACTTATATTATTTAATTATAAAGAAATTAATAAAAAAACTCGTATAGGCTCATCAATGCTATAAAAAGTTTACATGTTCATGTAGCACTGTTGCATATGAAAATTCTCCTATAAATTAAAAGAATTGGAGAAAAGCAACTATGTGACTTGGTTCACTATAGATTGCATTGTTTTATAAGCATTATAATTTTTTTTCGGCTATCGAAACTTTATTTCTTTATAATCTTATTATTGTAAATTATATTTACGTGTTTAATGTGTTTATTTTTTAAAAACAATTTACATTCTTTCTTATATATATATAATATGTCAAGAAACATTCCAATATTAAATTATAGATTGATTTTGTGAAATAAAATATTAGATTGTAATTAAAAAGAAAATTAAAATATCAAGGACCAAATTTAATAAAAAAAAAAACACACCTCATTTTCATTTTGACATGGAAAACTTTACTTTGGGCCATAAAACTTTAGTTTATGTATCATTTGATCCCTGTTAGTATAAAAATCTATATTTCAATTCCAAACTTCATTTATTTTATATTTTAGACCCTAAAATGTTAAGAAATGAGAGAAAAAGTCAAATAAAACACTTAGCAGAAAGAAAATGACTCATTTAATACTCTCTCTTATTTTGTAAATTGTTTGGTTTTACTTTTTTTTTTTAAATAGTCGCTAATCTTCTTAACTGTTTTCTTTTAATTTTATAATACTTCGAAAATATTATTATAACTCTTTTGTCTTATGTTTTATATAAATAAAATGCATTTTCATGATACATTTATAAAAACAAAAAATTATTCATTCTTAATAACCAAAACTAACCTCTAAAATAAAATAAAATAAAAATATGAAATAAAAAAACAGTCGGAATAAAATAATTATATGTATGTTTATCTTTTATTTTTCATAAAAAAAATTAGTTTTCTACTTTAATATTCAAGTAGCGTTAGTAATTTTTATTTATTTATCAATTCATATATATTTTTAATTTATTTTATTAGGTATAAATTAACATCTTTTTGTTTTTCAATTAAAAAAATTCATGATATAGGCGCACATTTATAGCACAAACATATATTTTATAAAAGGACGGACATGGTAGAATATTCATACACACACACACACGAAAATGAACTTCCCATTCAGACAATGTTAACAACTTCTTTTTTAATTGGTTAGTTTATATATTTTAACTTATTTTATTAGATATAAAACCATCATCTTTCTATTTCTTGTTTAAAAAAATTATAATATCCAAAAATATATTCATAATGCATAATTTTTTTAAAATATTAAAATTAATTTAAAATCTTACAAGATTATGGCTTCTTATAAGAGCAGTATAAAATAAGACAGCAAACACTCGACTAGAAACACGGTGTAGTTGGGGATTCATTTAAGTGTTTAACACGTGAAATTTAGATGAAAAGTAATTTGATATACACACATGGAGGGATTTGATTGAAATTGTTTGAACTTCTTGGAATCTAATTAGAAAATAAAAATCATTTTAGTACTAAACTGAAAATGTTTGTATAATCGAGTGACTAACTTGCCAAAAAAAAACGCCTTATCTACTATACCCTGGATGTTGAAGCCCTCGAGCAAGGACAGTGTCTCACAAGCGAACCCATAGAACAGAGCAATGCTGAGCCTTCCCACACTTACTTTCCCCCCAAAGCCCTTATCTATAATCCCAAAATCAAGCTTCTCCGGTATCCAAATCCGCCAAAAATGTCCCGTTTCAGTTCTCCTACCCTCCATCAAAATGACACGGTCTTCTGTAGTAATGATGGCTAAGAAAGAAGAAGAACTGAAGGAAATAAGGGCCAAGACAACTGAGGAAATTAATGAAGAGGTTGTTGATCTTAAAGGTGAACTCTTGATGCTTCGTCTTCAGAAATCTACACGTAATGAGTTCAAGTCTAGTGAGTTTCGCCGTATGCGCAAAAGGGTATCTCGCTTTCTCCCTTATCCATTGTTTTATATCTTTCTTCTTGCTTGTTAGTTCAAATTATGAAATACTCTCTTCTGGTTTTGCCTTTAAATTTCCATGGAACGCTTGAAATTTTGTTTCTTTTGATTACTATGTTGGTTTCTTAGTTGCTTGTTTTATAAGGCCGGAGTGAATTGGAAATAATGATGGCAACAAGTGTGCTTAAGGGGGGCGAAATGGGAATTCTGAGTTGTTTTGGATATTTCAGCTTCTGCTTTGTGGGGGGAGTAGGCTCCCTGGCCGCATTGCATCGTGATTAGCTAGGACTGTAGTGTTTTTGGATGCTCGTTGCAATTTAATTACTGGTAGGAGATTGATATGAGAGGCTCTTGACTTTTGATGTGAAGCCCTGTGATTTCATTGTACAACTTGACTTTTAAGCCCTAAACAATAGTTGAGTAATCAATGAGATCATATAATGGAATCAGATAACTTCATTTCTACTTTCTGGTGTTTATGGCTCCCCATTTGTGAAAGAGGAGTTTTGATACGCCTTACTGTGGAGCCATGGAAATGTGGAATGGGTTCCGTTTATTTATTTCTTTATTTTTGTAAACCTTCCTTGCATGTTTTTCTATATTTTAATAGATGACAAAGCTCAGAAGTTCTGGTAGACACGTAAAACATGAGGCTCCTGCTTTTCTTTATACAACTCCCAACTTCTCATTGTTCAATATGTTTTTTCCATTGCTCTTTTGTTCAATTTTGTTTGGTCAATTAATTGGAAAGAGTGTCTTGGGTATCTGAATTGCTAATGGCAACAAGAATGCTTAAGCAGAAGGGAATGCAATTTTTTCGGGACATTTTAGGTTTTTCTTTGTGGAAGGACTAGAATACATAACTGTATTGTGTGGTTGTAATTTGTAAGTTTTATGTCTGAAATAGTTTCTGTGGACCAGATGTTTTGGATACTTCTTACAATTTAATAAACACAAGATTTTCTGAAAAAGGGAAGTAAGGGATTTATAATAGAGGTGGAAGCTTGGTTTTTGAGGTGCATACCTCTATGCTTCAATCTTTATTCTGTTGAAATGTCAATGGATGGTTTGAGTGTGACTTCTATGGTGGATTTTGGCTGTCTAGTTATCATGTCAAGGGTAACCAGCAGAATAATTTTTGTTGGAGCAATCATGGAAGCATATTTCCAATTTGGATATCATCAACTTTATTTTACTCGCTGATGTTCTGGAGTCAGCATTATGAATGAGAGATTCCATTACATATTAATGTCTAGCCATGACAATGTGGAATTTGTGCCTTTTGTTTTTCATAACACCTTCCCACATTTCCTTCAATATTTGATAAATAAAAAAAAACATTAAGTTCTGGTAGATGCATGAAACATGAGCACTTGTTTTTCTCGCACACTTTTCTCTTTTCTGTTGGATAACCAGGCATTCATTCTCTAAACCATTTGCTGCTTGAATGTATGATCTAATATCATGGCTTTCTAAGTCCTCGTCAGTAATTTATCTTGCCATGGAATTCTTATGTAAATGATTAAGTTGGAAAGTGTGGTTTCATTTCGTTCCATTATCTTCCATTTTTTGTTTCAAGTCTTTGAGTTGCTGTATTTCTGGATTTGGTAGTATATTGTTACCTTGGTTGCAACCTTGACAAACGCTAATGTAAATGTTGTTATTCATGCCCTGTCTGCCATCTCGTAATCAGGGATCTTCTTTGAAACAATGAGAATAGTAACATTCAAATGCATTATCAAGGTAAGGAGTCAAATTTTTCTGCAGGTCACCTTAAACTACCTGTGTATTTTACATGTACTCTTTAAAAGGGAGAATGGTTCTAGAGGTTGACAGTCTGGCACTTGGATGAAAATCCAAATGGTCACTAGCACAAGTCCATGCAATATGTGTCAGACTGAAAGGCAGAAACTTACCTTAACATTTATTTCATGTCCATGGCATGATGTTGAATACAATGAGGCTCCTGGATGTATTATGGGACTGGGGCATACAGTTTAATAAATAGTTTAAGGCCATGACATGCTACAAATACAGTATGGAGTGAAAATGACTCTCTGCAATTCGTGTAGCTATTCTTCTACCGAGTGTCATTGGTTGCATGCCTACTGAAACATAAATGACCCATATGGTATATCCTTGACTAGTGCAGAAAGGTGAAATGGGTCTATCTGTCAGCAAATGTCTGGGATAAGGCTGCGATAACTTAATTATGCTCCAAGGAATAACTGGGTGGGGGGAGTAAGAGGACTGGCCAATGGCAAAATGATCCTTCTAAGTGTGTATTTACTATTTAACATAAAGTTGGAGCTGTACATTTAATGGTCATGACACCATGGCAATCAATAAATCCCATCTAAATCATTTGCTTGCTGACATATATTAAGCAGCCTAATTAGCTGGAGATATAATTGCATTCTTTCGAAATTGCTTAGAGATTTTTTTTCTTCCTGTGGCTGGAGATATGTTATGTGCTATGTGCCTTATTAAGTACTAGTTTGTGTGGTCAAGCAGCAAGCCAGATGGGGGATATGACTAGATGCCATTGTAACTAAGATGTGGTGAAATGGCTGCTGTGTTCAAGTATTTTGTTGGTTCCCATTTTCCACATTTTCACTTTCATGCGTTTTCTGTGTTCATCACATATTTGATTAAAATACTGAAGTTCATCTAGCATTCTGAACCATTTTCTGCGAAGAATGATGTGCCTTTTCGCAAGTTCGCTGCTGATGCTTCAAGGCTAAAAGTAGTACCCTTCCTCTTAATTCAGTATTGACTGGGTGTGTTTTATTGATTGCAGATTGCTCGCATGCTTACTGTTAAGCGGGAAAGAGAGATTGAGGAGGGGGTTGGGAAGAGGCTGTCAAGAAAGCTGGACAGGCAATGGAAGAGAAGCATTGTTGTTAGACCACCTCCATCCTTGAAGAAATTGCAAGAGGAAGAAGCAGCTGCAGAAGCTGAAAAATCTGCTTGAGCCAATTGTTTTGTATTATTTCTCAATGAATTTGATGTAATTTCATGACATAGGAGGAGCAGCATCCTCCTTCACTGATTGCGTAATTTTTCCTCCTGGTCCCTTCATTCTTCCCTTTGCCTTATACTTGGCCTTTTCTTCTTTAGCAAAGTACTGATTAGTCTAATAGCTTGCTTGAATGTTACTATTGAGCAACAAGAAACGAAAATTCCTCATAATATTGTTTTATTCCTAAACGCTGCAGTTTCATATTCCTTAATTTTTTTTTTTCATTCCTCCCGCTCAGTGTCATTCCCTTATCCACCTCACCACGAACAACCATGGAAGAAGAATCGCCGCCGCCATCAGATCTCTCAAGTCCGAATCCAACCAGTCCCATGGACCATGCACTCCAAAAAAAGCACCAAGCAATGCTAGATCGCCTGTCCAACCGCCACCAATCCCGACAAAAAACTGCCTCCACCGCCTCCTTCCTCTTCGCATTCACCGATTCCAAAAGCTCAATCAAATCCCAACTCACCCAACACAACAGATCCTGCTCGCTTAAAATCTCATACCGCCAACATCTCCTCCCTCGAAAAACTCGTCGCTGAAAGCTCCTACTTTCTCCCTTGTGAAATCCGCTCCTCTCTTAAATCCATCGAAAACATAAAGCAATCTCTCGATAAATTGAATTCCCCACTTGTCCCTAAGAAGAAATTCTCCTTCAAAAACAAATCCACAAGCAAACCAAATTCAATTCCAATCCCACCAAATCCCGAAAATCCAAATCCGTCAAATTCCTCTTTCACTTCGCGGTTCCCCAGGAATCGGAAACCAAGAAAATCAAACTCTTAACAAAAAAATTCAAGAATTTTAAAGAGTTTGGAGAATTTACGTTGTCGGGTTTGAATTCATGTGAAGTGAAATTGATTGGCTGCGTTAACGCAATGTTTGTTAACAGATTGAGGAATTGTAGGGTTTACATGGGACCTGTGATTGGTTCAATTTTGATAGAGGAAGTAGAGAACTGCTTGTTTGTGCTAGCATCGCATCAGATTATGCGAAAAGTTGTGGTTTTTATTTGAGAGTGAGGAGTGGGCCGATAATTGAGGATTGTGGAGCTGTGAGATTCGCGCCTTAGTTTTTGAGATATGAGGGGATTGAGGAGGATTTGAGGGAAGCTGGGTTGGAAGAGGAGGATTTGAATTGGGAAAATGTGGATGATTTGAAGTGGTTGAGAGCGGTTAAACCACCGAGTTGGTCGGTTTTGGAGGACAGTGAAAGGATTGGAAGAGTGGAGGTTGAGGATCCTGAAAGAGCTGTAGCGGAGTGGAGAATGCGGGGGTTTAGAGTGCGAAACTTCAAATAGTTTGTTATGCGATTTTGGGTTCAGGTAACATGAATTTTTGGGTTTCTGTCGTCTTATTTTGTGGGTTGATTGTGTTTTAGATGCCAAGTGTTGTTGAGTTTTGAATGAAAAGTGGGAAATGATGCTGTACTGCTATTTGGTTATTCTTGTTCCTCTGCTTTTGGATTTTCTTATGTATTTTTTTTTTTTTGATTTCATGTGTTTTAGTTGCTCTTGTTATTGGGATGGAGGCTCTGTTCAGTCCAATTCACAGCTGATACTCTTAAAGAGAACTGCCTAATAGATGCTCATTTTTTAGCTGCTTAGACAGTATATAGATTAGTAGGCAAAGACCTGAATAAATTTGGAGCGGAAACTGTTCCTCATCTTCAATAATAGTGAGTTTTATGAGAAGTTCCTGTAAAAAGGAGGCTTGTCGTGAATGCTTTGTAAAGAAGTTCGTAGGCATCCGAGTCCGTTTATATTTAAAATTTGCAACACTTCTTCTAAGATTGCTTTAGTTTGAAACTAGAGGGAAACCTCTGATGACAGATGGACGACCTGTTATACAAAGAAGTGCAATACTGACATGTCAGGAGTGGCAGCAAAAAAATTAGAGTTATTGTTTGGAATCTTTACCCATCAAAAATATCTTGGTGCGCCACATCTGAAGTCTATCAGAATCAAACTTCACTTCAAAGGGGTGAAATTAAAAATGCTTTTTGTAATATAATGGAACTATTTTCTTAATCCATATCGACTGTTATGAAATTTGATGTTAGTCCTGTTTATGTCGTTAATCCATCATGTTATTTTGTTAAATTTATCACTCCTTAACGTTGTGCCAGGTACTAATTTTCTGTGAGGTTTATAGAGTTCCGATGTATTTTATTTTGGGTTCTTCCAAAGTGGACACTGTATCTCTTCTAGTAACTTTTTTTGGCAATCCCAAAACCTACTTAGGGAGCTTTGTATGAACTTCATCTTGAGAGATTTGAAAAATAAAATGGAAAACAGATTCGAGTATGATTGTGTGGTTGATTTGCCTGACGCCGGGCCTTCAATGGCTTCCATCAATCTAGTGGCTAAATAAATTGCCATGCTTTTTAACTATTCAATAGTCCTGCAGCTCTTGCTGCATTGCTGAAAATTTTCTGCCAGTTAAATGGAAGATCTTGGCTTTATGCTGCCAGGTTTATATCCCTTCTGCCTGCAGTGATTGTTCCCAGTTCTACTTTTTAAGGTCTCTATTGCTATGTGGGGAATCTGTTTGATGGTACCCTGTACTTCCATATTGCTGTTTCTTGTATGTTTTCTATTCTAGTTACTTCTGTATGCTACAAGAGGTTGTCTTCTGATATAGCTGCAATTCTAAATATGAATTTATCTACTGGTTTTTTTGGTTAGTTCTGCTCTTATGCCAACAACTGTTTAAACAATTGCGGGCATCTGGTTCAACCATTGAAGATTATTGCCCTTTCATATGTTTTCTGGATTGTGGTCAAGTTTGCTGTTGTCATGGAAAATTTCAAGGATCAGGTTGTTATCTGGATGCTTAAATCCTTGAAACGTCGGCTGAAAGTGAGTTGCTGTCATGACCTACTGGCTATGCTCTTAGATTTCTGATTGGATGCTGATGTTTTGCTGGGCGAGTACCTAGTCTGACGAGTTATCATGGCATATAAGCCTAGTACAGCATTATTGAAGCTAAAAAGTTCAGTTTGTGAGCTAGTTCTCAGTTGTTGAATTGGATGTGTTCTGGGGATTATTGCTGTTCTTTGATTGATGCTAAATATTTTGCCGGCACCTTCTCTGCAATAATGCTTCCAAGTTCATTCCAGAGATTGCTTGTAGTCCAATGATGAGTTAAGTGTTGCTATGTTCTGCAGATGTGATTTAATTGCATATATGATGCTGTTGGGTGGGTCAACTTACACTTTTATTGTTCTATTGTTTTAGTAGGAGTAATTTTCTTGCATATATAAGGCTGTTGGGTGGTTTAACTTACACTTTTATTGTTCTATTGTCTTAGTAGGAGTATTTGGTAAATCTTTTGTTTCTCTTTCCCAAGTTCTTGTTAACAAGACCATGACATGGGATTTTCAGAGATGGTTTATGTATGTAATGAACCTTTTAGTCTTGTGCTTTTGTTAATGAAATCCCTCTTTGCAGTCAAAGAAAAAAATTATAGACCAATCATCTCTTTTTTTGGAGGCATATTGATTTACACGTATGAATCACTCTATGTTAGATTTATTTTAAAGAAATTATGGCTGCTCATGAGCTCATCTATCTCTACTGCTTATCTTTCCAATTTACAGTTCTGGCGGCTGTTGACTGTGCTTAAGATTCAGAATCAAGCTGAATAATCTTATCTGTATTTTACATGGACTATTTGGAGCACCTTTTACAACTGCACCTGTTTTCACTTTATGCTGACTTCATTGTTGGCATTTGGCTTTGTAGATGGGATCTTGCCAGTTTTACCATAATTATTCCAATTAGAAAATTTGTGTTGCGTAAGACAAGTGCTTTCCAGAGTTTAATTAATAGGAAAACATGAATTTGTTTGCTAGATCCATTCAAAGATTCTTTGGAGTGCTTGAATTCGGTGTCTGTTGTGAGTTTGGTATGGGTTTTGTCAAATGTTCTGTGAATTCTGGCTTTGTCAAATGTTCTGTGAATTCTGGCTTTGTCAAAGTGTGGGTTGGCAGCAGTAACCTGCTCGGCAATTCCCACAGGAAAAATTCTTCTACTTTCTCCTATAAAGCATCTATCGAAGTCATACCAGGGAAACCTGTATAGATTTTTCAACTTTCGAGCAGTTTAATAGTTGTTCCCTTGGACTCTGGTTACGTTAAGGGCAATTCCTACCTTGGACTGTGGTAGGTATTTCTTTAACTGTCAAATCCTTGCAACATATTGCTTTAACATTAAGGATTCTTATGTGGGCCATAACAAGCAACTGCCATAATGAATTTAAGTCACAAAGCAGAGGTGTCATACATTGTATATATTCTATTCCCTTGTTACCAACTCCTGTTGAGTGATGTTTAGTTGCGGGCATGGCATTTTCTTTTTCGAGCTTTGACTTGATTCTCTCATCCAATCATGTTTTATGATCATGGGTAGGACTTGATTCTCTCATCCAATCATGTTTTATGATCATGGGTAGATCTTGACGATCTAATTCGTTCAGTCCTCAACTACAACCATGTGACCATACTCTGCATGCATCATTATTTAAAGTTTTAAACCTGTTACTTGATTCTCGTATTCTCTATCCAGTAACTTAAGTTATCCATCAGCAAGCCTGGATAATTCGATCTCTCTCCCTTTTTGCTCTCTCTCTCTCTCTCTCTCTCTCTCGGGTTTGGTTTATTTTCAGGTTTTAAAGTTCGTTTCCAATGTCCTCTGATCATTTGTCCTGACATGCGTCCTCCGCATGCTGAGTGGTGCAGTCCTGAGTGCTACGCGGAACAAGTATTCACAAGTTGATATGATTCTCAAGGTAGGTATGTTTTTATTTGCTAGTAATACCTGATTGGATTTCTTTTGGCTGCTGATGAATTTTTTTATGGACTCCATGTAATTGCATTCGGGTCTTTGTTTCAGTTTCTTGGAAACCTTCTTTCATGGTTTATGTAGTTTCCATCCCTCTTGCATATTTCTTTAGGAGTGCAACATGCTCTTAGAAACACATTGATAGGTTCTTGCTTTAGATGCACAATACATACATTTGTCATTTGATTGTTGGTAGCTCAAAGGATGCTCTGGTAGTGCTGTTTTCGCATGCTGTGAAGTCTTTATTGCCATTAATCTTGTTCTAAATGCTGCCCTCCTCAACAAAGATAGAATTGAGTGCATGATTAGCGGATCCCGTTTAGGTTTTTGGTGTAGAATGTTGTGCCTTGCAAATTGCAACCCATGAAGGTGGAGTAGTGTAGCTAGACACCACAACGTAGAGTAGCTGCTCTCCATTCCTAAAACCCCATCCCATCTCTCTTAAAATTTGAATCTAACAAAAGTCTCTGCTCTTAACTCTTAACTGGAGGGGTGAGATGTCTCCTTGGGGACTTTTTGGATCCTCATTTGAACAGTTATGAATCGAATTTCTCTGCTTAATTATTAGATGCTACCTTACAATAACTTTTAGGGAGGCGTGTGTACTTAAAGAGGTGGACGTGGACGAGTCCAATTAAGCACGGCCTATCAGGTCTTTTTAGTCTGAGAGAGTCAAAAGAGTTAGGTGCAGGTTGGTTCCATCGCACTTCATGTGGTTCGTAGGAATAGGGTCGGTTTGACATATTAATTAGTTGTAATTAATAACAAAAACTGTAGCTGAAATAACCCTTCATCTCCTCACAAATCTCACTTGGATTAGAATAAACAATTTAAAAAAATATTCAATTTACTCCAATTTTTATTTACATGAGTCTTTTTTAGCTTAATTTAGCATCTAATTGTATATTTTTTTATAAAAAAAATGTTGGGTTAAAAGTTAGAGCATCAAAGTGACAGGTAAAATAGATAGTGGTTTTAAATTTCATACAAAAACTTTATTTCAATCCCTATCCTTTTCAATTTATAAGTGATTGGTTCTATTAGTTATTAAAAATTCAATTTTGATATTAAAATTCACTTCTCTCATTTTCAATCCTTGGAGAGAGAGGATGCTAGCTAGATTCAGGTGTAGAGAAAAAAAATAGATGTTAAAGATAATTCTGGTCACCAAAAAAGTTGAAGTTGGTGTAAATGGGTTTCATTTCATGAGGGTATTTTTACCTAGGTGTTTTGTTTCCTTCTCCTATCCTGAGGAAGCATATCTGATCGCAAGAATGTTTTTGGATTTATGTTGATTTTAATTTTTTGATCTATTTTTTGGGTTTTTGGAGACCATGAATAGGTTTCTAAAGGTGTTTAAAGTGTTTTCTAGATGTTTACGGTTAAAAATTGATTTTTAAGACAAAACACCGAAGCCTTATTTTTCTGGCAACATGATCATTGAATTTTACATAAAGCAACGACGTTTAATTTACTGTCTTCAAAAAAAAAAAAATATCATCCATACCTTTTAAGAAATAAAAAAAAAGATAAAGGCTAGCCTAGACATGTGGGCTATAAGGCCCACACACTTGGGAATTTTTTAATGCCCAAACCTAGGCACTTGGGCTCGTTTTTGGGTTTTTTTTTTTTATTATTATATATTAGGTTAAAAAGATTGGTAAAAAAATATCATTGAATCCAATTGAGTTAATAAGCTGGATTATTATTTGATTTTTTTTATTAGTACCTTTTCCTCCCTTCAATTTTAAAAAAATATATATAATTTCATCATTTGTCATTGATGATTTGTTTTTTTTTTTTTTTAATTTAACACAAACTTAAAAGAATATGATTTCATCATTTGTTATCAATTATGTACTTATTCTATCATGATACTGTATGCCTATCATGATTTTTTTACTTCTAAAAACAATATTTCATACAAAAAATATCATGTGCTTTATTATCTTATAATTAAATAAAAAATAATCTCTAGGATAAAAATAAATTATTGAATTTGATGATGTGTATGACTTGCATCACGAGTTTCTTTGTTGATTGAGTTCAGTTATGTTTTTTTTAAGTAAATATTATTTTTACCGATTTCATCTTTTATATTGTTTTAATTCAGGATTGAGTTTTCAAAAACAAATTCAAGACCATCCCCGTAAAATTTGAAGGTCAACCTATATGAACTTAGATGAAATGTTTTTTCATCTCAATATTAAATAATTTTTTTTTAAATTTATGGGTAAAATCTGTTTTTTTTTTTAAAAGAAGAAACATCTTCAATGCCTATTTTTATGCTTTAAATTTTTTTTTATTATGACCCGTAACGTAACACAAGGAAATAAACAAATAGGCTAGTTGGAATCCAAGAGCCCTCTCATCAAAAGTCATCATATCAAATTAGAAATTATCTATCTAGTGAAAAATTCACTTTAACTTTTACAAATTATTGAATCTCTCTTATTAAAAAAAAAAAAACCCTTGAATCTCTAGCACTAACAGGATGGAGTAGTTGATTAAACAATAACCATAAAGAAATTGGCCCCTTTACCTGCAAAGTATGCATGTTTGCATATTTTAGTCCTGGTTAGAGCATAAACTAAAATAGATGGCATATTCATTGCAGCATCAAACTCATTCTCAACTCGCCTGATAACTTAAGCAATGTTTTTTTTTTTTTTTTTTTCTTTTCTATTTTGATCTTCAAACTTTTAATTATTACAATTTCATCCTTCAAAGTTATGGCATCATGGTTTTTTATATATTGTAATTCTTCCAATTTGTTGTGCCCCAAATGTACTGAATTTTGGGTTATGTTTGAATATAGATTCGGTTTTGATTTTGCAAAGTTCGAATTTAATAAAGATTGAAAATACAAATTATTTGAAAACACATATCCATTTAGATTTTGGTGTGGGAAACTTTAGTTCGAGCCCTAGAGTTTCCAATTTCCTATCGTTTGACCATGTTGTTTTGAAGATTTATGTTTCAATATCTAACTTTATCTTCTTCACTTTTCAATCTCCGGTTCTTAAGGGAGAAAAGAGAAAATTTTTGAAAATTTTTAAATAAAGAGAAAATAGTTGAATGATCATATTTTGGCCATCTAAAAGGTTGATATTTGTGTCTGGGTTTGTCTCTCTACAACAGTCAATGAATGTGGTGTTTCTCTATAAACATGCTGGAAAAAATAGATAAGATCCGTTTAGTCTTGTTATTCATTTGATTTTTTTTTTTCAGAGTAATTTTGTGGTGTCTTAGGATTACTACTTAGTTTATTTATTGAGGTTTCTATTATATTTTTGAGATGTTTTCAAATAAAAATAAATTAAAAATTATATTTTTAAAATCCAAAAGCTTGGATTTTAATTCCAGGTGACTAAAAAATTGATCAAAAGGGAACATGTGACCTATCCCAATAGGTAACAAGTTGCGCAATTATTATTATTATTTTTTTCTCAGCTTGAGCTTTTTGACTAGAGACCTAGCACGTGGGTTTAAATTTATTTATTTTGCATTATTTTTTATTTAAATATTGATTAATGCTCTATCTCTTATTGGTTAAATTATGTTGCTTAGATTTATTATTTAAATAGTTATCGATCTATTTACATTTTTTTTTTAATTTTATAATGTTTCGAAGAAATTAGTTTAATTTATCTAAATTGTTTCCTCTTATATTTTATATAAATTAGTTGTATGATATCGTGATGTAAGTCTATTATTCCTTGCATCATAGGGCTGGCCGCATCTTAAAATATTATTATTATGTTTTTTTTTTATAAAATAAAAATCCTTTTTTTATTAGCAATAAGAGTTAGTTTCTTAGATGGAATAAATGAAAATATATAAAATAAAAAGAAAAATTGAGGTAAAATTTTGACACGGGCATTTATCTTCTACTTCGATTACGAAGGTTAGCTTCTCGTTATAATATTTAGTTAGTGATGATAATTAATTTTTATTTGTTAATTCATATATTTTTTTAATTTATTTTATAAAGTATAAATAATATCTTTTGTTTTTTAATTTTAAAAAAATTATGATTCATGAAAACACAATTATTATTATTATTATTTACGTTAAAAATTAACTTAACTTGAAATCCGACCTGCTATGTTATAAAACTAGTTCAATGCTATTTTGATTTGGTTTAGGGAATATAGGTAGCAATTAAGAGCTGCCGATTATCATTGAATTATCAAAACTATATTTTATAACCTTTTGTTTTTCCATTTCTTTCTTTGTTCCGAATCATTTTTTAATTCCAACTCTTTGTTCTTGTCTGTGCTGATTGATAGTTTTGATTTAATATTAAATTAAATCTACGTTTACAAATGAGACAAAAGGACTTGAATTGATAGGTCAAATCTAGGTTAAGTTGGGCACTTTTGGATTCCATTTAGCGGGCCAGGATTCACCAGCAGGCCCCAAGACTATGGACTGTGGACTGCTACGAACTTACTAACCCATGAGCTTCTCTCTGTCTTGATATGAGACAAATTGAATGCTTTGGAAGCCCTATATCCTAGTTGAATTGCTATTAGTACGAGGTGACGCATACCTTACATGATTTTAATGGCGGATTGGTTGTCTACACATGAAGACGGTTCTGGCTTCTTCTTCTTCTTCTTTATGCGTTCTCAGTTGCTCTGTTTTCATTTTAAAAACAAAACTCTATAGATATATCAAGAAGCTCTACGACTGTACCAAATAAACTAGCTGATGTGTATATACTCTAAAGTTTAAATGATTCTTGGTTAATTTGTTAGCGAGGATCATAATCAGTGCTATCCCTAAATCATCATAACATTAACTACACTCATTCTAGCAAGATCAGAGATAAGAGAGAGAGGGTTTAGGTCTCACTGTCTTAGCTAAATTCATTAGAATATACTTCAAGAACATGTAAGATCGAACTTGAACTAGCTAGGTCTAGGATGCCTGTGTAGATACACGTCAAACTTAGATGGATGGATTTGTTGAGCAGGTTATATATGTCTGCAAGCTGCATGTATTCAACTTAGAGCTGATTTTTCTGCACCCCAGTTGCTAATCACAGTAATTATGTTAACTGATGCTATTGTTTATAAATTGCATATGTACCTATCAAGAAAAAAAATAAAAAATAGAAGAGAGATTCTAGCTATATGCAATATTAAATCCAAGTTAAATAAAATATCATATGTATGCGCATATCTGATTAAACAGGAGGAACAGGTGGTGCTCTTAAAGTTTGAATCGTATACTCTTGGTAACACAACAAGCAAAAGAAGACAAGTGCGCGGATATTGATGCATAGCGTAAAATACTTTCGATTACTGATTTAAATGCTACATTGCAATATTCTTCATGCAATAAGTTCATGATTTCTCAGAGAAGAAAATGTGGCATTAATGTGTAGATCAACATGAATGGTTAAAATTCATCACAGGGAGGTGTAGTTAGGGCTAGGGCTAGGAATAGGGACCCAGAAGATGAGTCTCATATAAATAGTTGCGTATGACGACTTTGTTTTCTCGTGAACAAACACGTCAATGATAATTATTGGCTCACCATGACTTGGTAAGTGAAGGTTGCTATGCTATTCTAAGGACCCCTCTAATTTTCTTCTTACGTTATTCTCAAGAATTAAATGGACAGTATTGTTTTTCAACACTAGTTTACTATATATATATTCTTTTGTTTAATCCGTTGAATTCTGAGGCATAGAAGGTTCAGCTTCTTCTTTTTTCAATGATTTTCTAATTTCCCTTTAGTGTGTAAATATTGTTTGTTTCATACATTTCCGTTTGTTTTTGATTGTATGTTGAATCTAGCATGATCGGCGATAGTTTTTTTTTTTTTTTTTTTTTTTAATTCTTAAGCTATAGTAGTCTTAGAGTATGTTTAATTTAACTTGGGTGGAAAATTAATGGGGAAAAGATTGTGTACTAATATATATATTCAGAGATAAACTACACATCAAACCATCATCTTAATTTCTAGGGAGAATTATATAGAATCATTTGATGCAAGAATATTTATTGAAAAATGATCAGGCGATCTTAATTCCCTGTTTATTTCGAGGACTTTATAAAATGGTCTCCAACATCATATATAGTTCCTACACATCTGTAAAAAACTTATATGAAGCATAAGAAAGTTCCAAATTGTCTGCAAGAACTATATATATCACGTACAGTACATAGCTTTAATTATATTATATATCAAAAAATGATTTATAGTCCCCAGCAGCAATCCTTGTAAAAAAAAAGATATATAGTACATAGTTTACTTGTAAAAATAAATAAATAAACGTATAGTACATAGCTTCAAGGGATAATTAGTTGAGGGATCACCTATGTTATCTATTTAAAAATCGTGCATTATTAAAAAAAAAAATCGTTCATAACTACTAAGTTGTAAAGGCGAGCGGTCGGATCCTTAAGTGTTGTATATAAATTTATTTTGGTGGTCTCTGAGCTTGAGTTTCTTCTTGTCAAAGGTTGATGGAAGCATACAATCAATCAGGGCTATATAGCTAGCTAGCTAGCTAGGCAGCAGCTAAATCAAATGAGAAGATTGTCCGGGTGTTGTATAAATTTAATTAGGTGCATAATTAACATAATAATTAACCAAACTATCAGTCTCATTGTCTCTCGCAGTCCTTGGCTGTATATGTGATGTCATTGTCTTTTGCGTTAAGCCAACAAATCAAGACATGGTAGTTGATGGGATCAAAACAAAACCACAAAATTTCTTCATTAAAATACTGTAGTTAAACCTAAAAATTTCCCATAACAAAAATATTCTTCATATTATATTATATTTCTGTGGCTGATTGCTTGTAAATCAATATATATATGATATATTCCTAAGCCATGGTGCTGGCCATAACGGTTGAGAAAACGAGTAGCTAGATGCTGTATGATAGTAATGCTATTAGGAGGGGTGTAAGCAAGAAGATTTGAGCATTGTTTGATTATAAATTCAATCAATGGCCCCAAGTCTTAGTGTCATGTCAGAGGTTATACAATCTTAATCTTAAATTAGTTTATGGTCGCCATATGGGCACTTTGTTTAATGGGGTAAATGACTTGATTTCAATAGTAAAACATTTTCGACGAGTAATTATCATTGAAACAGTAAAGATACGATGAAATTAGCATAGATTTTTCATACCCCACATTCATTGTTTTTGTTCTGTGGCTATTAGGGTAGTTAGGTCATGAACAGTAGAAAGGAGATGGAGCTGGTGTTTGATGCATGTACACAAATACTACTCACGCGTACTATACGCAGTACAAGCCTTTCGTATATATACACTGTTTTTTCTGCACTGCCTGCTTGTTTTACTCTAATCAAGTGCTTAATGATGCTTGAGGCAACTGTCACTGTCCATAGTCGAAGAAATAACCTCACGAGTCCAAGCGCCAATACATAGATACATACATATCTTAGCTTATTTATTTAGGGTTAGAGAGACAATTAATTGATAAATATACTTCAATTAGATCAGTTTTTCCCTCTAATACGACTCTGTTAGTGTATAGGTTATCTGAGCAAGCCACATGTATTATTAGGTTGAACATACTGGACCCTTACTGATGATGGCTTTTGATGGAAACTGCAAGCGGCGCCTTTGTCAGTCAATCTACCTCTATATATATCAAATCCAAACACATTGATTCGAGGGGCTAGCTAGACCTCATCAAATCCAAAATTTATTCGAGCTGCAAGTGGTTGTTTGTTATCCAATTTTTGATTCGAGTCAATTGGCTGGAGTTCTAAAACAAATTGTATATATCACGAGTGCACAATATTCTCTCAGTACTGTTTATTATATTCCCAAAAGATAATGCGTGCAAAGAAAGACGATCGTGTATCTCTGAATCGATCTCTCTCGACTGTTCCAACTAAGAACAAATAATAAGGCATCCCTTAATTATATTCTATTCGTGATTCTATGTATATTATATGTTGAATCGTGTACATGTTCTTAGCCCCATTGATATATATTAGGGTTGCTTTCCTTCTGCATGGAAATGGAGCAACAGCAAACCTTATACGTGGCATGGGGGAAGCATGGAAAGTCCGAGTTTAGATGTATCGGGTAGAAACTTAACAGAACAAGCAATTTAGTTGTTTAGCTGACACAACTATGATATTTTCTAATCATTAATTTAAAATAGTTACTAACTTTAGGTGACATCACTTACCCTCTAAATTCTTTATTGAACCTGCTTCTTTTCAATGAGAGGAGGGTGGTCCAACAGACAAGGAACCCTAGTTGAAGAAGCAACCCCTCTCTCTCTCTCTCTGCGAAAAAAATCTTTTTAACTAGCTTTCGTGAAGAAGGTGGTAATAGGTTTCTTTAATTCTCTCTCTTGAAATCTAATAAGATGGAAATCTTTTTTAATTTCTTTTAGTAGTAAAATCTGTGCCGACAGTTATAATACATGCGAGGCAAGTAAAGGGAAAGAGGAGAGCGGAAAGCAAATTTAATGAATTCTCGCTTCTCGTCGTGTTGCTTTGACTCTATGTGACCATTGATTTGATATGCTTTTGAACTTGTTTAGCTTTTCTTTTCCTATTTATTTAAAGAGAACGTGTTTAGGTTAAAAGAACTCCCTTGTGAAATAATATTCTTACAGAAATATCCTCTTTTTTATTATTTCTGAGAACTATATATATATACGATCTTAAATATTAATTGCAATATATCCAAGCTATGATGGATTTGTTTTCTCTTATATATATAGCCATCGAAGGTATGCGTATAGTCACTTAAGATTTTAATCATAATTATATAGAGGAGGTTGACAATATTGCTAACAGGAAATGCAAAACCAGCACAGGAAAGGAGAATTCGTAAAATCCCAATAAAAGTGTATTTATATATACCTAGAGCAATCACCT
Source organism: Populus alba (assembly GCF_005239225.2). NCBI lineage: Eukaryota > Viridiplantae > Streptophyta > Magnoliopsida > Malpighiales > Salicaceae > Populus > Populus alba. The sequence goes on from NC_133290.1 coordinate 12,268,799, forward strand.
TTTTTATGTATTAATTTTAATTTATTTAGTTTTCCCATACTTTTTTTTACCAAATTAATAATAATAATAATAAATCTTTTCCATGAACATATCCCGTAGATGAACAAGATTATCCGCGCTTTATCCCGAGAAGAAAAGCCCGCAGAGAGGGCGAGGGTAGTGTTGCATGAAACTGCATATATTGCGAGGACCCATTTTTCGGTTTTGAGGCACTTTATTATATTTTTTTTTGACACGATCGATGTATAAGAACTCCTTGATTTTCCACCTTTAAAAAGAAAATTTGGGTAAAATCTCTCTGTTTATGATACAGGACAACGAAGAAAAGGACGAAGGCATCCACAAATGTCATAGACGCATTGTCTTGATGAGGTTTAAACTCAAAGGAGAACGTGTTTTAGGTTTTAAAGACGGTAGAAATTCAGTGTTTGCTGCACCAACTTCTCCTCTAACCAGCTACCTCAATGGTCAAATGGGTAATGTCCTTTTCATCATCATGTTACCATCTCTGAGAGTTAGTTTTATGATTAAACTTATGCATTTTGACAACCATTTACCCCGCACTGTTGAAAACATTTGGTGATTAGTTATGTTATTGGTTGCGACGTTTACTTTCTTGTAGAAACTAGAAAAAAAAGGTTATACAATACAATCTTGCAACGATGTGTTAATTCTTCACATTACCTGCTGCAATTTCTTTGCTACGTTATTTATGGATACTGCGGAGAATTAGAGGCAAATTTACTTACATCGACATCAATTTACACACACACACACAAGTGTTTTTCTTTATAGTTTAAGAGGGGAAGGGTGTTTTGGCTAGTTTTCTTGTAGCAAGTTCAAGTCCTTCTCTGATCGAGTAAATCACTGTATTTGAAATAGTATATTCATAAGAATTATATATTTCTTATTATCTTCTTAAGATTTAAACTGTAGATAATATATAGTATAGGAAACAAACTCAGATACAGTACAGATAAGAATCACGCATGATTGCATGCTATGCATATATGTGGCTATCTGATGCATTATTGACGCATGCATGTTTATGTTCTTCCTTAGTTATTTCCCAAATCATTTAGAAAATATAATCATGCATGGAATTAAGCAAGCCCCAAAGTCCCACTCTTGTAGTAGAAAGACTTGGACGATTATCAAAATATGGACGCCGGTGTGGGGAGGGGAGAGAGATAGGTGGCCTATTAGCACAGTGGTTGGTTAGAATGCAAAATCATCAAGCACACGTGGAAAGCTGGAACGAGATCCATTTGAGTACTCAATTCAAAATATATAAGGTAATAATGAAGGACAATACTAGCTAATGATCTTATGCCCTACATTGCATCAGGCAATCAATAAAACTAATCAACTTGCCACCTCCTTTATTAGGAAATTGCTAAATATTCTATTGTGTTGGTAACATTTTTTAGTCATATTGTTACTAGATTCACTCATTTATATATATAAACTTATTCTGTGCTCGTTCATGGGACATGGATGACATGATAGAGGTTCCAGCGAGTTGGAGGAAGAAAACAACGACGCTTGGAAATTATTACACTCCATCCACTAACACGAATGTGTGATTAATTTATAGATCATATTATAGGTCTAATAATTTCTAGTTAAAAGGTGGCCATATATACAATTTCACCATTCAGAACTACATCTCGTTTAATCCTTTGATCCCCAGCCTAACTTTAGTTTTCTGGGTTTTGTGGTAAAATTAAGTTCCTGCTAAATCCCTCTTAGACTAAGTTTTAAATAATTTTCCATGGATTGATATGGGTGAAAAATGATGATTTTACAATTTTACGACTTTCTCTCATCTCGAATTCCGAATGATAATGCAAGAAGAGTGTGCATTAACCAACCAAGTTATTAAACCTCAAAAAAAAAAAAAAAAAAAAAACCTTAAAACTTATGCATGAATCAGTTTATTGGTTAGGGATTAAGAATGTATAAAAATGTATTAGCTAGGTTTATGTATTACCGCGTTTCGTTCACACCAAGAAAAAACAAGAGCTAGATTACATTCTTCTCACAGAAGACTTCCCCAACTTTCCTCACGAGGACGGCTGGAGTTGGTTATGGTGAAACTAAATAAATAACTATCGTGTAGGAATATTATAAGTAATGCTCGCTTTATATTTATTTGAGATCAAGTGAACATATATATATATATATATATATAACTTGTGATCCTTTCTTTCATTTCATTATGTGTGGAGAGTTCACATTTTGGAGTCGTATGATTTGTTAATTAATTTTCTAATAAGTCATCTTCACTTGCAGACGGATATGTAATGTTTTTGAGAATCTTCCCTGCATATTCATTCATTAATTAAAAGACCTGTTTCCGGAGCTCCTTTGGCCTTGTTCATCAATTGTTTTTTCCCTCTAGAAATTAAAAACAAATATTATTAATGTTAGTTACGAAACATGTTTGGAATATTCAGTACTGTGATCAGGAGAAAAGAAGAAGAATTTAGAAGAAACAAACACAATATATGTCGCTGACCATTGAGCAATCGAGTTTCAAAGTAGTCTCCATTAAATTCATAAATTATTCTAGAAACTAGATGTGCATGTCTCTATTCGTGACAAATTAGCTTAATTTGTTTCGTTTCTGAGTTTATTACATGAAAGTTGTTGTATTTGTCTGTTTTTAATGAAGATATGGAGGAAGAAAGTGAATATATACCAGCTAATTAGTAGCTGGATTTTTTTTTCTTTTCCTTCTTTCTTTTCACCCAAATCTTTAATACACGGGGCACTTTTTTTTAATTATTTTTTACATAATTAGTTTTACTATGTTGCTTTATTATCTGTTAAGATTTTATAGATTTCAAGAGGTTCTAAATTAGTTCTGATGAAAATGATTTTTCTAGATCTTCTAAATGTCTAATTATATAGGAGCAACTATCTTATTGGCTCTTTTCTTTTTCAAGCTTAAATTAGGCTTGAAAGATATTATTTAAGAATTTTTTTAATTTCTTGTTATTGTTGGATTTTTTTATTATTTAGATTATGAATTTTAATTTAATTAAAATTTCACTAATTAATTATGATATTTGTTCTTGTACTAAACAACTTTGTAGGCTATCTTCTAAAAGGAGATTGATTAATTATTGTCTTTCAAAATATATTTGAGTTTTCTATACAATTTTCTCTATTATTAAGGGTTGTAATCTTAGGCTTGAAAACCCTAATTTTTTTTTTCTCAATAGTTTAGATCTGTAAAACTTTAGGAATTGAGGAATCATATTCATACTATATTTTCTGTCAATCGATATCAGAGTAAATTGACATGTTTGATGGATAAAAATGTTAGAAAAAATTAACATTTTATTCCACGATGTAAGAGGGTAAGGTCATTTGGAGAACTCTGAGGGCTCAAGAAGTGGTGCAAATAACCCAATCATATATACTAGATGCTATATTTTGTGCCAACGTAACTAACGCATGGTCCGAAGTATATTAGAAGTACTACTTTGACCATATTAAGCCTCAAACTTGTCAAACTAGAACATTTCCCAAACAAAAAAGATTCAAATAATTAAAGCAACATAATTACATCAATTATACATGCACAAGCATATTCTTACAAAATATCCATAATTATGTACAAACATCTCAACATAAACTCAATCCATAGTAATTACATAACTAACATCATATATGTATGTATACAATCCAACATGAAAATATAAAAAAAGGTCTCCAAAAACATACAAGGGAAGATAATATTTCAAGCCTATTTTGTCAATTATTTATGTTTTCAAGCCTAAATTAGACTAGGAAGATAATATTTCTTTTTATTTTTTTATTTTTTTTTATATTTAGATTAGGGCTTTCAATTTAATTAGGATTTTACTTATCAATATAAGAGGAGATTGATAAATTATTGACTTCAAAATTATATTTGAGTTTTCTATATAATTAAGGAATATAACCTCGAGAACCCTAGTTTTTTACTCTAGAGTTTAGAACCACCTGTAAAACTTCTGGGACTGATCAGTAACCCTAATCCAAGCTATGGCTGCCAGTGAAGGGATATAAAATGTGAAGGTGGGGCCCTAGCTAGTGACGTGATGTTATTTCACGTGATCTTCCATTGGGAGAAAAAAAAGTAGGAAATTACTTGGAAAAAAAAGAAGAAGCAACATAATGAGAATTCTATTAGTCGTAACTAACGTAATTGTTGCTCAATGTGGTAATTATGACAATAAAGAACGTATTGTGATTGTCATGTGAAGTTTGCTCCCATTTGCTAATTAATTAACGGGCACTTACAAAAAGTTGAAAAAAGCGTAATCTGGCCAGGAATTTCAGAAAATGATCATGAGGCCCCATCTTCATTTACTGATAATAAAAACATTATGGTAACATGATTCAGAGTAATTTAGAGATCGCTGGCATGGCGATGCACTGGGTGACGAACGAGGCAGCTTAATTTGTTGCGTGCATGGAATGAGCTTCTATGCTCTGACCATCGAAGACGTGCCATCTGTTCCCTGATGCTGACCTCTTTCTTAGTTTTAGGACTTCTGCATTAGTTTGTTTTTGACCATCGTTAGCCATTCGATCTTTGGATCTCAAATTTGCCCTCACCATTTTGAAGTATAATAATAATTATATATAGAACTAACCTACCTTGCCCTTGCGGGGACAACCTAGCCAGCCAGCTAGCTAGCTACACTCTTTAGATATATCGGCCAGAATATATACGTGCGGCAATATATATGTCAAAAGGAGAATATGTGAATTCTTGGAAAATATATATATATATATATATATATATATATATATATATATATATATATATATATATGTATTTGATGGGCTTCCTGATCTCAGCAATATTGAAATGGAAGACAGGCTTTTTCATGATTCCCAATGTATAGAAAATCTGCACCAGGGATGTACTTCTGAAGTTCTTCTGATATATATTGAGGTTAGAGGCCAGTCGCGGATGGAATATTGGAATCCAAAAACATTGTGCCCTACCACGAGCTACCTGTCTTGATTATTGAACATATTTTAGTAGTTTGCTGCTGCTTAAAATATTATGGCTGATTGATTAATTAAGAGTAATTAATCACCTTAGAGGGGGGAGACGGGGAGGGCATCGCTGACATTTCAAGAAGAAAAAGGTCATTGTTGTTTGGCTTAGCAAATGGGAAGCTACCACATCAGCCTGCTTCTTTTTTGGGCTCTATTATATCAGGGTGGCATTAAACATGGAACGCGTATAAATAGCAAGCCTGCAGTTAATGGTTGGATCAAAGGGAGGCAGCCTAGTCTTGAGGTGAAAAACATAGGATACAGTACTGTCTTATACTCTTGAAAATGGGCAGGTCTCCTTGCTGTGACGAGAGCGGTCTCAAGAAAGGTCCCTGGACCCCTGAAGAAGATCAAAAACTTGTCAAATATATCCAAAAACATGGCCATGGAAGCTGGAGAGCCCTCCCTAAACTTTCTGGTATGTATTTTATCTATCTTTCTGTAAATATAGGACTACTCCATCCCCGTCTCTCACTCTGTCTCTAACAAGGAGTTTATTTTTGCAGGTCTTAACAGATGTGGGAAGAGTTGCAGGTTAAGGTGGACAAACTATTTAAGGCCAGATATCAAAAGAGGGAAATTTTCTCAAGAAGAAGAACAAACAATTCTAAATCTCCATTCCGTCCTTGGCAACAAGTAACTAGTTAAACATTCACCTTTCTTTTTCGCCGCATCTTAGTTACTGGATTATTCATGTTATCTGTACTTATTTCCATATTCTTCTACTTGTTGCTTTGAAGATGGTCTGCAATTGCTAGCCACCTACCGGGTCGGACCGATAATGAAATCAAGAATTTCTGGAACACCCACCTGAAGAAAAAGCTCATTCAAATGGGTTTTGATCCCATGACTCACAGGCCTCGCACCGATATCTTCTCAAGCTTACCTCATCTTATAGCCCTAGCTAACCTGAAGGAGCTCATAGATCACCATTCATTGGAAGAACATGCTCTGAGACTACAAACAGAAGCTGCACAAATGGCAAAACTTCAATATTTGCAGTATCTCCTTCAACCTCAACCTCCTGCAGCTTCTAATACTGCAACAAGCTCAAACAACCTAAACAACATCGGTACTCTTAGTGACATCGAAGCCTTTAATCTCTTGAATTCACTTGCTTCACTCAAGGATAGCCCAGTGTCAAGTTTATCCCAGTTGGATTTACCGGCTTCCTCTCTTCAAGGGATCAATGATTCAATCCCCTTCTCCCATTTGCCTGACTTACAAATCCCTTGCAACTATCAAACACCACCAACCAAGGGCATGGCCCAAGCTCCTGAGTTAACAGTGTTTAGTCAAGGAGAGAACTCGCCCATTTCTCCATTTCATTTCCCTTCATCTTCAACTCCATTTCCTCCTTCTGCAGTTCCACCTGTAACACAGATATCTAGCATGGTCAACAACTTGGGAGATGCCTCTAGTACTTCAAGCTATGGAGAAGAAGTTCCTTCAGTTTGGCATGACCTCCTTGAAGACCCTATGTTTCATGATATTGCTTAGCTTAAATTTCTCATATGTGAAAAAGGTTTGGAGTTTCACCACCACTTCACTGTGTAATAACACAACATTTATACACTGTTTGTAGCTGTATGTATACTTTAGGACATTGCACTCATCATGGTAGATAGATTTACATGCATGTTTTATAATTTAAGCAGAGGCTTTCATCATGGAGTGTTACCAACCATTAATTTATATGCAATTGAGAGACTGATTTTACTGAGAGATCTCATCTGATTTAATTGCCATTTTTTTACAGTAAACAAGTTTCTATAGCTTTCACAAAGCTAGCTAACATCTAGCAATAATGTTGCATGAATGACCAGTGATCTTCATGGCAGGTAGGTCATGAAAATTAATTATTTCTTGCATCTATAATAATAATATTAATTAAAGAATAATTAATTATTCTACATTGCTTTGTCTTATCAAATAGCTAAGATGTTTTCCTTTGTGTCCTGAAACGTGTTGACATATCTAATACATATGCATCAAATTAATAATTGCCTTGAACTTCTCTTCTTTCTCATTTTAGAAAACTCTTGGAATCTTAGAAGAAGCATACACATAAAATATTGTATAAATAAAACATGTTATACCAAAATCCTCTATACCAAAATCCTCAGCTCTCCATTTCTCATATTTGTGTGCAAGTAATTGACAGAAGTCTGAAGAAAATAACAGAAAACCTAGAAAACAAATACTTTGTTATTATTAAGGATCGAAAGAGATCCTATATATGTAAATACCTTATATAGAAATAGTTATTATTTGTAGTAAATTCCATCATTGTATTGTATACAATCCTAAAGGTATAAATACAAAGGGATGGTTTCCCTTATTAACAATCATCCCAATTATACAAAAAACTATCTCTCAATCTTAACTTGGTATCAGAGCAACAAATCGTCCAGCAGCTCTCTCAATCTTAACTGTTATATATAATATATAAAAGTTGCAGCCCATTAATCTGTAGAGCTTCACTGATCAGAAGTCGTGATGTTCACACATGAGAAAAAGTTTTTTGATCTGCAGTTTTCTTTGGTAATTAATGTTTCTTAAATATATTTAGATCAGATAATTGACCAAACCTTTTGATCTGCCCTAGCCAACCACTCTAAAGGAAGTGGATACAAAAACTCCATGTCGATTACTATCTTGTTCCTCTTTAAAATGGCTTTTTTTCTTTTTGATATATATATATATCAGTGGAAGATACTGCTTGAGATTTTGTGTTCATAAAAATTTTCTTAAGAGAGAGAGATAGAGAGTTGACAAAAGCTTCTATGTCAAATAAATGACGTACAACTATCCTTCAATGATAAGGAGGGACCCCAGGTAGTTGGGGAACATAAAAGGCTTGGTGCTACGACTAATCTAACCCACGAAACCATGAGTGTTTTTCAGCTTTCAAAATCTTGCCTGGATAACCTCACCCTTTGATTGTTGTTGCTTGCTTTAGAGAGTATTGTTAAAAGTCATGTTTTCCTCTTATGGAGAGGTTGATATTGAAGCACGCGCTACTGCCATTAATGGAGGCTCATGTATGGACATTCCTATCCCAGATAATTGATAAAATTAGAAGAAGACACTTGTAGTTTAATTGATAAAAAATATCAGGATATATGCTTGTAATTATCGATTCTCTCAAACTTTTGTGACAATGGCGTGTTTAAAGCCCACTTTTCTAAATTGCATGGCGTGTTTAAGAGATTAAACTGTTCTGAGTGCTGATCTTAAGGTTTGAATTCAGAACCTCCCTCACTACTGGGAAAAAATTTCTTGAAAGAAGCTTTGTAACTCTGAGAGTGCATCTCTCCCTTCTTGGAAGATCCATTTAAACTAAACCATATAGATAAATTGGCATTCATATATCAATATTGATGATATTTCATTTATGTTTTCATGTGTTATATCTATTTTCTTAAAGAATCCAGCTAACTAGTGCCCTTGGGTTTATGTTAAGCATCATTTAAAACTCATAATCATCTATGCTTTCCTATTGCACAAAAGAATTTGTTTTAAACACCAAAAACAATTTCTATACAAAAATGGCTCATATAATATATTTAATTGATATAATTAAATTTCTTCTGAATATTGAGTTTTCATTTGTTTAAGCATAAGTGCATTTATATAATGCTTAATTGTGACAAGGAAAATGGCAGGATATTTAATTGTTTATGAACTCTCTGAAGTCGGATAAAAGAATTTACCTTTACTAGTAAGATCTTTAACGTGGTTTATCAATTAATTATTATTATTATTATTATTATCCTTTCATTTCTTCATCTTCCTTCTAAAGAGTTATTATCATCAATACCTTCAATTTGGATAATTTCGTAATATTAAAAAATAACATAAATCATAACTTGAGATCTCATCTAATAGTTTAAGCATTTAGATTGAATTGGTTCTTTAACATGGTATTAGATCTTTGATGATCAAGCAATCATGAATTTAAATCTCATCATCTTCATTTATTTTAAAAAATAAAAACAAGGTAATATGAGTCTATGTAAATTTCAAGTTTATAAGGCTTTCACTTGAGGGAGTGTATTAAATAATAATATATATTATAGCTTATAACCTCACCTAAGAGTTTAAATTTCAAAATTAAATTGGTTCTTTGATAAGCAACAAGACATGAATATTCCACTAAAAAGTTGAGCTAAAAAGTTTTGTTTTGGTGTTTTTATTTTGGAATTTGTACAAACAATCATATGAAGTAATTTAATCAAATCTCATGATTGAATCCAATTCCAGTACTAATCTTTCTAATTAAGACAAAATTGCCACATGGAAAAACATATATAAACCATTTATCTATAACTATTCTATTAGTTAGTAAAGAGTATCATAGATCGATGGGAATTCTTCTATAGCTGACACAAAATATAGGAATTGTAGCTAGGATCAACGTGGGGTCTCTATATAATTGGTAGAATTCAAGCAAGTTAATTTCATCTTGCAAGTTTTCTTAAGAAACAAATATTGGACACATAATCGAACGGCATGGAGGGATGTGTCCGAGCAATATCTCAATGACCGTGGTCGTGATCAAGTCGAGACCAGCTATGCCAGTGTAGTCGGCTGAGACGTACAGAGGATGAACTCACGGATTCATTAATCTGTGTTCAGCTTGTCTGGACGCCTCTACGATGCTGTTTTTGGGGGTCAACTTCTAGGTTACCATTCCTTGTATCTTCCTACACTCAAAGATATAACGAAAAGTTCTATGACTTGTGATGTCGTTTTGATGGATAGGTTGATCTAATCTAGGAAAAACGGTTTAACGGAAGAGTAAAGTATTAGTAATCTACAACATGTGTAAAGACAAAGACTAACATGCTAATTTAAATAATTTTGTTGATTAAATAAAATATATATATATATATATATATAATTAAGTTGAGTATATTCGATATTTTAAAACTCTTAAATCCTACTATTTCTCTAATGAGTAGGTGGACTTATTTTCTTCCTTTTCTAACAAGGGATTGACTGTAATGCATCTTATACTTAACAGACCCGTTAACTTCACTAATCAAGACAAAAAAAAAAAAAAAAAAAAAATAGGAGACTTAGAGGCCTCTCTCTCAAGAGGTGTTTCATTAAATTTTAATTTTTTAAAAAAATTTAATTTTTACTTATATTATTGGATCGTTTTGATGTGTTAATATAAAAAAATAATTTTTAAAAAATTATAAAATATTATTTTGATATATTTATAAATGAAAAGTATTTTAAAAAATAACAGATATATATTAAAGTACTCTCGAATACTATATTAATAACATATTAATTGTATAAATAGAAATTAATGAGTGGCACTTTTATATGGATCGTGAGACGTTTTGAGCAAGTTAAACTTCGAGCTGTTGTGGAAAATAGTAATGGAAGCTGATTAAAGTCAATGTAGCCATATTTGATGTGAGAGAATTCATAAACATATGATGTAGATGTTTATTAATAATTAGTTTGCTCACAAAAGTCACAGCTAAAAAACAATCCAAGAGTTATACCACTTTCTATGGTTGAATGATGAAAGTCCGAGGACTTGTATAATAAATTAGCACAGCATCTTTTTCTCTTTAATTATTTTACCAAAAATGTACGATTTTATTTATACATCATTTAAGATTATTATTTTTTCAAAATGATTTTAAGGGTGCGTCTTTCATGTCAATCATTTTCAAATATAAATGTGACGGAAACAATAATTACAGGTAATATATTTTATAATTTCTAGTATATGGTAATAAGTTGCTCTTTTACGTATATATTCATATGCAGTCTAGTACAAATTGTTTTTCCAAGATAAACAACCCTAGCTCCGAATCATCGTTTCACATTTTTTTGTTTTTAGTGGAAGTTCTTGGGTCATTTGGCCCTACTGGAAGTCCAAGTACATGTAAATCTCGAGCAAAAGTCCGCAGCCGTACATGGCCTCCATTGAATTGTTTGCCCTAGTTGTGCTTGAAATGAAACATATCACATGAACATGCACTTGGTAATCTCATGGGAGTTAATAGTCTTGTCTTATTATATATAAAACATTAAATCTTGATGGATAGCAGAAGAAGCCTTCTTGTTTACCACTTTACCTGTGAGCTTCGTGTGAAGACTGCAACAGACCTAGAAAATATGTTGTTCTTAACTAAAGAAAGATCGTGACAATACAATTGGAGAGCTCTTAATGGTTGTTTTTATATGGATATCCTGAGACTTGTACACTAAATATTAGCATAATTCAAAAGGGTTGATGATTTTCTATATATATATATATTCCAAGACTTCTGAGCTAAATTTGGTCAAAAAGAAGAGGAGCGAATGGAAATCATGATTGCAATTTGAACTCATGCTAATGACTTTGATTAGTAGAGCATTTGGAAGTCTCACACTCCTGATCATGGAGGATTAGAGAAATAAAAAGAGCGAGAGAGTTCACTCAAAATGAAGAAACCATGCATAGGGCAGCTTCGTTTTCAAAGATTTGGTAGTGCGAGTGAGATCATGGCGCTCGCAATATTCTCTGAGTAATATATATATATACACCATTGAATATTCCCAATCCACATCTTGTAATCTTTGCTCCAGAGCTACCACGTCTGCTATCAAGTTAATTTCTACTTTCTAGATCAGGTGGACGTAGGAGATGATACTTTCAGAGAAGGCCTGGGACCGAAACAATTGATGTTGAGGTCGAGAGTTTTTCAAGACTTTTGAACTTCTTCTTCCGTTACTCAAGCTCCAAGATACACTAAAGTCCATCAAGAACAGTGAATGGTGACGCCAGAATTAAACACAACATGTCGAGCTCTCATAATATGATCGCCTGGTATTGTGTCAAGAACAGTGAATGGTGACGCCAGAATTAAACACAACATGTCGAGCTCTCATAATATGATCGCCTGGTATTGTGCCAAATGATCATAAATTAAAATGAAAATGTGCATGGCTTAATTAAGCATTAATTTGTGGCTAGCCGGAAAAATAAGAAAATTCCGGCATGGGACATCTGAATTAAGCATGGTGATTAACTAAATGATGTAATTAGAACTATTCTTAATAAATAATTGTGGTCCTTCTTCTCAAAAAACTAATTCAATTCAATAGTTTAAATTGTTAGGTGAAATTTCAAGATATTATTTGTATTATTATTTAATATACTATCTCAAGTTAAAACCCTTTGAACTTGAAACTTGCACAGGTTCACAATAATACATTGTGTTTAATTTTTATTAAATAAATAAAAATGATGAGATTCGAACTCATGATCGTTTGGTTATTAAGACTTTGATATCACGTTAAATAATCAATTCAATCCAAAAATTTAAGTTATTATGTGAAATCTCAAAATGAAATTTATTTTTTAACTATTTAAAAAAAAAACAATTACAAATATTAGAAATGGATGAGGGAAAGGGTAGCAAAGACAACTTGGAAGGATGAGAGAAACCTATATCCAGTACGTATGACAATATTAATTAATCAGTGCTAAAATGGCCTTTTCCAATAAATGTTTCGTGGTTAAGACTTAAGATTTTAAGTACCAATCCAATTTCTAAAACACTCAAGTTATAAAAAGAAAAGTCAAACCTTTTTTTTTTTCAATTATAAACATCTTTCCATCTAAAAAACTGAAAAAAAAAAATTAAAAATTTTTCAAAGAAAAAAATATCTTTGAATTTAAATTTCCTTATTATTAAAAAACTAGAAAAGGAAAAAAATAATTATTTTATATCACTGAACACATTTAAATTTTCTTATTTGAATGTCTTAAATTCATACTGCGGAGAACATGAATTTAGAAATTTGGAAGAGGGCTACCGAATAGAGCATGGAAAGCTTTGCTATTTTACATGGATGACAATTTCATTCCAACCATGTGCATACCAAAGACCCGACATGAACCCAACATGAATGAATAGGTATTTTTTAGATGATTATATTAAATTTTAATAGATAACAAATAAAATATAAATATTTTTAAACTTGAGTTAAAACCCGCTCAAATCTAATTCAAAATATTTATATTATATAGATATATTTGTAGAACATTTAGATTTTTTTTTTTTAATACAATACAATATATACATATCTTAATATTGAAATAAAACACATATATGTATAATACTATCATTTTATCATTTAATATATATACATACTTCATATATATTAACTATTTTATTTTTTTATTGAATAATAGATAATGATAGATAATGAGTATCCAAGTAGATACTCCAAAACCTGATGAATAGCTTATGAATTTGATAAATAATAAATAAAATATAAAAACAAAAAAATTCCGACATGAAGAGAGCATGTTATCATCCCACTCTTTATGGAACGCCCGTAGCACCAGCTTGCCTGGCAACTTATGGGGGTTCGATTGAAGGGCTTAAGAACATCGACCGTTAAGGGTTTTATATTGAAACCATTAACAATAGGTATCGGCCCATAGCTCTTTAGGTGAAAATTGAAACCACGTTGGTTACTTATATTTCACATATTTTTAAAATTATTTTAAAAAATTATTTTTTTTACTTTAAATTTAAATTAATATTTCTTTTTATATTTTCAAATCATTTTGATATGTTAATGTCAAAAATAATTTTTAAAAATAAAAAATATATATTATTTTGATATGTTTTGAAATGAAAAATACTTTAAAAAATAATCACTATCATATTCTCAAACAAACTATTCAACCAAATGCATTGAAAACATCTTTATGATAAGAAAAAATGATAAAGAGAGATACAAAAAAGCATATTATATAGAAAATAACACTATACTTTGGCTAAGAATTAACATTGGCATCTTGCATCTAACTTATGAATTCCTTGAGCTTCCACAGAAAATGACGGTCTAAAATTCTTCTTTTAAAATATTTGAACTTGAAAAAAAAAATACCTCCTTGCAATTGAAAGCTAGAGCTACCCACTTAACTATTATAAGACATGAGAAGCACACTTCAAAGACTAGCCCAAACACAGGACAATGAAGCTAATGGTGCAGCAGTTCAATCTAAGTTTCGGAATTAATGGATTATAGTCCAGCTTCCAACATGGGTTCATCTGCAATCCACCGGAAAAGAGAAGACGCAGACATCAAGGTGGAATGGTTATTAGGACTTCGATTATAGAGGTGTCGAGAGTGAAAGCTCCGTGATGCGTACAGAAATAAAAACAGTTGAATGTACAAAGACAACCGGTGTGCTTCGCCCATTTGGGATCTTCCGATCTAGCCATGAAATACTCATTTAGTGCTGATCGGAAGATGCCTCCTTGGCTGCCTGACAATGTTCTTTCCAATCTTAAATAGCAAGGTAATTCCAATTAAATCAAGAATTGTTGAGAAATTAGTTTATTACTGCTTGCTTCATTAAAAATGAACTTAACATACTGAAAAATATATGATGACTCCTTTCTTTAATTTGGTTTTGGGAAACAAATACCGTTCGTGGGAATTACTTGAAGACGCAGTTTTCTTTCCCACGCTAGTAAAGTGAAACTCAACCACAACTTTATAAGAAATTAAATAAAACACAATTGAAGCCACTTGCATTTTGAAGAAACCATTAACGTTTAGCAACTAAAAAATGTCCTTAAAAGGTGGAAGGAAAGCGCATTGAGAGGGGAAGAAATCGGAGACAAACCACTCTCTGTGACATCCATGCCATTCAAACACAAGCTGTTCGTCCAACTCACATTTCTTTGACAAAATTTACTTTCAAGCACCTTCAGAGGGGAGAGTACTCTGTATGTTTGAAGGCATCAAGATGTTAAAGCCATCTGAGGCAGTAGACACGATCATCCCCGGAATCTGAGCGTGCCAATGAAGTTCTTTCAAGTCTTTTTGTCCCTGCTCATGGTATAAAAACAAGTCAAGGGTCTGAACTGGCAGCATTTTGGATTAATATCCTGGCATGAGGGGAGTTTCACAAAACATACCTGATGAACAAACAAAAGTTGAGGGGGCAAATCTGCTGGGGCATTTACTTGCTCTTTTGTTTTAGCTTTGAACTCTGCTTCCTCTTCCTCATCCTTTTCCAGAGAAAGATCCCATATTCTAGTAATTTAAAGGAAATAAAAGAATCAGTTTCTGGATAAAAGAGCCAAAAAACATAGATGTTAGGATTGGTCATCCTATTTACTCGCTTTCCATCTGTTGCTCTGTGCGTGGAGTATTATTACTTACGTTAATTGATTGTCAGATGATGACACTGCCAATGTGGAGGCTTCATGTGGACTCCACTCAATGGATGTGATAGGGTGTTTATGGTAATCAAAATGTGCTACTAAAGATTTATCCTCTTCCTGCCACCATAAAACATATGCTGATAAGAGTACAACTAGAGAAATCTAAAAAGAAAATGGCATATGAAAGTACAGAACCCTAAAGCCATTAGAACTGATAGCAAATGGAATACATGAAAGCAAAACACTAATACTAGGAAAGTTCCTAATAATGGAGATTGACCAAAGATATCAGATCTGGAACACTTGAAATACTAATGGAAATTGAGAGCACCTAAGCAGAACAAATATTATTTCATGGTTCGAAAATGTGCTATGAGAACTCAAATTCTTTAAACAAAATGATGTAACAGCATACATTACACACAACATACCGATTTTGGTGATAACAATCTAAGATCACGAATAGAAAATGTTCCATCATCACTTCCAGATGCCAACATGACACTAGCCAGCCTATCACAATTAATGCACATGGTAGATCAGTAATATAAAAGGAAATCAGAAGGGTGCTGCTATGGACAATGAGTGGGGTATCTTGATGATTCAAACACCTGTTCCATGAGAGCACGTTCACATCTGCATTATGTGCCTTGAAAGAAATAGCTGGTGACTTCCCCAGACGTGCATCCCATATTGCAATATGCCCATCCACAGAACAAGAGGCAAACACATGATCTTCTGTAGGACTCCACTGCATAAATTGAAGTTGGAACCAGAATGTTTACAAGATTGAAAAGTTCAGAGGTGTAAGTTTTATTGGATTTAGAAGTAAATCATGTACTTGTATATCTTCTACGCTCGCAGTATGTCCAGTAAATGGAGTAGCATCAACATTCCATGTTGCACCAGATGTAGGCTCCCATAAGTGAATACAGCTCTTGCAATCACCTTCAGATATTCAAAAGATTTTGAGAGCATTAGAACACTTTACATAATATGCAGCAGAGCATTAAAGATCCTTGAGTGGGAGGCTACTGAATAAAAGAAAGTAATGGTACACAGTACCAGTTACCAGCCTTCCAGTGACACGAGGACTCCAATCTATAGCATAGCCTTCATCTTTATGCCCTTTGAAGTTAAATAATGGAGCTTGATTAAAAACTGAAGAACCTCCCCGGGCAACCTCTGTTTCTGACTCTGCCAAAGCATTCAGATGAGAGCTGAAGTTCCATATCTGCATAGAAGGTTGTGATTTAGAACATATGAGAGAGGAGCCAGAAGCCCAGAATCTAGATTTTCTCACTAATCTGATATGTTCACAACTCCACTATCACCATTCTATGACATGTTCAGTTCAGAATTGATAGTCAAACAAGCCTTTGAGATGGGAATACAGAAACAAGAAAGATTGAGAATCTTGAAGAACTTCTTTAGATGGTAAGCATAGAAGTCTAACCTGTACATAACCAGCATCCGACCAAGAAGCACATATATGGGGATTTTGTATCATGGCACGAATACGATTAACACATCCACTATGAGCAACCTTGCGCAACTGTGAAAGAAAAATCCAAAAATGAAAATGCATCCTGAAAAGGGAAAAAAAAAACAGAGAGAGACCATGATTTGACGAGACAATTAACAAACACAGAGGTGCAAGATGTTACCTGCAAAACTGGTGCTGCAGATCCCCCCTCTTCTTCATCTTCACTATCTTCATCACTGTCACTATCACTATCACTATTGTCTGCATCCATGTCAGAGTCACCGGCTGTAGCTTTAGTGGGCACCAATTCACGTCTCTTTCCAGAAACATTAGATACTTTAAATATTCCAATTGAGTTCCAATCAGGATTCTCTGCCTGCATCAATGATATTAACACTAAATACATAAATACAATTAAAGCATAAAATAAAAGGTCAGAAAAACACAATAATTTTCCCAATTCATGCCTATCAGAAACAACATTCGCCAAATAAATCTTTTAAAGTTTTCTCCTTTTCATTCAATTACTATAATACCTAAAGTTTGCCCCCTTATATAACTTTCTCTCTTATTTTACTAAGTAACACAACCTTCAGTTCAAACATAAACAGAAACAAATCCTTCTGGTTAAAAATAAATCATTTTTCATACAATGATTATGCATAACAGTAAAAAAAATGTATTTATCACCTGAGTCCCAGCAACAAAGTACACAGTGTGTGGAAAATCAGTCCGAAGCAAACCAAGTGAATCGCGTACAACATCAAAACTGCAAAAGCAAATCAATCACTTAACTCATATGAATAAACATAAAAAAATCTTAAATTAATTCACTCTAAAAAATTTCTATCTTTTCTTATTAGCCCAGAACTACCTACTCTTCAAGTTCAAGTATTTTCTTTTCAAACTTTAATTACATATACAACTCGTTACAATCAAGCCTACTTTCAACAACTAAAGAAAGATTTGGATTAACCTTAAGCAGGGCCAGCCAATGTGAAAGGCGTGAAGAGAATTGTAAGCGGTGGGGTCACACTCAAGTTCTTCACCTTCTTCAAGGTTGTCAACTCCGGGTTGCCAAACCTTCGTTGGCATGGATGGTATTGATGAAGATGAAGATGACCCATCTCCTTTCTGTGAGTAATTTAAGTAAAATTTATTAGCAAAACAGGAAAAGACAAGAGAATTTTGTTGAGCATGAGAAAAATAAAAGGAATCCCAGTTCAAAGAATGAATGAATTGACTGTTAAAAAAAAATGATGGAAACCTTGCTCTTTCTCTTTGCCTTCTTTGGATTTTTTATGCTGCGAACCATTTCCTTTTTTCAGGATGTTTTTCCAAGATGTGCTGATTATTTGCGACGATGGAGAGGGGGTTTGGGTTGCGAAGCTACTAGGGTTTTACGGTCTACTAGTTTCTTTCTTTCCTTTCCTTTCAAGTGGTGGTGCTAGGTTATTTTAACAACTAAATTATGGTAGAAGTTCGTTCTAAAATATTTTTTTGTCTCAAATGTTTTTTTAAGGTTTCGTTATATTTCATGTTTAAAAATTAAATAAATATAATAACATATTATTTTAATATATTATTAATTTAAAAACACTTTTATATAAATAAATATATAGCATCATTCCATTATTTTTTAAATAACTTTTCGTGTTACAATATATGTTAATAATATTTTATATTTTTAAAAAATTATTTTTAATATAAACACATCAAAATTATTTGAAAACACTAAAAACATATTAATTTGAAGTAAATAAAAAATTAAATTAAATTAAATTTTTTAAAAAAATACTTTTAAAACACATAAACAAACATGTCATAATAAATATACTTAATGATACAATATAGTACTGTTACTTTTTTATAAATTAAATTAAAATTATTAAATTAAACCAAGTTAAATTATTATTAAAAAAAAAACTAAGCCTCTGTCATTTTAATTGTGGACACACCAATTTTTTTTTTCTTTGTGTTTTACATTATTTATTTCAATGCCTCAATTTTATTTTATTTTACTTTCTACTTTGATAGCTCATTTTTTGTTCAAGTATGAGAAATTGTTATGGTTTATTTTTTAAATAGATATCACGGTATAAAAAAATTTATTATCATTGATTTTGTATCAAGTTTAGGACCTACAAAGTAAAAACAAAAAAAACAAAAATGACCACGATGAAGAATCAGCAAAAAAATGAGAAAAAACCTAATTTTTTTTTAATACACACACACACACATTATTTGTCCAAAAAATGCATTGCTTGTCCAATGCACTATTTTTTGCCTTGGGCTTTGGCAAATATCATTTTCAGTCCTTATAGTTTCTCAATTTATCATTTCAATACAAGACTTAATTTTCATCATTTTTTTGCTCCTATGTTTTGCTAAGGGAGATAGGAAGTTGATGTATTATGGTAAGGAGAGCAAAAATGATTAGCTAGCCATATTTTAGCGGTGAAAAAAATCATTTTTGATGTTAACATGTCTCATTCAATTAAGAGAGTTTCATTAAGTTGATTCGTAAGTGCGAAAATATTTTTTTTCATGACTTGACTTTGTGCTATTAATAAATTTAGAGATATTTTGAGTTTATATATTGTTTTATTAATATCATAAGAATGTTTATGAAGTGTTTTTAGATTAAATGAATTCATTAGTAAAAAATCATTAGTCTCCTCTCTGGTGATAAAAATTGGGCATGTAAATGATGCATACTTTGCCTTTATTTTATTTTTATTTTTTTAGTTTAACGTGGGTGTCCGGATCAGCTTGCGCGCACCTTTATTTCTTAAAAAAGAAAGTGGTGAATGACATGTTACATGAAAAAAATTAATTGTAGGCGCAATCACATGGCCTTTTTAAAATGGACCTGCTCTTCTTTTTTATATGTTTTTAAATTTGTATTAGTTTTTTATTTAAATTTAAATTAATGTCCTCTCTTTGATTTATTTTTTTTAAATTGTCTCGTTTATTTTTTTAATAGTAGTTATTTTTAATTTTATATATATAATATTTTAAAGAGATTATTCTAATTTATTTGTAGTTTTTTTCTATGTAATATAAATATACTATATTTGCATGGTGTCTTTATAAAAAATAACTTTTAGAATAAAAAAATAAAAATATATAAATTAGAAGAAGATGTTGGGATAATATTTGCAAACTTATATGTCTTTTGCTTTTATAAAAAATATTAGCCTTTTATTTTAGCATTTGATTACAATTAGAAATTCTTTCTTAATTTATTGGTTCATATATTTTAAAATTTATTTCATTTGGCATAAACTTGGAGAATCTACTCAAACTCAACATCATTAAAGCCCTTATGATCGAAGTCTATAACTACTCTTTATTAAAACAATTTGTATCATCTCATTGACAATACTCTCCCAATGTAAAACAAGTGATAAAAAATCACATTCAAGTAGAAAACATGAGCATGACCAAACAAGAACACTTTCATTTCTAGTAATAAAAAAAAAATAGAATCTCTTAGATATCATTAATCTCCTAATAGCCCCAAGGCATCCGAAAGGAACACTAGGGGATCCATTTGCACCGCCTAACTTTCTCTAAGCTTTTAGCAATACCTCTGACTACTACGCATGCTGAGGTATTAGTTGTTATCAAAGATAAAGACTTTATGCAATACCCACATCCAATGAAGAGTTACATGAACATAAGAAACTCCAAAAATTTTCTTTTTTTTTTCACCACAATCATGGTCATGACACTAAGTAATGGCATGCCCTAGAAAAAAGGAGATAGATTGATTTCTAAAGGTCACCTCTTACAATTTATTAAGAAAGAAATGTAACTCAAACAATTATTAGAAAAATATATTAAGCAAACATTACCAGAGATCAAATAATATCTAGAATTTGCATCTCCACTTGTGAAAATATTTTGAACTTTAGATTATCTCATTCTCATTATCCAACTCGCAAAGTTTAGCAACCTTGCCCGAGTTTACAATTGTTTTATTTTTTTAAGCTTTTTTTTATATTGAATGATATTTTTTTACTTCATCCTTATACATATGAATTATTGGGAATTGACCACTGTTATATATTTTTTAATATGTTTTTCATGAGGCTGGCTCAACCTTACAATCTGGGTTATGAGTTTGTCATGCTAGCTTGGGCTGATTTAGGGCAATTATTTTTGTTTTTTTTCCTTCAACTTCATCATTTGACATTGGGTTCTCTTGGGATTCATCTTTGTAATATTTTTGTTTTCTTTTGTTTGACGTTCTTT
This sequence comes from Populus alba, assembly GCF_005239225.2. Taxonomy (NCBI): domain Eukaryota; kingdom Viridiplantae; phylum Streptophyta; class Magnoliopsida; order Malpighiales; family Salicaceae; genus Populus; species Populus alba. Next base: position 12,289,820 of record NC_133290.1, read on the forward strand.
TTCTTCTAGTCATTGTTATCACCTTTTCTTTTAATATTCAGTCAATTTATTGTTGTTTTTTTTTTCTATCATATAATTAAACAAAACCAACTTATTGTATCCAATAAGGTTTATGACTCAGGTTGTAGTTTTTTTATCCTTCTTTGAAACACATTAGTATTGCTTGAAACATCACATTTTTTCACTATAAAAAAACCCAACTCAGCCTTAACGAAGCGTGTTTTACCTATCTAGTTACTCTCTTTATTATATCCAAGAAAATTATGGGGTAAATGATTTAGTTTCTTGTAATAGCTAAGCATTTGCGCCCTATAAATATCGTATTCTTTCTTTAATCTTTTCCAACTTTAACTTATGATGAAAACTTGAAATTCCTAATTACACCCCTACACATGCGCGACATTGTATGTGTATGTACACACACGCATACACACATAACCCATTAATTAAAAAACCTAATAGATCTTGGAAAACACTATTTATATAGACTTAGAGGCACTATTCACCGGAACAGTGCAATGACAGTTTTTGCATTCCCATTAAAAATCATTGAATTGGTTATTAGGGGTAGTGAGGTCTTTTCATAAGGCCTATTAGTCATCATCAGATTAATCAATGAAAAATAATTCTTTTTACATTTTAAAAACACAATGAAATGACTAAATTAGTCTTGAAAACACAAAATTTAAAATTAGCATCCAATGGTTTTTTGTATTTACATTATGGTTTTGTTGTTGTTATAAGGTTGGATGAAGGGACATTAAGTATTTTAATAAATACATAATATAATTAAAAAGCTAAAAGTGGTTGGCATGTGGAACGCACACACCAACGTGTATGAAACATCTACGCTTCTCGAGTTGCTTGTGTAATGCCTCTTGACAACCAAAAATGCTCTATCGTTGTGTAATTGGAATCATTGTGGTGTTATCTTCCTGTTGGGGTGGTGCGTGATGGCATTAGTAGGGCGGTTTGTTATCGGCAATGTTTTCGTCTTTTTTTTCTCTTTTATCCCCTTAAAATTCATGTTGGTCATACAAAATTCCAAAGTTATCATTCTATTTATGAAGATTTTAAATTTGATTTGTATTCTTTTAATTTCTAATATTTGTTATTGGATATTTTGTAAAATCTTGATTTCTTTTCAAATTCATCATTCAATCTCAATTTATGATATGTAAATTTTTCCAATGTGGTCCTTATTCTTTTAATTTTCTTTAGTCTTTTTGTTAAATTTATTTTTCTTTGCAATTTCACCCTTTAATTAAAAAATTCTTAGTTGTTCTCTAATTTATTTTTTTCATTTCAATTGTTGTTACCTATTTTTGGATCCTCACAAAAAAAAAGAGAAAATACAAAAAGTAAAAAAATATATATCCAGAAGAAAACCAAAAAAATAACAACAGTGAAAAGAGGATGTTAGGGTGCCCAGAAAATGATAAAAAATTGGTTGAGAAGGTTCAGAAATACAAAGATTCAAATTTGACGATATATTTTTTTACTAATGAGAGCCCTGTTGACAAAGAATATTCAATTTGAGGAAGAAAAAGTCCAAAATTAGATATTTATGGACTTAATTAAATTTTATTGAAGGTTTAATTCAATTTATAAAGGGTATGATTGCAAGAAAAAATGATTTTTGTGTCATTTTAGGCTTTAATTTGAAGAAATTAAAGTTCAGGGATCAAATTATAATTTTTAAGAGTTGATTTGGTCAAATTAGGGGTTTAATTGCATAAATATTAAAGTTTGATAGTCAATTAGGGATTTAATTGAAGAAATCTAAAACCAATGATCAAACTGGAAAATACACGTAAATAGAGGGATTGAAATAGACTGAATTAGGGACTAAATTGAAAATGCTAGAAGTTCATTGATCAATTGAGGGTCAAAATACATAAATTCAAAACTAATGACCAAAGTAAAAAAGACGGCTAACTTCAAGGCTGACATTTGAACTTGGTAGGGATGCAATTAAATTGATTCTTAAAATCAAAATTGCAATTGAGGACTTGATTGAACAAATAAAAAATTAAAGACTAATTTGGAATTTGACACCTTTTTGGTGCCATTTTCATTTAAATAAAATGGCGTATTTTGTTCAAAATGACATCATTTCATGCATTGTTTATATATAAAAAAAAATTGAAAAAAAGTGTAAACAATGTCGTTTTGATGGCACTATTTGTCATCTTCTTCCTGGGAACACACAAAGACAAAGATAGGGGAAGAGGGTTTTTCTTCCCCTTTTTTGCAGAACCTATTTCACTATATTCCCCCTTGTCTAAAAACCTAACACAACTTGTAAATCCCGAGGAAAAAAAATCAAGGCTAGATTAAATTAAAGAAAATAAACTAAACAAAAAAGAAGTGGGGGCAAAACGAATGCACTTAAAGAAAATAAGGCCTAAATGCAAATAAGAATAATTATATAGCATAAGTACTCCTCTTCTCACCAAAAATAGATATGCAAATAACGTAAAGAAAGAAAAAATGGAGTTTTTATATTCATTTTTACAAATCAAGAGAGAAACACCAAAATTTTAAAAACCCATCCAAGATTAAGGGTTATAGGTAGAATAAACACTGGTGGGAAAATGATTAACAACAAAAATTGAACAAGAAGAGAAGAGGGGAGGGTCGGCTATCATTAGAAAGAAAAAGAGGGATCGAAACCTTGATTCATACCGGGTAAGGTATTCTAAACTTGCTCTTATGAGTCATTTCAAGTCAATTATGAATTGATGCCTGGATGTTAATTTATATATTTGAGTTCTTAGACTTGAATTGAGAAAAAAGTATGGGTTGCTAAATTAAAGAACTTCATGTGTTGCATGTAAATGGAAAGATTGATGAATCTGGATAGTTTCATCTCTTGACTTTTAGAGAGATTTCGGGTAGGAGTATGAATTAGGATCAGGTTCCTTATAGAAATTGTAGTTTTGGATGTTGGCTAACTAATGAAATTGGTCTTACTTAATTTGGAGTTATAGAACTTCAACCATGGGTCACCAATTGAGACTGGGTCATGACAGACCCTATAGGGTAGTAGGTCTGGTTCGTTGATGAGAAATTTTGATTGTCTTTGAGGCAGAACTGGGTTCTCCTTCCTTTAGAGAACTTGTAGCCTCATATCTTAACTTTCCAACAAGACTAATCTTACTTGAATTGGAGTTCTATAACTCTATATATAGTTAAAAATTTGAGGAGAGGTCGGACAGTAACAGTTCAAAAATGAGACAGTAACAATTCAATGTCTAGATAATAACAGTTCAAAAACGAGACAATAATAGTTCAAAAATGAGATAGTAACAGTTCAAAAATGAGACACTAACAATTCAAAAATGAGTTCAATATCTGGACAATAATAGTTAAAAAACGAGACAGTAATAGTTCAATGTTTAGACAGTAATAGTTCAAGATTTAAGTAGAAACAATTCATATATATATATATATATATATATATATATATATATATATAAAGGAATAATAACTGTGGTTGGACAAAGAATGAAAATATTAATGGGTGAAATGAGAAAAACATAAAATATTAAGAAATGACTAAAAGAAAGACTTATTGGTTGTTGATATGGTTATAATAAAACATATCCTTGAGTAGGGAAAATTTATGAGATAAACCTGTGAATTTCAAAAGGGACCACAGGTGTGGTGCAACAGCAACAGCAAGGGAGCATAAGTAGAGCTTCTATTGCAAGTAGGTGAATCACACATATACTTCCTAGTTAATTCCATGATTTATTTATATTACCAATATAAAATGTGAATTACTGAATGTATGTGTATTTAAGGTGAAAAGTTATTGTGTGAATTGTCAAATGATAAAATTATCACTAACAAAAGAAATATGAGAAGTACGATTTGAGGTGTAAACTAGCATACATTTAGTGTATGTTAGGATCCCGGGAAAGGGGATCGCCACGATTGGACTCACATACATTTAGTGTATTTTAGGATCCCGGGTAAAGGGATCACTGTGAATAAACTAGCATATATTTAAAATATGTTAGGATCCTAGGTAAGGTGGTCACCATGAATAAACTATCATACATTTAGTGTATGTTAGGATCCCGGGTAAGGGGATCGCCACGATTGAAATCACATATATTTAGTGTATGTTAGGATCCCAGGTAAGGGGGTCACCATGTATTGGCTAGCATAGGATCCCGGGTAAGCAAAAAAATAATCATGTTTGATTTCATAGAGTCTGGAATGAAAGTTGAAAGTGGCAGAGGAAACAATTATTAATAGTTGGATTAAGAAGAGATTCTAATAAAAATTAGAAGGGAGAAGCGAATGAACTATGAATGTATTTTACCCTGTTGAAATTGTTAGATATTCATGTTGTTATATTTATTGTAATATTCACCTTTCAATAATATGTATTTTATTTCAGGATCATCGAATGCACGACAAGAGTAGATCCTAACTAATGTTCTCTTCTTGTAATCTAGGTTTTAGGGAATATACCCTTGTATTTTGTAAACATGAAAATGTTTGTATCACTTAATTTGTATAATCAATGTTTAAACTTGACTGAATGAATGTAACCTTGTAGTTCATAAAACCATATCTCATGTCTGTATTTATATTTTTTTATTTTTTTATCCATCAATAATGATATTTTGTTATCCAATGCATATCTTAAATATGCATTGAAACCTAGGATGATTAGGTCAGGAATTAAGTCATGAGATGCGAGCAATTAAAAGTGTAAATAGATTCCATGTCAATAACTTGGGGCCTTCCGATATAGGAGGGACTCCGTCGAATATATTTTAATACAAAGATCATGAATACACACACACACACACAAAAAAAAAATTACTCTGTTTTTTTTTATTAACATGAGATTTGTCATTTTATCTCGGAATGGGGGATGTTACACAACCTATACCCTCACATGCCCTGCCACCATGATGAAGAAAAGAGAGGGGACTCATGCCCTACGAGTGATTCTAGAGCAACTACATAAAGGTCGCCCCAACCACCTTACCTGGTGCCATGACAAGGGTAGGGTAACCACCTTACCTCGTGCCATGATAGGGGTAAGGTAGCCCTCTCCTACTACCCTTTATAAATACTAGAGGACGAAAAAAGACAGGGGAGATTATAAAGATAAGGGAATGAATAGAAAAAAAAAGGAACAGAAAGAGGAACATGGGGATGAAAAAAGAGAGAGGGACAAGAAAAAAGGAACGAAAAACAAAGGACACAACCAAAAGGAGAGAGAATGAAAGAGAGGAAGAAAAATAGGGAGGAATAATGAAAAACAAGAGGGGGAGAAAAATAGAAAAAGAGATAACCATGAGGAGGAAGAAAAAAACAGAGTAAAACAAAGTACAAAAAAAAAAGAGAAAAAAGGGAAGAAACAGAAAAGAAAGAAACAAAAGGGGAGGAAGAACAAACAAAAATAGACAATGAGAAGGAAAAACAAAGATTGGTGCTTTTGCACAATGAAGAAGAAAAAAAACGACAGCAACCACCGCCTATTACCACATAGCACCACCATGAGTCGTCGTCAATGACAACAACGACGTGGCCCTCATCGCCAGGTCAACTTCTTTCCTTCTTCATCTTTTTCTTCTTCGTCTTTATTGCCTCCATTGTTCTGCAAGTGAACAATGGAGAGCTCTCTACTGTTCACTAGGTCGAACTAGAGCTAGGCCAAACAAAAATGGTTAGGCTGAGGTTCGGCTGAGTCCAAAAAAAAAAAGTACATTTGGACTGACATCGGCCCAACATCTCTTTCGAGCCGCTATTGGCCCAACCCTTGTCTTGGGCCGACCTCAGCCCAATTTCTTCTAGGCCGATTTTGGCCTATTTAGGATGAGCTCAACCCATATATTTGTGGCAATCTATCTCATTATATATCTATAATATAATAATATTATATATTAAATAAAAAGAAAAAAATCCACAAAATATTAAAATCCTTAAAAAAAATTATGATTTTCTCATGTATCTTTCCATTTTTTTTGCTTAATATTGGTTTGTAATTTTATAATATAAAGATACAAATCTGATATTAAAATACTAAGTTTTCTCAAAAATGTTGCAAAAAAAATTATATAGAAAAATAAAACAAAATCTTGTTTTCATGCATACGACCAAATCTCTAAAAAATATATAAAAAAAATTCATATCATATTTTCATACAAAACAAAATTCAAGAAAATATGTATTAGCATGCATTTTGGACTTTATTATCCAGTTTATTAAAGCCATAAGAACTAAGCTAATATTTTAAAATTTTCAAACAAATTATTTTGTCTTCTTTTAATATCAAGGATTATGAACTTATACGTAAGACATATTTTGACATTAGAACGGTTACATTTTTACCCGATAAGATAAGAATCTCCTTATTGAGGACTTTTATTAAACCTTAGATAGACCATGAATTAAAAATACAATAACATCTTAGCATATATCAGATAATTAAATAATGCAACTTACCTTAGGTATGACGTATTTAAAGTGTTAATACTTTCTTTTTACGTAACCAGTCTCTATATCATATCTCTAAGACTAGTTAGGGTTCCTAGTAACCAAAAACTAAGTAGCAACTCTCATTCTATCTTTCAACTAATAAAAGACAAGAATTCCTTATCTAACTCATGTCCTGATTTTCCAGATACCACAATAGTGGATGCCTTGCCGCGACACTGCACACGTATGACATCAATTTTGATCATCATTTTTTTAATTAATATTTTTAGATCTTTTTGTATAATTGAATTATTTTTTCAATTTCATTATTCAATATTTGATTTTTTGAAAATTAGGTTTTGTGATTTTTTCAAATATGATGTTTCTAGTCTAATAACTTGGGATATGAGTTTGAAAAGTTAACATTGATTGGCATTGTCTCTTTTGTTTTACTTATTTCATTTTCAGCTCTCATCATTTACATTGTTTTTAAAATAAAAACAAAACGGGCTTTGTGATATTTTTTGTTTTTATTTATATCAGATTATCCCAATCACATGCCCTGGATTGTAGATTTGGTTGGTTAATCCAGGCTGGCTCAACCCTTATTGTCCAGATTACAGGTTTGTCGTGCTAACTCAGGTTGACTCGGGCCATTTGTTTTTTCTTTTTTAACCTAATTATGTCATTCCTATTTAATTGATTGAAAATTGAGCTACATCATTTTTTTTCTAGAAAATATATTTTTTGTCAAGTCATCATGATTAACTTTTTTAATTTGGTTTATTAGTTGTCGTTGTCTATTTTTTATTATCAAATTAAAATAAAACCATCTTATTTTACCCAATTGAATATATGACTCGAGTTGCAAATGTTCCTTGCTTATTTCAATTGTATTTATAATACTTGAACATTATTTTTTTTATACAAAGCAGCAGCAGCAGCAATAACAACAACAATCCAGTCTTGTGGCCCAGCGCAAGTTCATTTCTAGTACCAACTACAAGGAAGAATCATCATGTATATTTTAGAAGTGGAACAATTGTAGTAGGAGTTTGATTAGCTAGAATAAAATAAAAGATAATTCAAAGTATTGACCTCGTAGTTAAGAAAAGTTATTTGTACTCAATAATTTATTAAATTTTTTTTAAATACACAAGGTGGATGTAGAAGATGTCTCCTGAAATTTCCGAGAGAGAGACTTCATGTTGATTTACACAAAAATTCAATAATATTTTTATTATTGAAAAATAAATAAATAAAGTACCATTGAGAAGATAAAATTCATCGTAGGAGAGCTTGCATGAAGTTTCCGATAAATTAAACAATGGAGGGTTTTCAAATAATTGACCAGGTCTGTTTTGATAAAGGAGCAGCATAATTGTAAACACTGCATCTAAGTCATCGATCAAATAATATTTTATTCATATTGACAGCATGGAGGAACCTTCCATGCAATTTATATATTCAAAACCCTAGATCAACTAGTGTTTTACTATTCTAGCTGAGATTTCTTCAAAAATATTTTTTATTTTAAAATATATTAAAATAAAATTTATTTTTAATATTACTATATCAAAACAATGTAAAAATATATTAAAATTTTAATTTTAAATAAAAATAATTAATTTTTTTAGCAAACACGTGTCGAGCAACGTGGTAGAAGAGGCTGGAAATCATGCCCACCGTCAAGGCGTTTCTTTAGCTATGGTTGCTCATGCTAATAAATTGCCTAAATTATTGTCTTTAGCTAGTCCAATTAAAATCCAAGAGGTTGAGGTCCACTTATCTCAAAATAATTAGCTTAATAAATTGAAAGTGAGGTCCACTGTCCACCACCAAATATTGTAATATAGTTTTTTAAATTAAAGAAGCTCTCAGACCTGGCACAATCTAAGACTTTTGTTTTGTGTTGGAATGACTAACTTACGACTAAGCTATTGATCTACGTATATTTAATTATTTTAAATATTTTTTAAAAAATTAAAACCATATCAGTTTTAAATTAAAATTAAAAAAAAACATATTGTTTGGATTTTATTGGGATTCTAGATTGATTTTTTAGATTATTTGAATTTAATTAAATTAATTCACTAGATAATTTAAAAACAAACTTAGCTCGAATTAGTTCATGGATCAACATATATTATTGATGAGCTGGATTTGAGAGTGTTTCAAAGTGTGCTGGTTATTATTTTTTAATGTAATTTTTATTTGAAAATGTATGAAAATAATATTTTTATTTATTTTTTAAAAAATATTTTTGATATTAGCACTTCAAAATAATATGAAAACAAAAAAAATTAAAAATTTTTAATTTTAAAAAATTAAAATACAAAAAGAAACATGATCATAACCCTTAATCACTTATAAAATTATATACAAATTAGTTTTTGCATATTCAGAATCCTCCATGGAACCATCATGCCCGCCATCACCGCGTTTCTTTAGCCAGAGTTGCTCTTACTAATAAAGCCTAAATTATTGTCCTTAGTCAATGCAGATTAATAAATCCAAGTAAGAGAGGTCCACTTGCCTTTAAATAACAAGCTAGATAAACTGAAAGTGAGGTCCACCATCCCCTACCAAATATTCCAATAAAATATTCAAAATTAAAGAAGGCCACCCTTTCTCTTTTCTAAAATTATTTACAAATTAATACTATTATTTTTATAGTAGGTTTAAAAATGTAGTTTTTATTGTTTTTCAAAGTATTTTTTACTTAGAAATATATCAAAATAATATTTTTTTAATTTTTTAAAAAATTATTTTTAATATTAACGCCTCAAAATAATCTGAAAACATAAAAAAAAAAAAATACTAATTTGAAATAAAAAAAATCAAAATTTTTAATTTTTTAAAAATACAAAAATAAATAAACAGTTTTGAAATTAAAGATCTTGCATTTTCTGTTATCAAATTTAGTGACCTTTTCCTTTTCTCTTGCAGAGTGAATTTGATCCCTCTAAGAAAAATCATAATTATCAAATATCATATATGATATATGATATTTAATGTATCAAGCTACTCATTTTTTTACCAGTAATGTAATATAAACTTTTATGTTTTTATATTTAAAGTTTATTTATAACTTTTTTTCTCAATGTTAAAAAACAAAAATAATTTTTTTCAGTTCAGATTGATTTTTATATAAAAAAAAACCATATTAAAATTTTTCGGTCAACTTACATCCCAAGTAAAATTAAATTCTCCTTTCAAACGATCATAAATATACATTATCTATATTAATTGAATTTATAATTGTATACTGCATATAGTTTTCATAATAGAAAAAAACACATTTAGTCTCTTTTAAGATTTGATAAAAATCAATCTTTTTATTTTGATATTTATTTCTATATATTTTATTTATCAGTGATTTATCTATTTATTTATACATATATATATATACACACACACACTCGTGGCAATTATATAATTAACAATATAAATTAGATATATCAACTCCAATCTCATCCATTATAAGTTGAAAATAAAATCACATTTAGTCTCTAAGATATTAATATTTAGTAAAATCAATCTATTTATTTTAATATTTAATAAATCAAATAATTGCTCTATATATTTATTTATCAGAGATCTATCCACTTGCATCGATACGCATGGCAATCATATAATTACTAATATAAATTAGATACATGAAGTTGGATCTCATCCATTATAAATTGAAAGTAAGAGGTTCAACTCAAACAAAAATAATTTAGAGGGACTAATTTAAAAAAGGGGCAGATCGATCGGTTTTGCCAAAAGGCCCAAAACTAATTGAGGCCTTGTTTGTTTCCCGGAAAGTAGTTTCCGGGAAACCATTTTCCAAACTTTCCTGTGTTTGTTTGTCATTAGGAAAGTTGGTCAGCGGAAAACACTTTCCGGTCAACGGAAAACACTTTCTAGTCAACGGAAAATACTTTCCGGTCAACGGAAAACACTTTCCAGTCAATTTTAGTCAAAAAAAATTTGACTTGGTTTTCAGGAAAGTGTTTTCCTTTTAGCTGTGTTTGTTTTCCGGAAAGTGGTTTCCGGGAAATCACTTTCCAAACTTTCTTGTGTTTGTTTTCCAGAAAGTGGTTTCCGGGAAATCACTTTCCAAACTTTCCTGTGTTTGTTTGCCAGTAGGAAAGTTGGTCAATGGAAAACACTTTCCAGTAAAAGGAAAATTTGGCTTGGTTTTCTGGAAAGTGTTTTCCTGAAAAATTTGAGGGGAAAACACTTTCCGGAAGTTGTGAAAAATTTAAAAATATCATTATTTGCTGATTATATCAAATTTGATCCTCAAACTTTTGATTGCTACATATATTTTGTTTTGAATATTTATTTTTCAATTTCATCTCTTAAAATTTTATTTTTATATTAACTTTGGTCCTTATTTTTATAATTGCTATTTGCTTTTTCCTTATCATTTTTTTATTGAAATTTTTTATTTATCAAATTTGATCCTCATTTTTTTGATTGTTACTTATTTTATTTGAAATAATTTATGAAATATTGATTATTATTATTTTAATTTCTTTATTTTTTTATTATTTTTTTAATTTTTTAGATTTGGTCCCTATTATTTTGATTATTATTTGTTTTATTTGAGATAATTTATGAAATTATATATTTTTTTTCAATTTCATTCTCATATAACTTTTTAATTTGTAAAATTTGTTCCTCATTATTTTAATAAACTTGAGAAAAATAAAATATTAATAAGTTATTTTCCAGCTCATTTTCCATGACATAACCAAACACTGGAAAGTGTTTTCCAGTTCATTTTCCATAACACTACCAAACATCGGAAAATACTTTCCCGGAATTCACTTTCCAGGAATTCACTTTCCCCGGAATTCACTTTCCAAAAGGAATTCACTTTCCTGCAAACAAACGGAGCCTGAATATTTCAAATTATACCGGAAAAAGTGGAAAAATAGCCGTAGTAATTCTTTTTTTATTTTATTTTTTTTAGTAATTGTATTCCAAAATATACGACTACACGGCGCGTGGCCCACCGAGACCACAGACCAATCATACACATTCATCAATATGCCCGCAGCCTCAGACATTGGAAACTGGACAACTTATTCAAACGCTCACAAGCAGTCATCGCACGTCACTTGTGGACCTCTCGTGTCTCTCTTTGCTTCCAGTCTTCCGGTCAATTCAGAAAAAGACAAAACATAAGGGTTAATCTAAATTTAAATAATTTTATGAGTTTTTCATGCCAATAATATAACTTGATATTTAGATTTATGGCACGAGTTTTAGTGCCTGTTTGGTAACGTGGCTGCGGATGAGGTTCACCTGCAGCCACGTAAAATACCGTTTGGTTAACAAAAGGAAACAGATTTTTGATGGTGGGACCCGTCCAATTCTCAGCCGCGCCTCAGGTTTGGGAGAAGCAGCAAAATGCTGCTTCTCGTAGGGTAGAAAAGTTGCAACAGTGGAGCATGGCTCCACTGTTCAGTGAACAGTGGAGCCATGCTCCACTGTTGCAACAGTGCGAGTGAACTATTACAGTTTTAGTTTTTTTTTTTTTTTTTTTTTTTTTTTTTTTTTGAAAAACATTGCAAGAATTTATTTTTTAAAAAAAAATTAGTGCAATTAATTGATTTTACTCGCATTGTTCACGTGAACATGAACAATATTATTTTTTAAAAAAATTAGTTTAAGGTGAATTAAATTTACTCGTATTGTAATCTTAATTTTATTCCTGATAATATTTTACTTAATTTTATTGCACACTCAAAAAATTATTTTTTCTATAGTTCTTGTCGAATGAATTTTGTACATAATAAAATTGTAAATTTTTTTAAAAAATATGCTTTACTTGAAAAACTAGTATTTAATATTATTTAATAACACTACATAAAAAAAAATTCAGTTTTTATTTTTATTTTAATTGTGTTTTATTCAAAAACTTAAAAGGAGATCGCTTAATGACGTAATAAAAAATTCAGTTTTTGTTGTTCGCGCTTAAGAAACCATGAAAAATATAGTCCTTGTCGGATAGATTTTGTATGTAATGACATTGCACATAGTTTAATGGAAGAATAAAAAATATTTGATATCAATATTATTTATTTCATGATATAATAACAGTGATTAAATCTAAAATATTTAAATTAAAAATCATTAATATATATATATATATATTTTTTAATTATTTTATAACCTCAATTAGAAAATCATTTTTTTACCAAACACATTAAACTACTTTTTGTTCAACCTCAATTTCAACCACAGTTTTAACCAAACATATATTTTTTCAAACCAGCCTCAACTAAAAGTACTTTTTATAAAACAACTTTTTTAAAACCACAACCACAACAGCAACCTCAATACCAAACAGACCCTTAAGATAGAACTTGTGCTTGGCCGCGGGTTAAGGTGATTGTTTTGTAGCGTAAAAATAACAAATCTTAAGCGTTGTTAGTGTATTTTAAAAAATAACAAAAAATGCACAACTTGACATTCTAAAAACAGAATTGAAAAAAAATAAAAAATTATCAATCTTCTAGAATAAAAACGCAGGAGATGAAATCAGAAGAAAAAAAAACGAATAAAAAAAGACTAAAACACATAATACCAACAAACCTACGTAAGGTTGTCAAAACTTGCGAGTAATATTACGCGAACAAGATAATCCTATATAAAAAAAAAAAGCTTAATTTTAAAAAGAATAGAATTTTAAAGGACAAAATTTAAAAGTATAAAAAAAAAACTAAAATAACTTGGGCCACTCAACTAAACCTCCTATCTAGATCATGAAATAAAAATAACATAATTGAAAGGAAATCAAAGAAACTCAAAAAAATTAATTTTTCATAAAGAAAAACTACGACTAATGTAATTAAGAAGAAGATAATATCAACTCGTTGGCCGGGTTGAGTTTCAAAATGAATTAGGGAAGAATTGATTTTGATATTTTTCCTTATTTTATTTTAAAAAAATGATGTCATTTTATTTTTTTATAAAATAAAAATATTTGGAGTTAACTCATGTCAACCTACTTAACTCGTGACATGGTATTTGTCCCAGACCAGCTCTTGGATTGAGTCCAAATCCTAATAAATAAAATGTTAAATGATGAAATAAAAAAAAAATCAAGGATAAAAAATAGCAATTAAGAGAATAAGGATCCCGTTTGAAAAAAAAAATGAGAGGAAAACCTAAAATTTGGAATTGAAGGGAAAAATTCAAAAAAAATCAAATTAACCAAAGAATCCAAAGAAAAATTAAGAGAACGAGAACCAAATTAAAAAAATAAAAAAATAAGATTATGGATCTAAGGATGAAATTGAAAATAAAATAAAATTTAATACAAGGACTAAAAATCAAAATTAAAAATCAAAACATCGACGGTCATACCTGAAATATCATCAAATCTTGAGTTGAAGGGAAAAATTGAAAAGAAAAATCAAATTCACAAAAAAATCCAAAATAAAAATCAAAATAAAAATCAAAATCAAAATCAAAATCAAGAGAATGATGACCAAATTTGAAAAAAAATAAAAAGAAGATCATGGATCCAAGGATAAAATTGAACATGAATTAAAATTTGATAAAAGAGTTAATAATGAAAATTAAAAATCAAAACATTTAGGGTGAAATCTTATATATCATAAAATAAAAAGGACAAATTTAGTATAAAATCAAATATCAAAGGATAAAATTAAATAAATAAATCAATCAAATTTGATACAATTAAAAGAATGAGGACTAAATATAATAAAATTAACAAATAACACTTTTTTGATTTTTTACAAGGACATCATGTTTTTTTAAGGCTAAAAAGAGAGAGAAAATGGATGAAAAAAAAATTTATCAGAGCTCTATCAGGGATGGGGCAGCGAGATGCATTGAACGCCACTCTAGAATATGATGGTTGGCTATCAAGAGGTGCCACATGCTTTACCTGAAAGGCACGAGCTCCTCTTACTTACATGCATGTGCCACCATCGTTTTATTTAAATGTCTCTAAATCAACTTGCTAACTAAAAAAACCTATATGAAATGATAAAAACACTATTGGACCTTAACTTTAAGAAAATTTAATTAAAAGAGTAATTTGAGTATCTTACCATTCAAAAAACTTTGAAATGTCTTAACCATTCAGTTTAATTAATTTAGTTTTTAAAGGTAATTGAGTAATTTTAATATGTAATTAAAAAGTGAAAAGTCCTAGATGCTCTATAACTTTGAATTGATAATTTAATCCCGTGGAAAAACACTCCTCAAACTAAGCTATAAGTTTGATGTTGTTAAAAGAAAAAAAAAAAAGTTAATTTTAGTGTGCAAAACTACAGTAAAATTTGGGAGAGGTCGCAATAAAAATACGAGGAGTTTTATTTATTTATTTTTAAAGATTATATTGGCTTTTTTTTAACCGTAAGGGATGTTTTAAAACCATAATCTACAACAATTAATACTAGGTCTTTTTATTGGATGATTTTAATAACACAAACCGTGTGTATATAATTTATTTTAAAAAAATTAGTAAATTATTTTAGAGACGTGAATCCAAATGGCTTGGAATTTTAGGCGGTAATTTCTAGTGTTTTAAGACTCGGCCCAGCCCGACGGGTCAACCCAGGGCTGTGGCCTGACCCGGGGTTGTGGCCGGGCCGGGTCTAAGCAAAAAACAGGCTGGGAATTGGCCTGGCTAAACGCGGGACACGGCCAAACCTGGCTGAGACCCGTGTTTTTTTTTTTTCTCATGCCCGAAACGACATCGTTTTGGTCTTTAACAATTAAAAGACCAAAACTACAAGAGCAGGGGCCAGAGGGATGAAAGTCACGAAACGAAATACCATTGCAGACTTGAGAAGAAGACCTAATTTAGAAATTGTTAAACCCATTTCACTCTCAGTCGCAAAGAAGAGCAGAAGACTTTTAAATCCTTGATCGCTGTTTCAATTTTGAGCATAAGGTTAGATGAACTTTTACTTGTTTCTTTCTTCTTTCGCCTTTTGTTATCCTCTGTTTCATCTTCTTCCCTTTGTTGAACTTACAGGAGACTAGGAGAGTATAACAGTGGCTTCGGTTCTTCCCTCTGTTCAATCTGTTGATCCATCATCCATCGGTTCTTCCCTCTGTTGACCCATCGATTCTTCCCATCGATTGACCCGTCAGTTCTTCCCACAGTATGTATCTCGGCCTCTCTATTCTTTTTTTTTTTTTCTACAACTTCAAATGGCCTCTCTGTTCTTTTATCTCTGTTGAATATTGATGTGATTCATGTGAATATTGCTGTGAAATGTGAATATTTTGTTCGTTAATTGTTGGCTGTCCCTGTTAATTTTTGTTGTGAATATTGTTGTTAATTTTCTGTTGTCCCTGTTCGTTCTGCTCAATTTGTAGCTGTGAATATTATGCAAGTAGCTGTGAATATTGTTGTTAATTGTTTGTTGTCCCTGTTCGTTTACTTCTGCTTAATTTGTAGTTGTGAATATTCTTGCATTTATTGAACACTTGAACTGCAGTTGTGTATCCATATTCTAAGGAATTCCTACTTCATATATATATTTTTTATATATAGGTTTTTTTGGGTTGACCCAGGTCAACTCATCTGACTTGTGACCCGGAGGGTCGATCGGGTCAATGACCGGATCGGGTTTCAAAATTACGGTAATTTCCATAAAAAACACCATTTTGGGCGATTGAGGTAAGGCTGAAACATAAAGGGGTCATTGTTAAAACAATTTATTTTGGGAGGTTTACTGAGAAAATAGGTATAGTTGCGAGGGGTAAATTGACGTAAGCCGAAAGAAAAGCAGGAAAGAAAAAAAAAAAAAAGAGTTTATCAAGACCCATCCAACTTCACTGTCCCAGATAAGCCAAAGCAGAACGCCCAATCTCTCTCCCTCCCTCTCTCTCTCCCTCTGTCCATGTCAAATCCCGGCGAATCTACCCGAAATCCGACGGGATTTTCCGTCCCAATAAGTAACACAGACCCTCGAGTCCCCCTCCTGAACCTCTCAACTGTCCGTGCGAGAATGGATTCCCTTCAGCAATTCCTATCAGAATCAGTCAACAACAACACCTTAATCGGAAAAGATCAGATGGACATGGTCTCTTCCGAGATCTCCTCAGCCATACATGAAATCATTGTCAACGCTGCTGCTCTTCTGTCTTGTAACAGCAATAGCTCACAACCCTTCACGCCTCAGCCGCCGGTGCATAGTACTGCAATAAAAAAGGCCCAAGTTTTGAAAGTAGAAAATAAAGAAGAGGACAGTGAAGTCGTAGAACTTGATGCGGTAGAATTGCTCGCCGAGCATGTTCATTTTTGTGAGATTTGCGGAAAAGGGTTTAAAAGAGATGCGAATTTGCGTATGCATATGCGTGCGCATGGGAATCAGTTCAAAACCCTTGAGGCACTAGCTAAGCCTGATAAGGGTAATGAAACGATATCAGCTTCCTTTGCGGGGAAGACAAAGTTTTCTTGCCCTTTTGAAGGTTGTAATAGGAATAAGAAACACAGTAAGTTCAAGCCATTGAAGTCGGTGATTTGTGTAAGAAATCATTTTAAGAGGAGTCATTGTCCGAAGATGTATTCTTGTAATCGGTGCAACAAGAAGAGTTTTTCGGTTGTTACGGATCTGAAGAGTCATTTGAAACATTGCGGGGAGTCGAGATGGAAGTGTTCTTGTGGGACTAGTTTTTCGAGGAAGGATAAGTTGTTTGGTCATATGGCTTTGTTTGAAGGACACATGCCTGCTGTTGTTGGTGAAGAGGAGGATAGTAAGGCCAAGGAGGTGGGAGGTGGCGGCGCGGTGGATATGGAGGAGGATGAAGAAGAAGAATCGGTTGTAAAGGGAGATAATTTGAGTGGGGATTGTAATGATAATGGGTTTTTTGAGGGATTGCTTGATGGGTTTTGTTCCATGGAGGGGTATAGCTTGCAGGATGTATTGGGGTCTCCTTTTAGTGGAATCGAGGAGTTTTGTGGTCTCAGGCATTGATTGATCAGGTATATTTTCTCTGTTTTTTTTATTTTGGTCATTGTGTCTGTATATATGTATTGTATTCTTTGTAACAATAAGCCCACTATCAGTCTTGTAATTGAGAGCATAGTAGCATGCTGTATTTTTTGCAGTAGCTATGATTTTTCTGTATCACTTATCATTTCCAATAAAAGTTTCCTCTTTTTTACTTATTTGGGCTGTGATTAGCAGTTGTTTAATTAATTCAGTTACATTTTCCACCAGTGAGTTCTTCCTCTATTTCACTTACATTGATTGCTTTAGCTCTAGATCACATTGGTTATTGTTAATTTGTGCTGTATGCTTGTATCATCAGTAGGCTCAACTCGACGAAAAAAAGTGCTTATAGATCGCTGTTAATTGTTTTAAAATTCCGTGGCCATCCAGTTTTGATGAACTCAGAGGGAAGTGTTTTCAATCTACCAGAATAAAATATTTCAGCTTTTGGAAGGTTAAATCAAACCAAAGTTCTAGCTTGTTGACGGGAAATCACAATTTCAGAAGTAATTCGGTTGATTAAAGAGATATTAATGCAAATAGTCTACTGTTTGTTTCTTATGTATGTGCGAGGATGGATGCTACCTCCCTTGAAAGAAATCACTGCTTTCAAGTGGTAAGCTTTTGTTGAATAGAGATAATATATATATATATATATATATATATATATATATATATATATAGAGAGAGAGAGAGAGAGAGAGAGAGAGAGAGAGAGAGAGGGAGGGAGGGAGGGAGCTAATAACTTTTTTAATATTAGCTCCATTTCTCCCTCCGTCTTCTCTCTTTTCTAGAAAGAGGGCTATCTTGTTGAAGAATGAGGCATCTTCTCTTTCCACAGTAATTCAAATACGCAAGTGACGCTTTAGCATCCCAGAAAGGGGCAAATGAATTCCACAGTAATTCATCCCTCAGGAATTTGTTTTTATGTTTCAAAGAAAATTGATTTTTTTATTATTTTTTTTGTTTCTAAATAATTTTTTTATTGTTTTAATATGCTAAAGTTAAAAATAAAAAAAATATTTTAATATATTTTTTTTAAAAAATTACTTTTAAAAACGATAAAGTTATTTTCCCTCAAATTTTCTACTAATGCAAAAAAAAAAAAAAAAAAAAAATTCGAACTCCCAAATTCCTGGTGTTGATCGGGTAAATTGGGTTAAACAGGCTACCTTTAAATTAAAGCATTAAAAGTTAAAAAAGCAAGGGGTTAAAAATGTAAGCAAGGGGTTAAAAATGTTCTTGTTAGTCCTTACTTTGAGATTAAGAAGAAATCTGAAAATTTCCAGCTTTTAGTACTCATCTTAGTGATCTGCTTTTATTTTTTTCAATCCTTCAATTTTTTTATTCATTTTTTTTTAATTTAGTTCTATGACATCATATTTATTAAAAATTATGTTTTGTTATTTGTTTTGATTTGATTTATATAAAGCTATAGAATCTCAAAAAATTCTTTGATTTAGGTAGTTGATTGATTTTGTGAAAATCTATTTAATTTTTTTTCTTCTAAAAAATTGAAAGTTAGGAGACAGAATTGAAGAAGAGAAAAAAAATAACAGGCTTGCAATAAAAAAAAAAAATTGATCTCTCCACATTTTTGCTAAATTTGCCTGGGGATTTTGTTAGTTTCTTTTTGATGCTTTTAGTTTAGAGAATATATGTTTTAGTCCAAGAATTAATTTTGTTTACATTTTTGTTCCCAATTTGAAAGAGAAGAAAGAGAGAGAATCACCATAAAATAACGAAGAAAAGAGATATAGGTTGGACCAATTCCTCCCATGAAAAAAAATCATTCTTGATGCCGATAGGTTTCTTTCGACAAGAAAAGTCCTCTTGAAGTGTTCTTTAGTCTTCATATTGCCCAAAAAATATATAGATATGGCTTCACAAAGCTTTTTGAATTTGGGTTGATGTTGTATTTTAAAATTAGTTTTTTGCACATTTAAGATCACAAATGACTTTTTTAGGCCTCTAAAGTGTTTCTTATGTACTTTTTTGTAAATAAATGACTGGAAAATGAGTGGAAAATGAGGGTTTTTTTTTTTTTTTTTTTTATCTAAAAAGTTAAGAGCCTAACTTTTCAGCCACCTTAGTGGCCAAAGATAGATTAGACAATGACATGCTGTCGTATTTATTTTTTAAAAAACACTTCGGAAGGATTACACATCTTACACCCATTCTTGAAAAGAAAAAAAAGACCCAAGTGTGCAAACCTAAGTTTCTAGACCCACGTGCCTTTTTAAAGGCCCAAGCTTTGGCCCCTTTTTTTTTCCCTCTTTACACACAAAAATTTATATGCAATTTCTTAAAAAAATTATTAATAAAAATGTTTGGTATCTTATTTTGTTATATTTTTAAACGACCTAATTATATATTTAGATATTATTTTACTTAGTACCGTTATGTTTTTTTTTTAATAATATCATAGAAATATTTTTTATAGATTAGAAAATGTTCTTTCTATGAAACCCATCATGGTATTTTCTTGTTTTATTTTATTCAGCTTTTTTGCTGCGATAATAAATTTTTATATCAAAATAAAAAATAGATTATGAAAAAAATTATTGAAGTCATTCATGTCCATAAATGATTAGTACTTAAAAATATATTTTTATCAAGGTTTTATATCATCATTTTGTACTTGAAGTATCAATAACTCCTTAACGAAAGCATGTTTTATAATAACAAATCTGATACTATAAGATACCTTTAATTTATAGTAAATGTTCATCTTAAATATAGGCCTATCACATAAATCAAATGATTGATTAATGAGTTTAACACTTTAACTACTGAAATTTAAAAGACAAAGAGAGGACCAAACTTAGAAAAGAGATGTTGGTTCAGTCCAAACTGGAATACTATTTGGTCATTGGGTTATATCTGGAGCTGTAGATTTTAGATTTAGGTCTGCTTTATATAGATGAAAAGCTAAGACATAGGCCTAAAACTTTCATGAGGAGTCCACCATTTAAAAAGGCCGTTATCAAGTCCAAATTGTAGCAACAATAGAGAAGTCTGAATCTATCCTATAGCCAAAACACTGTTCAGTGTTCAGCCCATATCTCGAGTTCTAGAAGTTCAAATGACCTTAATTTTTTTCCTGGAAAGCTAAGACAATTTTCTAGAACTTTCATGGTTAAGTTTGTTCAAATTTTGATGTTATCAATGACTCTTTGTTCATACAAGAAGATAAGGATTGTCACTAAGTCAAAATATGGCAACCCACTCAACAATTAGTTGTTAGTCCTTACTTTGAGATTAAAAAAAAGTCTGAAAAATTCCAGCTTTTACTACTTATCTTCTTACAAGTGTGGATTTGCATAGTGATCTGCTTTTCTTTTCAATTCTTTAATTTTTTTATTCATTTTTTTTAATTTAGTTCTATGACAACGTGTTTATTAAAAATTATGTTTTGTTATTTGTTTTGATTTGATTTATATAAGGCTATCATAATCTCAAAAAATTCTTTGATTTGGGTTGTTGATTGATTTTGTGGAAATCTATTTAATTTTTTTCTTCCAAGAAATTGAAAGTTAGGAGACAAAATTGAAAAAGGAAAAAAATAAATTTGATACCTCCATATTTTTGCTAAATTTGCCTAGAGGTTTTTGTCATTTTTTTTTTTTTTGTGCTTTTAGTTTAGAAAAGATATGTTTTAGTCCATGAGTTAATTTTGTTTACATTTTTCTTCCAAGTTTGAAAAAGAAGGAAAAAAAAAAAGAGAATCACTTAAAATAACAAAGAAAAAAAATAGTTATCGGTTAGATCCATTCCTTCCATGAAAAAAAAATCATTATCGATGCTAGGAAGTATCTTTCGACAAGATAAGTTCTTTTGAAGTGTTCTTTAGTATTTCCATTGCCTAAAAAATATATAAATATGGCTTCAAATTTTTTTTAAAATTTGGGTTAATTTTTTTTTTCAAAACAGGTTTTTTGCATATTTAAGTTCACAAATGACTTTTTTTAGGCCTCTAAAGTGTTTCTTATTTACTTTTTTCTATAAAAAAATGACTGGAAAATGAGGTTTATTTTAACCTAAGGAGTTGAGAGCCTAACTTTTCAGCCACCTTAGTGTCTGTTTAGTAGTGTGGTTGTGGGTGAGGTTCACCCGCAGCCACACTACCTAGTGTTTGGTTAAAGAAAAAGCAGGGTGTTTTGCTGGTAGGGCCAACTAATATTTGAGGCTGTACCACAGGTTTTGAGAAGCAGCATTTTGCTGCTTCTCATGCTGCTGACCCAACCTTAACAGTGGAGCCATGCTCCACTGCGCACTGTTCACGTGAACATTTTTTTTTTTTTTAAAAAAAAAAACTAGTGCGCAAAGTTTTTCCCCCCTGAAAAACTAGTACAGTTAATTAATTGCACTCGTATTGTTCACGTGAAATACACACACACACACACACACACACACATATATTAAAAACATTAGTTTAAGGTAAATTAAATTTATTCGTACTGTAATCTCAATTTTATTCCTGATAATATTTTACTTAATTTTATTGCACGCAGGATAAATCATGATAATTGTCGAATGAATTTTGTACATAATGAAATTGTTGATTTTTTTATTTAAAAAAATTGTGTTTTACTCGAAAAACTAGTACTTAATATTATTTAATAACACTACATAAATTAGAAGGATATCGTATAATGACATAGCATTTGTGAAATTTGATCGCAGTTCCAATTCTGTTATTGTTGGGTCCGGCCTAGTAAAAAAAATTCAGTTTTTATTTTTATTTTAATTGTGTTCTATTCAAAAAATTAGAAGGAGATCGCTTAATGACGTAACAAAAGATTCAGTTTTTGTTGTTGCGCGCTTAAGAAACCATGAAAAATATAGTCCTTATTGGATAGATTTCGTATGTGATGACATTGCACATAGTTTAATGGAATAATAAAAAAATTTTGATATCAATATTATTTATTTTATGATGTAATAACAGTAATTAAATTTACAATATTTAAATTAAAAATCATTAGTATTAATATATATATATATATATATATATATTAATTATTTTATAACCTCAATTTGAAAAACATTTTTTTAACCAAACACATTAAACTACCTTTTCTTCAACCTCAATTTCAACTACAGTTTTAACCAAACACCTATTTTTTCAAACCAACCTCAACTAAAAATACTTTTTATAAAACAACTTTTTTCAAACCAAAACCACAAAAGTTACCGCAATACCAAACACACTTAGTGATCAAAGATGGATTAGATAACGACATGTTTGTCGTATTCAATTTTTAAAAACACTTCGAAAGGATGACACATCCTACACCCATTCATAAAAGGACAAAAAAACCAAAGTGTGGAAACCTAAGTTTCTAGGCCCACATGCCTAGGTGTATTTTTAAAGGCCAAGCTTTGGCTTGTTCCTTCTTTTTTTTTCTCTCCTTGCACACAAAAATTTCTATGCAATTTCTTTAAAAAATTATTAATAAAAATGTTTGGTATCTTATTTTGTTAGATTTTTAAAAAAATTAATTATATATTTAGATATTATTTTACTTGGTACCGTTTTGTTTTTTTAATAATATCATAGAAATATTTTTTATAGATTAGAAAATGTTCTTTCTATGAAACCCATAATGATATTTTCTTATTTTATTTTATTTAGTTTCTTTGCCGTGATGATAAATTTTTTGTATCAAAATAAAAAAATAGATTATGAAAAAAAAAAACTATTAAAGTCATTTAGGTCCATAAACCATATCATAAATATAACAAGTTAATTTAGATTGACTTTAATCACATCGAGATCTCATCATCTTAATATATAAAAAAATATAGTCTTGAAATTATTTTTAAAATAAACCGAATTTTTACCTATTATTTAACTTGTTTTCAAGTAAGGTACGTTTATATATGTCTACCTCTCAATTTCATGACATTGTCCGTACTAAGTGTTACATTTTCTTTTTGTTTTTTGCATTTTTATGTGATATAATCCTCTTTCTTCTTTTTGTATTTTTATGTGATATAATCCTCTAACAATTTCATTAAATGTATGTATATATTCTCAGATCATGGTAAAAAAAATTTTGTCTATTAGAAAAGCGCGTTTGCAATACTAGGATATTTTCTTTGTATTCATTTTTTTTTTATTTGACCAGCAGTGCATGCGAACCATTGATCTAGTAAATAGTAATTAATATATGGGTGTTGCCGAGGATAAATTTATAACATCTTTCTAACATTTGAAATAAATTTAAGAATTTAAGTCAATGAAATTAAAATAAATCAACATTAATTGTGGCAATATTTGAATGAAATATGTATTTTGTAATATTTAATATCATATATGTTTTTATTTTTAGTTTAAATATATGTTTTGAATATGTTTCATTTTGATAAAAAAAAAAATGCAACCAAATATCAATATTACCTAAAAATCTAATTAAAAGAATGAATAATTAAGAAAAAGACAAGAATCGACAATGAAAGGTTACTCGAGCAATCTATATTAGAAGAGTAGTTGATTTTAATCAATGAATCCATAACTATTGATTACAAAATCCAATTATTATCAACTCCACATTTAATATTTGTTATTATTATTTCCATTAAGATAATTATGAACATTAGTATTCATTACTTTTGTATTAGTGAGTATTAAGCTAAGAGTTATTTCTAAATCTATTGCTAATATTCTTATCTCTATCATTAGTAAATATTAAGAATATTTTTAATTTTGACATAAATAACTAAAAATATTCTTGATTTTGATATCAATAAATATTAAAATGATATTTTTAATTTTTATATTAAGAATATTTTTAATTTTGACATAAAATAACTAAAAATATTCTTAATTTTGATATCAATAAATATTAAAATGATATTTTTAATTTTGATATTGTTGGATATAAAAAATTGGTATTCCCGACTTTGCTATCAATAAATATATATTTAATCTTTTTGAATTAAATTTTTTTATTTGTTTTGAAGATTTTGGTACTACATTGTTATTTTTAATTTTTAAAGTGATGGGAATTCATTTACAAAAAAAAAAAAAATGTAAAGATGCCAAAAAAATGCTTAGATATGCAAGAATAATATTTTTTTTTCCCTTTGTTTTTGGTACATAATAATGTTAAAACAATGCTTTTTTGTAAAACGCTAAAAACATGCATGAATGATTTTTTTTAGTGCACTTGCTCATAAAATCTTTTTTTATATGAGTAAAGTCTAAATTTAAAAACCCAAGAAGAATGCACAGCCCATGTAAACAAGCATATATAAAGCCCATGAAATTAGCAAAACAGGCCCCAAAAACAAAACACAGCCCACATGCAACCCTGGCCCACACGAAGTCAGCCCAGCACAGTAACATAGCCTACAAAACTCATACAAGCACAAAATGAAAAGCAATCAAAATAACCCAACGCCTAATCTAAAATTCACTCACGTCAGCCTGCACAAAATGCCACTCTCCAATTCAAAACCTCTCATAAACATGACCACACGCCCGAAACCATCATTTCTTTATTTTTTAGGCTGGTTTATTTTTTGTATTTTAAAAATTATTATTATTTTTTATTTTAAATTAATATTATTTTAATATTTTCAAATTATTTTAATATTTTAATATTAAAAATATATATTTTTTAAAATATTATCTTGATTTATTTCTATATATATAAAAAAACTTTTGAAAAATATTGGTATTATCATTAAAAACACTAATTAATAATAACAAGAGCTAATCCTGAGCAATATTGCTTAACTAGTCAGGTTCTAAATTTATTTTTTAGAGATCATTAGTTTGAGTATTATAAATCTCAGGGACACTGATATGTTACATAATCGTTACTTTCAGGATCTCGAGAGATCAATTGAGGTGTACGTAAACTGGTTCGAGGATACTTAAATAAAATAAAAAAAAGAAGAAGAAAGAAAACAAAAAGAAAGACCTTAAGAAACGTTGCCCCTACACTTACACGCACGAAAAAGGAAACCTGTGGATCATCATGCATGTTACAGGTGGTCTCAGCTCATCAAGAAAGGAACCACCCATGAAGAAACTTAAGAAAAACTTACAGTGCAGAAAGATAAGGAAAAGAAAAGGCCATCTTCTCATATCAAGGCAGCATACTCAAAATGACCTTAGATTCACATGATGGAGTGAGGGTTGCGGGGCTCCATGCCTACCACATGCAACAGTGAAGGTTTTCCGGTTATGTGATTCCCACACGACGCCGGAACTTCCCAGTTTAAAAAAACCGACGACTTGAAGGCTCAGTGGAGAGTATCAACAGTAAGCCTCCAGTGTTTTTAGCTCAGATGGAACCAGGGCTGCAAAAGGATGACTCCAGTCTTTCTAAAATGTAATGTGTAACTCAATTGCTAGATTACTAGTTTTTAGCTCAATTCTTAGATATTGAGTTTGTTTTTTAAACTGGTTTGAGTTTTATATATTTTAAGGTTATTGAAGGTTTATATAATAATTAATTTCAAGGTTTATATAATTAGTCGAGATGAACATAGATTAACTCAAACATTCATATTAAAAGAAAATATGAAAATATCCGGTTATTCCCAGATAATTTCATAACTAATAGATAAAATACAAAGACCGGATTAAATTCCTTGATTCTTTTTGGAAGGTAAACTTGTAATTATATTGTAATAGTGAATAATAACCTAAGTCTATTAACAATTGTTTTTCTCTTTTGTTCTAGCTTTATTTATTTATTTATTTAAAAAGCATGGTGAGAAAATCTAATAAATTGCCATACATCAATATGATACATAAAAATACATCCACAGCAACATGACACTTGTCATAAGTGCATGATGTGTAAAAAAACGCAAAGTAACTATGATATTTATCATGTTTAGGATGCAATTAAAATAAGGATTACAATGAATATTCAAGATTTAAATTTTTACTCTATTTATATTTTATTTATTACTTAATAGATAAAAAGTTTAGATATTTGTGTATTGAGTGCTATTAATATTGTTTTTATATATAATTATTATTAAATAATAAAATTATAAATGTTATACTTATTTCAATATTGTACTCAATAAATATAAATGTTTTACGTGTATGTGTATATTAAGTTAGACCAACAAAGAACCAATTATAGAACTCAAATCATGGACTTATGGCATGATTTTTTTTCCTGGTTTTTATTGATTTTTCAATTTTGGTTACGATCTCTAAATATTCAGCACTTTTAACCCTTCAATTGAGTGAAGTTGGACCATCAAAACTGAGTTCCAGGAGATGGCCTGCCATACTGAAGATGACAGATAATAATACTTTGATACTCATAATCACTGCATCTGCTTTTTTCGATAATTGAAGGCAGTTTTTCTTCTTCTTTTGTAGGGAAATATCTTCAATGAGAGATTCAATGTTCTGACTAGTATGCGTCCCGTTGCCTACAAAGATTCAAACAAAAAACAAGTAGACTCTTAACGGATTGCATGTGCCACTTATGCTTTCTTTCTTAATTACAAGAAAAGTTTAGTATTTTTTCCATTTTTTCTTTGTGTAGACATACTTAAAATAGAAAACAGAAAACAATTCTGAAAAGTGGTGTCAACTATTACAGCATAGATGTAAGGGGCTGAATATTTTCGGTTCGGTTCGGTTTTGGATCAAAATAAATAACCAAAAGATTTTTTTTTAAGTTTTTGAACTGAACAGAATCGAAAACCAGTTCAAACCAATTAATTTAGCTCGGTTCAGTTCGGTTTTTTTCCCTTCCAAACCGGTTCAAATCAAAATTAAGATGCTCGAGCTAAATTCAGATTCCACTCCTTCTTTAGGGAATGTTACAAGGCCTACTAGTTGCAAACAAATAGATAACAATTCCCAACATCATGCATGCACCCAAATCCCATCCTATTGAGGTCACCAAAAATCTGATCGAGTACATGATTACTGGATTCAACCAGAAGCATTTTCAAAAGCAATTATCAAACATTGATGTCGGGAAAGAATTAAATAGAAATGTAAGTAGGTCTTGTCTAACAGATGAACCTACTAAAACTGTCAAGCACCACAAAGCCATAATATTTGGGTCAAGAACATGCAGATATGAGAGATGAGAGACAGAGATAGAGAGCATGGAAGATAAGAAGACAAATTTGAGAGATGAGAGACATAAAATAGGGAGAGGGGGTGGCTGAAGGAGCATGGAGCAGGAGCTTAACAACTAACAAGTAACAGTCATGGAGTTGAGCATGAAAAAAAATAAGAGAGGAGAGATGCAAGGGGAGATGCAGAGAGCAAAGAGAAGGGGGAAATGCAGAGAGCAAACTTTTTTGTGAGGCGGCGGCGGCTGCTGAATGTTACTTTAGGTTTAGGGTTAGAAAACATTCTATTTATACTTTTTTTTTATTTTTGCAAGTGCTAGCTTGGTTGAATCGGTTCGGTTTGGTTGAATCGGTTTCAGACTTTGAAAACCAAAACCGAACTGAACTAGAACTTTTTGTGTGATTTTTTTAATCTATTAATTCAGTTTTTTTTTCAATTCGGCTTTTTCAAGTATTTTTTTCTGGTTTTTTCGATTTAATTAGTTTATCGGCTTTTTTACTCACCCCTAAATGTAACCAACTATTCAGAACAAAAAGGGAAAGATTCAATGAATATACATCACATGAATATCTCATGAAGAAATGAAGGACTTATCAACGGAGTGGAGTACTACAATTCGATGCTCTTAAAAACATCATATTCTTGTGATCAGAAAGTTCAGAACATAAGAAGTCCTATAATTTCTGCCTGTGTGAATTAAGGTTCTGCCCGACAATGTTGAATGAATGGCTATGTCTGCAACTCCTGACGGATTCATATATATTTTTGTTCCACAGTTATTTCTAGGAAACATCGATCCTCCATCCACAGCTTTCGTTATCGACACTGGTTCATCTATACATTGCACGTTCTAACAGGACCGATCGAGCTGGCAAAGTATAGAAAGACATCACGGATATAATGATAAACTTAAGTAGTACTAATTGGAAGTTTCAATTACGTGCTTTTAGAGAAGTATACAGCCTCTTAGGCCCAATGCTTGTATAAAAACGAAGCCTGTTATTGTTTCGACGGTACCAAAATAAACTGTGGATAAGAGGCTGTCAAAGCTCTGGCAATGGAAGACACTGATTATCTTGAACGGGGCATGGATGTTGAAGAATGGGAGCATGATGACTCTGTGCTGCCTCCACCTCCCCTACTGGTGGAAGAAGTTAGGGATCATAAGTGTGGCTTTCCTGTCACCTACACTTGTTTTCCATGTCATCCTCTAGAAGATCGTTGCGATGGTGGTGATGATAATGATGGTGATCAAAGAACCTTGCATTCACATCCCAAACCAGAGGAAAAACTGGTTAAGAGATAACCAAAACTGTTGAGTTCCATATTATTGATAGTGAAGCCGTTATAAAGCTGTTGACGATTGCAGGGATGAAGAGATACATGCCCTAATCACGACTGCTGTCGACATGATTTTATATTAATTTGTAATTGTAACTAGCTGTTGTCTTTCTTCTATTTTTTTCATGGTTTCCCTACTAGCCGGTGTACCGGTGTAGTTCAAAGTTTGTTAATATATTAGATGCAATTAATTATACTTTGTTTATCATTATAATTTAAAAATAATTAGTATCAACAAGTAATTTATCCTTATAAAAAGATGCTAAATAAAAGATATAATAGGAAAAATTAGAATTTATACATATTTAAATTTATAAATTGAAGACGAAAAAGTTTAAATTAATTATATTTAAATTAAAAAATATATTTATTTATTCAAATACTTTAAAATAGTAAAACTTGTTGTCGTCAAGATTAAATATTTTGTTTTTAAAATTTTATTATTCATCACTTGTATAACTAGGATGCATGTAATATGCTTTTCAAAATTCCAACAACACCATTTTGATTTAGATGCACTTCTGAACCAAGATTTTTTAACTAAAAAATATAAAACTCAAATATCTCTCAATAATATAAACATAAATTCTAGATTTGAAAAAAAATATATAAAATAAAATAAAAACACTAAAAAATAAGGTGAGGAATAATGTATAAAAATATAAAAAATTCTAGTAATAACTCTTCATTCATTTTTTTTAATAAATTTTAAATTTTAAAAATTAAAAAGTAAAAATATTAATAAAAAATAATTCTGAATTGATTAGCTACCATTGATTCCCCCCTCTCCTGGTCACAACAACCCGGAACATATGCATTAATTGAATCCTTGGTAGTCACGGGATTAAAAGGAAAAAGAAGTTGGATACTGAATATAATGAATAAATTTTAACAAATTATGTATGAATAAACAAATGAAAAAGAAATTCTTAATAGATTAATATTGATTCTTTCCATCATAGTTAAAAAATACCTTTTGAGTAGGTTTGGTCTAAAATTATGTTCCAACAACGTTTCATAAAAAATAAATTAATTTTTTTAATTTAAAATTATTTTAATATGTTAATATAAGAATAATTTTTAAAAATATTATTTTGATATATTTTCAAGCGAAAAACACTTTAAAAAATCACGTCACCAAACACTCTCTTGATCCGTTTATTTTAAGCCTAATCTTAGATAGAGTTTCATTTTAAAGTATATTTTTTTTCAAAAAAAAAATTGGGATAACCTATTATATTTATGATTCTAGTCTTAGATTCAGAGGCAGATATGAGTATATTTTTCATTGTGTTTATTTCAAAGAAAATAGTATTGATGCATATAATTACAACCATTTGTATTCCAGTCTTTTACCTCGTAGCTTTGAGGGCTAGAACACTCTAATCCCACTGACTCTAACTCTTGGTAGTAAGGTTCGAAAGTAGACATGCGCTATAAATGTATGTGCAAAGTTAATAAATTGACGTCTAGTTTCATACAGCCTTACAAAAACACACACAGAATAATAATAATAATAATAATAATAATAATAAAATAGAAGTCTTGAATTCAGTAACATGTGAGGTTGATTTGAATATTTTTAATATTATACCATTAACATTATAAAAAATATTTAAAAAACATTGATTTAATATATATATTTTTAAAAAATATACTTTTAAAAGACACTCTTTTTCTTTATTAACATAGACGTCCGACCAGTTTATGTGTATCTTAACTAATCTCGTAGACTTTAAAGTAAATAATCATTTAAGCCTCTAGTGGTTTTAAAATTTATGTAACTCAAACTGATGATCTCTAAAAAATAAATTTAGAATCTAGAAAGTAAATTTAGGTCTAACTAGTTAAACTATACTCCTTTAAATTACTTTTAAAAGATACTTAAACTTAGGTGAAACATCCTACCAATTACCCATTAAACAATAAATTTAACATGGGCTTCCTATAAAATAAAAATTCTCATTAAATCTAAAAAAAATATATGTTAATTAAAGCGCTCAACAGTCTTCACGAAAAGAGAAAGTTCAGAAATGAGTCCATTGGGGAAGTAATCTGTGATTGAGATTACCGACATCATGAAACGATTTAACTTTATTAAGAACGTCAGCCATGCCATCACTAAAGAAATGGCTACTTCTACTTCTACTTGGTAGTGGATCACATGCTCTCACTAAAGAGATGTAGCTGTGATGTTATGTTTACATCTACATATATATGTATTTAGTTTGCAGAATTCCGCTTGTATTATGGCCGCTTATGAAAGGAAAATTTCTTGATTTAATATTTTCAAAAAGAAAAAACGTCAGAGAGAAACACTTCTAGCTACATCTCTGTGTCTATACTCACTAAAAATAATCATTGACAATTAAAATCACGCAAAATCAAACTGCTTACGATCATTATTGGAAAAAAGATTCTGGGTTGATGTACAAATATTATGGTGTTATTGTGAAGGAAGTGTTAAAATATTCTGCCTTCTTTGTTTGAATTCATACTAGAAGAACCAGGTCCATTTCTAATTATTCTGTTAGTGATTTCTTTTGTAATATTTAATTTAATAAAAATTTTTTAGAAACCATTAAATATCATTGATGATTTTTCAATCCGTTAATGATGCCGTCTGTAATAACACCGATGACTTTTCAATTCATCGGTGATTTTGTATGTAAAGAACATTAATTAACAGTATAATTAGGAAGAGAACTGTTCCAGAGCTCTCTAAAAAATACTGACGGAATTTTTTATTGGTAATTCTCTTTGTAATTGATATAATAAACAATGTTCACAATTTACTAACGAATTTACTAATAGATTTTACCAACAAAATTTATTCAATCGGTAAAAGTAGCACGTCATCGTTTTTTTTACCTTGTTTTAATTTTGATTTTCTACTATAATTTTCTTGGAAATGTTTACTAATAAAAATATTCACTTGGTAAAAATAACACGTCATATATATACTACGACAACCCGGTACAAATGCATTAATTGAATCCTCAGTAGTCACGGGATTAAAAGGAAAAGAAGTTGGATACTGAATATAATGAATAAATTTTAACAAATTATGTATGAATAAACAAATGAAAAAGAAATTCATAATAGAATAATATTGATTCTTTCCATCACAGTTAAAAATTACCTTTTGAGTTACGTGCGGTTTGAAATTCTGTTCCAAGTAGCATTTTATAAAAAAAATTAAAATTAATTTTTATTTATTTTTTGAATTGTTTTGATGTATTGATATCAAAATAATTTTTAAAAATAAAAAATATATTATTTTGATATATTTTCAAGTAAAAAATACTTTAAAAAGCCACACCATTAAACACTCACTTGATCCGTTTACTTTAAGCTTAATACTAGATAGAGTTTCATCTTAAAAAAAATTAGAATAACTTATTATATTTATGATTCGAGACTTAGATTTAAACGCAGATAAAGTCTTATGAATATTTTTTTATTGTATGTGTGTATTAATTTCATGTATTATTATTTGAAGAAAATAGTATTGATGCCCTAAGATTGCTCCCTAGATGTCACTAGTTCGAGTCTCACAAACCTCAAGGCTACTAGAAGCTTACATTGTTGTTAAGTTAAGGGCCAATAAGATTAGTTGAAGTGTACACAAGTTAGCCTGGACACCAACGTTAAAAAAAAATAAAATTAGTATTGATGCATATAATTACAACCATTTGTATTCCAGTCTTTTACACTACTAGAAAATCAACGAAAACCAACAAAAAATTTTTGTCGGTAATTTTTACCAACGAAAATAATTTCATCTCCAATTCTATCGGTATATACCGACGGAGTACTTCTGTTGGTATATACTGAATATAGTTTTTTTGGAAAGTTGTAATGATGTGATGATGTAGATTTTTTCCAGATAATTTTACCAATGAAATGACCGAGGGATTCAAACCAGGATCTCCGTACAATGATATGGCACAGTCACCGGTGGATTCACCGACAGGTATACCGACGGACTCACAGACGGATATACTGACGGAATGTGTCCGTTGATGATTCCATTGGTAACAGTCGATATATACCCACCATGCCGATACTCTATTTCTCTTTCTTCTTCCCTATCCCACCTCTCCCCTCCTGGACTGCAGCAAACCACCCATCCTAACTCTCCCCCTCTTCTCAACATAAGCACTCAAGTTTCTTATACTTTTATACGTGGTCACAACATCCGTTTTTGTGGATTTTATCTTTTTTTTTTGTAAGTGAACGTATCCTTTTTAGTTTTAACATTTAAATGTGATTTTTTTTAGTATATGTTTTTTGTTAACGCATATACTTGTTTAATTATTATTTGTCAAAGAAACTTGTATTATGAATGTATAATTTTGTAGTTGTTATAGTTTGTTTTAGATTTTATCAAATTATATTTGTTTGTAAATTGTTGAAACTTTGTTTGAATTATACCGAATTAGATGTGTTGTGATGAAATAAATAATAGCTTGTTTAACAAGTCCGTTTTAATTTTTATCAATTCTATTGCGAAGTTGTGATTTCCGTAAATTTATATATGTATAAATTTGTATGGATGTTGATAGTTGATAATTGATAGTGGATATTTAACATAAGTGTTTTTTTAGTTTGTTGGATAATGTCGGGGCAAACCAATATTTTTATTATGTTTATTTATGTAATATAGTTAATTAATACATGTTGTCATCATAATTTTATAGAGGTTCGATATAAGTCATGGATGATCATTCATGAATATATAGGGACTCACCCCAAAGATTGCGGAGGATGGATTATCATAACAGGGTTTAGGGTTTTATTAATTTTGCAATATCTATTCCGAAATTTTTTACTAATGGCGATATTAGATGTCGGAAGTGTAAAAATAAAAAGATACTTAAAGGTTGCTGAAACGCGCTATCAATTACCCATTAAACAATAAATTTAACATTGGCTTCCTATAAAATAAAAATTTTCATTAAATCTAAAAAAGAAATTCTGTTAATTAAAGCGCTCAACAGTCTTCACGAAAAGAGAAAGTTCAGAAATGAGTCCACTGGGGAAGTAATCTGTGATTGAGATTACCCATATCATGAAACGATTTAACTTTATTAAGAACGTCAGCCATGCCATCACTAAAGAAATGGCTACCTCTACTTCTACTTGGTAGTGGATCATATGCTCTCACCTGCAACCTTATCCACAGAGATAAAAAGCTAGTTTAGGTTCCCCTTATAAATACCTCGCATGTCTTGATGCAAAGAAGCACACAGAAACACTCTTAGCAGTACTTGACTGAAGCCATGCCATCAATCGAAGCTCTAGCAATGGCAGGTGTGGACTGTGTGGAGTATGGCATCAGCTTCGAGGAGAGGGAGCGTCGAGATGTTGAGAAGACTCCGCAGTATCTTCTAGCCGATCAAGGTGAAGAGGGGGATCTGAGAAGTCATGATGAGAAGGACAAGTTGATGGGGGAGCAACGGCAAGTCAAGACCAAGATGGAAAGTTCATTTACTAAAATCGTTTCAACCATTCATGGTCAAGATAAAAAGCTGTGATATTATGTTTACATCTACATATATTTGTTTTTAGTTTGCAGAATTCCGCTTGTATTATGGCCGCATATGAAAGGAAAATTTCTTGATTTAATATTTTCAAAAAGGAAAAACGTCAGAGAGAAACACTTCTAGTTACATCTCTGTGTCTATACTCATTAAAAATAATCATTGACAATTAAAATCACGCAAAATTAAACTACTTACGATCGTTATTGGAAAGGAGAATCTGGGTTGATGCACAAAAATTATGGTGTTACTGTTAAGGAAGTGTTAAAATATTCTGCCTTCTTTGTTTGAATTCATACATGGAGAACCAGGTTTAATTATTTTGTTTGTGATTTTGTCTGTAATATTTAGTTTAATAAAAAAATTTTAGAAACCATCAAATATCACTGACGACTTTTTAATCCGTCGGTCATGCTGTCTTGTATTATTTAATTTAATCAAAACTTTTCAACAAACCACTAAATAACACCGATAACTTTTTAATTTGTCGGTGATTTTGTATATAAAGAACATTAATTAACAGTGCAATTAAAAAGTGAACAGTTTCAGAGCTCTCTGAAAAATACTAACAGAATTTTTCATTGGTGATTCTCTTTGTAATTGACATGATAAATAATGTTCATAATTTATTAATGAATTTATCGACAGATTTTACTGATAAAATTTATTATGTCTGTAAAAATAGCACGTCATTATTTTTTTGCTTTGTTTTTGTTTTCCTATTGTAATTTCTTCAATAAATAAAAATTTACAGACAAAAATAACACATCATATATATATATTAATAAAAATTAATTCTAAATTGATTAGCTACCATGGATTCCCGCCCCCCCCCCCCCTCCTGGTCCTTGTAATGCATCTGCTACAACAACCCGGTACAAATGTATTAATTGAATCCTTAGTAGTCACGGGATTAAAAGGAAAAGAAGTTGGATACTGAATATAATGAATAAATTTTAACAAATTATGTATGAATAAACAAATGAAAAAGAAATTCATAATAGAATAATATTGATTCTTTCCATCACAGTTAAAAATTACCTTTTGAGTTACGTGCGGTTTGAAATTCTGTTCCAAGCAGCATTTTATAAAAAAAATTAAAATTAATTTTTTTTTATTTTTGAATTTTTTTGATGTATTAATATCAAAATAATTTTTAAAAAATAAAAAATATATCATTTTAATATATTTCAGAGTAAAAAATACTTTAAAAAACCACACTATCAATCACTCTCTTGATCCGTTTACTTTAAGCTTAATACTAGATAGAGTTTCATCTTAAAAAAATTGGAATAACCTATTATATTTATGATTCGAGACTTAGATGTAGACGCAGATAAAGTCTTATGAATATATTTTTTATTGTGTTTATTGTGTGTGTATTCATTTCATGTATTGTTATTCGAAGAAAATAGTATTGATGCCCTAAGATTGCTCCCTAGATGTCATCAATTCGAGTCTCACAAACCTCATAGCTACTAGAGACTTACATTGTCGTTAAGTTAAGGGCATGTGGGATTAGTTGAGGTGTACGCAAGCTAGCCTAGACACCCACGTTAAAAAAAAAAATTATAGTATTGATGTATATAATTACAACCATTTGTATTCTAGTCTCTTACACTACCATAAAATCGACGAAAACCAATGAGATTTTTACTGACAAAAATAATTTCGTCTCCAATTATGTCAGTATATACCGACAGAAAATACCCATCGGCGATACGGTCGGTATATACCGACCATGTCACAGACATATTATATAGTTTTTTTGGAAAGTTGCAACGAAGTGATGACATAGATTTTTTTTCAAACGATTTTACCAACGGAATGACCGAGGGATTCAAACCAGGATCTACGTACAGTGACGTTGCACAATCACCGATGGACTCACCAACGAGTATACCGACGAAATGTGTCCGTCGGTGATTCCATTGGTAACAATCAATATATACCCACTCTGCTGACACTCTATTTCTCCTTCTTCCCCATCCCACCTCTCCCCTCTCGGATTGCAGCCGACCATCCATCCCAACTCTCTCCCTCTTCTCAACATAAGCACTCATGTTTCTTATATTTTTGTACGTGGTCACAACATCTGTTATTGTAGATTTTGAGCGTGTTTGGCAGTGTGGTAGCAGTTGTTTTTCAAATAACTTTTCATGCCAAAATGCATGCCAATAATATTTTTTTTATTTTTTAAAAATTATTTTTGACATCAGCACATCAAAACGATTCAAAAAGTACAAACCGTATTAAATTTTAGCAAAAAAAAAAAAATTGAATTTTTTGGGAACATAGTTTCAACCGCGTTCCCAAACACTACCTTTATCATTTTTTGCAAGTGAATCTATCCTTTTTAGTCTTAACATTTAAATGTGATTTTTTTTAGTTTATGTTTTTTTGTTAACGCATGTACTTGTTTAATTATTATTTGTCAAAGAAACTTGTATTATGAATATATAATTTTGTAGTTGTTATAGTTTGTTTTAGATTTTATCAAATTATATTTGTTTGTAAATTGTTGAAACTTTGTTTGAATTACACCGAATTAGATGTGTTGTGATGAAATAAATAATAGCTTGTTTAACAAGTCCGTTTTAATTTTTATCAATTCTATTGCGAAGTTGTGATTTCTATAAATTTATATATGTATAAATTTGTATAGATGTTGATAGTTGATAATTGATAATGGATATTTAACATAAGTGTTTTTTTAGTTTGTTGGATAATGTCTGGGAAAACCAATATTTTTGTTATGTTTATCTATGTAACATAGTTAATTAATACATGTTGTTGTTATAATTTTATAGAGGTTCGATAGAAGTCATGAATGATTATTAATAGATATATCGAGACTCGCCCCAAAAATTGCAGAGGATGGATTATTATAATGGAGTTCAGGGTTTTATTAATTTCGTAACATCTATCTCAAAAAATTTTACTTGTAGTGATATTAGATGTCTAGAAAGTGTAAAAATAAAAAGAAACTTAAAAGGTTGCTGAAACGCGCTGCCAATTACCCGTTAAACAATATATAAATTTAACATTAGCTTCCTATAAAATAAAAATTCTCTTTAAAACTAAAAAAAAAAAAAAGTTAATTAAAGCGCTCAACAGTCTTCACGAAAAGAGAGTTTTGAAATGAGTCCATTGAGGAAGTAATCTGTGATTGAGATTAGACATCATGGAACGATTTAACTTTATTAAGAACGTCAGCCATGCCATCACTAAAGAAATGGCTACTTCTACTTCTACTTGGTAGTGGATCATATGCTCTCACCTGCAACCTTATCCACAGAGATACAAGGCTAGTTTAGGTTCCCCTTATAAATACCTCGCATGTCTTGATGCAAAGAAGCACACAGAAACACTCTTAGCAGTACTTGACTGAAGCCATGCCATCAATCGAAGCTCTAGCAATGGCAGGTGTGGACTGTGTGGACTGTGGCATCAGCTTCGAGGAGAGGGAGCGTCGAGATGTTGAGAAGACTCCGCAGTATCTTCTAGCCGATCAAGGTGAAGAAGGGGATCTGAGAAGACATGAGAAGGACAAGTTGACGGGGGAGCAATGGCAAGTCACGACCAAGATGGAAAGTTCAGTTACTAATATCGTTTCAACCATTCATGGTCAAGATAAAAAGCTGTGATATTATGTTTACGATCATTATTGGAAAAGAGATTCTGGGTTGATGCACAAATATTATGGTGTTATTGTTAAGGAAGTGTTAAAATATTCTGCCTTCTTTGTTTGAATTCATACGAGAAGAACCAGGTCCATTTCTATGTCTGCTATTTGTCTTCAGGTTCCATATAATCATGACTGCAATCGTGAAAAGGTTGATGCACCCACCGCCTAACAGTTGCAGTGTCTTGCGGCTTGCATAAAGCTTTTCTTGTTCGATAAATTCTTCGCTTTCCAGGCTCCAGCAGGGAAATTATGAGAGTTTTGTAGATAATTCAGTGAGTTGATTGTGATCTCAAGTAAAAAATTTGCAACATCTTGTCGCAGCTCTTTCCAATCACAAAATTTCAATCGCATCAGGTTTTCCTTGACCACTTTTGGCTTGTAAAACATGGTAAAATCTTGGAGCTTATAGGTGCCATTTTCAGTCAAAGCATCAACAATAGCACAGAGCAACAGTCCTGGAACTATGGACCATTGACTTGGAAGGGAGACATTTCTTGATGCAATGAAACGGAAATAGAAAATCTCCCCTCTTGAGTCAACATCAGCTAAATTAAAACGGTGGTGGGAGAAACCTCGCAGACGCCCACTATATTAACATCAAAATATGTTTCATCTCAGGCAAGATGGGAACACACAAAGGACGACCGAGGAGCTTATATAAGCAACTATAATGTAAATTATGAAAGCACAATTTTTTTTTTACTTCATATATCTGTTTTCATTCGAGGAAAACATCAAAGCTAATGTGAAATGAAACGGCATATTTTAGATGCGTTGGGGAATTTGTTATCTCATCTTCCACCAGATAACTCAATAGCATCTTGGTTATAAACCGAATCTTCTCCCCAGTCAAATCGTCTCTGCAATCTTTCGTATTCTTGTATGCGTGTAACTTCAACATGCTGCCATTCTTCCCACCTCTCAGCTAGCCCCTCTCCTTCCAGCATCCGCACAACCTCTGACATTGCTGGACGGTTCTCTGGTGACGCTTGGGTACAGAGCAAGGCGACTTGTATCATCATCTCCACCTCCTGGATGTTGTAGTTTTTATTTAGGTTGCGATCGACAATAGCATGCAGTCTTTTCTCCCTCTCCAGCTTCTTGACCTTCATAATCAAATATCCCAGTACAAGGAAGAGCAAGTCAGAAACGAGCAGAACGTGAATTAAAACCATGCTAAAAAGCGTAGAGACATCTGCAACTGATGTCATGACTCCATCCAAATTAAAGTTACTTTCTAATAGGGTTTTTGACATTTGAGTCATGTAACGAGATGGATAATTTAGGTGGGGTCGAGAGAGTTGTGCATGCAAAGAAACCAATACAATAATGTATCACTGTAATAAGCTATGGATATCTTACATGGTCAAGCAATAAGACATCATCCTCTTCTTCCAGACGTGAAAAGTCAATTGCCCGTTGACCTGTAACAAGCTCTAGAAGCATAATACCATACCCAAAGACATCGGTCCTTTCAGATGACTTGCCAGTGGACAAGTATTCTGGTGCTATGTGGCCCATTGTCCCGCGAACTTGAGTTGTCACGTTGGTCTTTCTCACATCCACCAGCTTCGCAAGGCCAAAATCCCCAACAACTGCTTCAAAATCCTCGTCGAGGAGTACATTAGCTGCTTTCACATCACGATGAATAATTTTAGGATTGCAGTGCTCATGAAGGTATTCCAGCCCACGTGCTGCACCTAAGGCCACTCTTTTTCTGGTTGTCCAATCTAAAACAGGCTCCTCAGGTTTACGTTCTGCAGGTCAAGATCAAAATTCAAATGTCACTAGAAAATAGAAATGTATTGCAAAAAAAATTGTAAGACCATATATAGGCCTATGAATTGTATTTTCACTAGTTGACATTAGATATTACAAGAGAAGCAGGTACAATCAATTCATCAAACAGACATGATACATAAACTCTGATGCTATCTGGATGTTCATAGGTATTAGCTTATCCTTATCCTACTCATTGGTTAAGGAGTACCAGAACCAGTTCAATGCTGCCAATGATCGTTACAAAATGTCAAAACTCTTTTTTTTTAATGTCAAATATAGGAATTTCATAGCTAATTATTGATGAATGATTATTGAGAATTTGCTACTAGAGTTTATCCCCCTTTTTTTAAAAAAAAAAAGGAGGCTGCCAAGCAACTCTGCAAGGGCTTACTTTTAGCTTCTTTGTACTATCATCTCGTTCTGAATCATGCATATAAAATTGGGATTAAAATTCTCTCATGTTCGGATCATGTTCCAAATTTCACAATTTATTATGAATTTAACACTTTAAGATACGTGAGAAGGAAAAAAAATATTAAATTGATTATATTCTTTTCCATTTTTAACATGTACTAAAATAATGTGCATTAATTCTGAATTTAGTGGTTTAGATTTAACAAACATGACCAAACATGAGAGGAACTCAACCTATAGAAAATGATTAATGACAAATACCTCAGCTGTAGATGGTAGAAGAAAACAGTTAAATATATTAACACTTCCTCTCAAAATCCAGCACATAAATAATTAATACCTCTTAGACAATAGGCCACACTTAAATTCTGCATGAATGGATACACCAAGAGGCGTTCTGTAGTTGTTGTGCAAAACCCTATCAGACGTAATAGGTTCCTGTGAACAGCTACACTTATCATCTCAACTTCACGTTGGAATGCTGCATCACCCCCAGGACTTTCAAAATCAGTTAAACGCTTAACCGCAATTTTGGTGTTATCAGCAAGCACTCCCTTGTAAACTTTTCCAAAACCTCCCTGTCCAAGGACATTTTTTTCACTGAAGCTGTCCGTTGCAAGCTGTAGTTCCCTCCATGCAAACCGTTTTAACTGACCGAATGCTATTCTTTGATCCACTTCACCTAAACAAATGGTAAGAACAGGGTTCATGAAAAAAAAATATTGAGTGAAGTAACTTCAATTCTTCAATCATAATTGTAAAAGATAATAAAAGGTAAGCAAATATTTTTCATTTTGTATACATTCTCAAACTTTCACGACTTCTAGATAATAGAACCTATGCTCACCGATAATTTGAATCAAGAAATTTGCACCAATCAATCACAAATAAACACAAATATTAGATTCCATGTTTAGCCAAAAGTCAGAAATGTTTATATAATTAGAACAGTTTTCAAGCAGGC
Source organism: Populus alba (assembly GCF_005239225.2). Taxonomy (NCBI): domain Eukaryota; kingdom Viridiplantae; phylum Streptophyta; class Magnoliopsida; order Malpighiales; family Salicaceae; genus Populus; species Populus alba. Next base: position 12,331,062 of record NC_133290.1, read on the forward strand.
AGGATTTTTCAACAATTTAAACCTTTTGAGAAATTATCTGAATCAAATCCAGCAACAGGATGGCTATAAGTACTAGATTTCATTTCATGATAGGACACTGATTACGAAATTTCATCCAGATGGAAAAGTAGTTACCGTGGTACCCATAAACATATTGAATTATACATGTTATAGCAAACATCATATAGTATCATAGATCACAACATCATAAGATATACATGGATTATTTACATGAGGAAAAAAACAATCATAAGATAAAAATCAATCCAGCTAAACCTCATTCTCCTTGGATTGCAATCTAATTCATCCATTTATTAAAAAATGAGTCGGCCAGGTTACAACATGTTGACAGTATATAGGCTTCTGGGCTAGATTTCAAAACTATCATAAAAGAATCTTTATTTAGATAAAAGGAAGCTCATTTCTTTTCTTCTCATAACATGCTCAGTGACTCTGATTCGGATAAGTGGATGAGGTTGCATTAGCCAAAAATATGAACCCAAGAAAGTGGCTAAAAGGCATGCATGTTGCATCTGCTCATCAACCATTAACTACTAAGTAAAAAATATCTCCCAATGCGTAACAATCAAATTCAGTTACAGGAAAAATATGCAACAATGTTAGACAGTATTTTTCACTAATCCTTGTTTGTCTTCGGTAAATTGTATAAATTAGCTAGAGGATGGGTACATAAGATAATTTCTAAAGCCTGTTATTTAACTTACAAATATTTTCCAAAAAGTGTAAACTAAATGTCAAATTCCATGCTAGTGTAATAAAAGTAAGCTAGTTGAGCCATAAATTGAAGCACCAATGAAAAGAATTTTATCACATCAAAAACAAAAACTTGGCCACGTCAAGTGAGCTCATCAGAATAGAAATGAAAAAACAAGACTGGCCAAAATTGTGACATGATCTATTAAATCTATTATTTCTACGCATGTAGCAGAAAGTAGCTGCAATGCAATTATTTTGCTATGTGCTTAAAGCAATTCAAACCTGGAACATCTACAAATACTTCACGTTTGTAGCCTTTGTGTCTACCCTTGCAAACAAAAAATAGCAAGCCTCCAAAAAGAAAAAGAACTGTGAATCCTCCCACAACTCCAACTATAATTCCAGTCTTTGACTTATGTGAACCACCTGCTAACAGATGAAAGGATTAGCAATTAGCTTCACAAAAACTTAACTTTAACGGATGTAGTTCAAAAAACATCTCCAATAAATAAAAAATACTAGTTAATTACCTGAATCGCTATTATGAGACTCGCAGCTTTGCAAATTTGGCCCGCCACAATTTAAGTGGTTTCCTGTGAAACTGAAATAAGTGAAAGCAATTCAAATTAAGTCAAATGTTGACAGTTGCAAGACATACCACACAAGCACGCACGCATCCACAAAAGAAACAAATGAGAAATTTAAATGAAAAGTTAGGAGCTGAAATATCACTAATTCCATGTTATTCATACTTGTATTTAGGAACTTGGAATAAATGATCTGGAATTTGACCGCTGAGATTATTTGAATTGAGCAGACTGCAAAGAAAATTTCAATCATGCCATTAAAATCTGGAAACACGACCATGGGTTACAAAGCTATATAATTCGAGAGTCAATTATTGAAAATGTGGGACCATAAGAACAATTTAGGAATATTCCCGTCTGGATTCATAAACAAAACACTGCTATCTCGTATCATCTAGGCAATGTGCAGGACATCATTACTTACATGTTGATCAAGTTTTGAAGACCAGCAAGTGATTCAGGGATAGCTCCACTGAGATTATTTTGACCCAATGTCCTGGTTGCATGATATGAAAATCTTACTGATCATGAAAAATTTTGGAAGAATACTGAGATATATCTGATATACCTCAAAGAATAAAAGGAGCAGAAGGTGTCACTTACAAAAATTGTAGCCTTTTAAGATTGCCCAATGAAGACGGTATTTCACCACTTAAACGATTATTTTCCAAATCTAAGCTGGTTAAACTTGTCAAATTTCCAAACTCTTTTGGTATCCCACCAGTTATGCCATTCCCTTTCAATGTTCTGCATTATGAATGCAATCTAGTATATATTAGTATCCACTCTTAATGTTTAAACTCAACACCTCAGAAAGTCCATACAAAGGGATGTCACTAGAAGCTTTATGAAGCACAAATAAAAATATCCTGTCAACCATATCATCTTGAAAGCATTTCCACAATATATTTTGTTAGCATAGGCAGTAGTTGTTATTGATAGAAATACAGCTGAAATAAGAGTGTAATTATAGGATAAGTATCTTCCTATACTTTAGGCCTAAATTATAGGAATGTGATGTAAATCAGGATTGATGTAAATCAGGATTCCTTCCTATTTAAGGAACGGGACTTTCATGTAAAAGGATTCAGACTTTTAGAAAAACAGAGAGTGTATTCAGCCAATTTTGTCATATTTAACGTTTTGCAAGGCTAGTGCGAAAATATTGAAGCTTCAAGTTGCAGCTATCTACATGTATATATCTATCGGAGTCTGAGTATATTATGGTATGGGCATGGTTATGTGATTGGTTATCTATATGCATTGTGTGTGTTAGCATGCACCAGGAAAGGGGAAAAGGTCAAGTGTAGATGAAAGTTAAGAAAGAAAAGGTTGTTGTTGTAATGCAGGATTGAGAAAGGGGAAAAAACACCTGGAGTGGCTGTAATGACATGACCCAAATGAACTAATGAAGTGATTACCATAGATGGAAATTCTAAACTGGGAAGATTTCTCTACCACCATCCCAAAGTAATCAAATTGAAAATTTGCTGCCCATCAAAGTCCAAAAGGTTGAACAAACTCTTTTCCACAATTACCACTGAAGTTGTAGATCCCCTCCAATCATAGATGTTGGTATACAATAAGAAATGTCCACACTGATAACTTTCCTCTCACGCCCTAAGTTGTTTCTATCATATACTTTGCTTGTCAATTACCCATAGATTTCCAACAATTCCAAAATGATCCAACTGCAGCATCTCATCTTTCTAGCAATCTTATTGTTTGGTAAGGCAAAGTCAAAGCTTAGACTATTTTCCACCAAGTAGATACGCATTCAATGAAGTTGATAGCAAACGAATTGGGCAGACATTGTGAGACAAGAGATAACAAAAGATAACATATAATAACACATATGATAGAGGAAACTAGTTTCAGCTTTCAAATAGAAAATGATATGATAACTAAAGTCACAAAGCTGTTTACGAGACAAGTTCACGTCCCCGTGTCATGGTAATATCTGCTAAGACAATTGAAGACCAGTTTCTGTAACCATTTTTAGCCTAACAATTCCAGGAGAGGAGGGGAAAGATAGGCTGCATCTTCGACACTAACAATTTCTTACATTGTTAAGAAAACAAACTTAAGTAGTATTAATGAATAGTTTCTGTAACTCCATTAGAAATGCCATATTATTGGGGATTATCTTTTGCGCATGTGCACACAGGGAGCTAGCATCTCATGTGTGATTCAAGTTTTTTATCACTACTGATTAATACTCATAAAATTGCTTTTGAGAATGAAATGCACCTAATTTTTTTAAAAAAATGAAAAAATGCCCAGAGAAAAAAAAACAAATTCATCAAAAAAATTTCTATAATTAAATATTATCTGCTGATTGTTACAACATGCACAATACGTACAGTGTATTAAGAGTCTTTAGAACTCCTATCTTAGGAGACAAGATCCCAGAACAGTTGATGCCAGACAGCGTTCTGCAAATGGGTGAAAATATAAGCATATCCAAAGTGAAAGATAAAATGTAATTCAACCAAAGAACAAAATATTACAGGAATACTAAATTATTTTATATGAATCTATCATCTGGAAACAGCTGAAAGAAGAGGTAAAACCACATCAAAGAAAACATACACAGAAATGACATTTTCGTTATTGTCACAGATAACATTCGTCCAAGTACATGGAGTAACTTGATTTGGGTTCCAATCTTTCAATTGATTGGCCGGAACATTCATCGAATCCTTCAATGCAGATAGGGCATCTCCTGTAACAAAAGGTACAATTATTTAGCATCTAACCAGGTTACAATCTTAACTATTCAGTCAGTAAAGGAAAGTAAACTTGCAAAAGCTTAGTGCAAAGAAGAGGGTAAATGGCAGCATTCTCAACTTCCATTATATGTTCATTATATCCATCTAATCATCGCGGTCATATTTATTTATATCTAGAACACACGTGCAGATGCACCCTAAGAGAGAGGTCATATTATCAGACAAAGTGGCCATGGATTGAGAACCCTTTCAGCCACAGATGGATATTCAGATGTAATTTAGCCTTTTCATCCTTCTCACACAGATTCTGCATAAACAAATATTTCTCAAGCAAATAAAATACAGATAACAGGAATGGCATCAGTCTGGATGTTTGTAAGTGTCAGATCAATTTGAAGAAAAACATTGACCAGATTGTGGTTTGCTTCATTTGTCATTTATCATTGTCTTAATGATGTAGAAATGGCCCCAGCAAGTAAAAACAGTAAATTAGCTTATCAAAGAAGGACAACATACCTTGCAAGTTGGACATTACAAAAGACTGCAAGTAAGCCAATACTAAAGCTGCAAGAACCAGTTCCATCTTCAATGACATCATCCCAATTGCTCAATCCATTGAAACACGTGAATCCAAATGAAGATACAAGAAAAACCCATCTGTGCAAAAAGGTCAGCATTTTGAGTCATAAATACTTGGATTATGAGATAATGAATGCATTGGGCGAGAAAGTTCACTAATACATAAGGAAACAATTAAGCTGATCAAGTTTTTTTTAGATACTGACGTAGTTCATATGATAATAGTGAATTAGCTTCATTGGTTGTTTCTCTAATTTTTGTAAATGGGCACTACTGCCTTGGTGCTTCCATCTACAACTCAAAATGGGCACTTGCGTGATTCCATAGATTCCCTTTTAATGGATTCCTTTCTTATTCTAATCTTAGCAGGAATCTTTTTTTTCTCAATTAATTAGTCAACAAGGACAATGGCTTGTTTATCATTTGCAATCTCTCGATGACCAAGGTGGACCAATGTGTATGTAACAGTAAACTTTACATGCGATCATTCTAATTATCAGACAAGATTTCTTGAAGATTTTTCCAGAAAAAAAGAAGAAGAAGAAGACTTCATGACTAATTTAAGAAGTGATTAAGTCAAAACAAAAACAAGGAGGCAATCACAAACAGGGTAAGAGATCTTATGACTTCAAAAAATATATACCTAAGACTAAACACGAGTTTGACTAATGTAAGACTTCATTTTTCACATAAAAATTCTAGGTTGCAGTTAAGTCAATGATTCTGCTCTCAGGTCATAACATAATTTCAATGGAATATAACTAGTTCCAGAGAAAACAAAGCAAGGTATCATTTCCATTTCCCAACAAAACTTCCTCTAATTCCCAAAGAAAATGCAAAGAATCATCCAAATAGAACTCTAAATCTATTAATTATGGCTTTTAGCACTCAGTACAACACCATTAAAAAGTGGAAATAAAAACACAAAAAAAAGGAGAAGCATGAACTTTCAAACCAATCCTAACCATTCTATTGAATTCAAAATCACAATTTCTTTCTGTCCTCACATTTTCTCAGAAACCAAACAAAGCTTCAAGCTTCAAGCTTAGGAATCAAAAAACAAAAGAATCCAAACCCATAAAAGAAAACATACCAGAGTCATAAACCATTTATTTGAAAGAACTGAAAGGGGCCTCCTTTAAGAGAAAACAGAACCGGACTTTAGGTGGAGGAGGTATCAGGAAAGGTAAAGTGCTCAATGGTTGAGAAAACGAAACAGAGCTAGGGCTTTTTGTGAGTCTCAGAGATTGAGCTGGCTTAATTTGCTTTAGCCAAACTAGTGGGGTCTATATCTGTCTGGCTGTGCTTGTTCCACTTCACAAAGTTTTAAACAGCTAAAATCTACACAGAAAGTTGCGTCCTTTTGCTCTCCCTGTGGGTTATTATGTTTACAGTTGTGTAATTTTGCCATTAGTTTAACTTGAAGCAAACTTTTGCAATTATTAGTGCTCCCTCTCTCTCTACAGAAGACTCAAAAAAACAGAGAGGGGTCCTTGGGGGTCCTATTTTGCCATTAGCACATTTGACTATCGCTGTACAGAGAACACATTCTTGAACGCTTGGCTTAGATGGGAAATGATGTGTTGTTCCTTGTGCTCTCAGATTTGGGTTCCATTTGATCTTTTTGTGTTTATAACTTGAAACAGAATTTAATTCAGTTCTTAAAAATACAAGTGCCTGGTAAAGATTTTGCTTTCAGAAAACAGACAAATTATTTCATAAGGACATACAAGAGCTGATTATGGCTCCAAGTAGCTCTAGATCCAACTAGATTTGTGATCCCCTTGCGTTGCGGATCTGAACAATTTTTATAATAAAATATTTTGATATTATAAGTATGTTTTTTTAAAAAATTAATAACTTGAGTTATAGTTCTGATTTATTAAATAAATTGATTTTATTTTATTTGAATTATAAAAAAAATAACGAGTAAAAAGATAATGTTATTTAATTTTAAACCAATTAAATAAAAAAAAAATAGAATAAAAAAAAGATAAAAAAGAAACTAGTGTGAGCCCACCTGAATCAGCACGATAGACATGTAATTTGAATATTAAGAGGGAACCGCGTTCGGATTAATTTGATAAATTCATGTTTTAGATCATGAAATCAGGATAATTTAATAAAAAAAATATATATATATATAAAAAAAAAAAACAATGTTGAAAGATGATATCAAAAAAGATCATAAGACAAAACAAAATATCAACCCCTATTAGCTTTCCAGACTCATGATCTAGATCATAAAGCATATAGGAAAAAATTATGAAACTTAATCCTTAGAAAACAAAATGTTGAAGAATGAAATTGAAAAAATAAAATCACAAAAAAAAACCTAAAATAAAAAATAGTAATTAAAATAATGTGGTTTCAAGTCAAAATAAAAAAAAATTAAAGGGAACAATAAATTTTCAATTTGAGATTTAAATTTAAAAGAAAAAAAAATCAAAAGAATGAATATCAAAATAAATAAAAATATCAATATACTACTAACTTGGATTGAAATGTTAAATTAAAAACAATAAAACTTTTATAAAAGAGTTAAGGAAAAAAACTTAAAAAAAATCGAACTGCAAACACTAATACAAGATAGAAAAAAATTGAACATGTAGAATTTCTCAACGTGTTTTTTTACAAAAAAAATCACAAATATAAATCTAAAAATTTATATACGCATTTAATTAAACAAATCACGAATAATTATGTAAATAAATAAAAAAACAAAGCCTTCAATGATAAATTAAGAGATAAATGTAAATCAAGATATTTAATATTGCAATATGGGTTATTTAATGAATTTTTTTATTAAAATTAATTTGTAATAGTAATCAATATACATAAAATTTATTAAATAAAATAAAAGGAAAAAATATTATGTAAGACTACATATATTAAAAAATATATAAAAAATAAATATTTTTTATTTTTAAAAATACATTTAATCTATATAAAAATATAAAACAATTCATCCCTTGCTCTTTGATTCCCGTCAAGTTGAGTTCTAAAATTATAATAATAATCATTTTTTTTTTGTTAATATAGGTGTTCGGGTCAGTTTGCGCACACCTTGACTAATTTCTTAGGTTTTGAAGTTAACGACCATATAAGTTTCTAGTAGCCATTATATTAGCAACTATAAAGCTAGAATCTGAGATCACACGAGGAGCAAACCCCTTGAAAAAATCATGCAATTTGCATGCGAAAATCCAATCTAAAAAGTTACCCTAATTGTTAAAAAGATATATCTACACAAAAAAATTGGATAGTTTTCCAGATATGTAGTATATATGGAAAAAAAAAAACAATTATTTATGTATGTTTAATGTTTATCGGTGAACACTAGCAGTGATTATTTTTTATTCAGTTTAGTTTTTATAAAAAAAAGTAATCAAACTAAAATATTTTTTAAAAAAAAATCAGTTCAAACCGACCGGTTTTGGTTTGGTTTGGTTTTTTGAACAAAAACCGATTCAAACCGGTTTGACTCGGTTTTTTCGGTTTGGTTCGGTGTTTTTTCTCTTTTTTATTTGGGTTCGGTTTTTTTAATTTCATGTTTATAAAACCAAAATCAAACCGGTCAGTTTTTTTAAAATTATAATTGCGTTTTTTTACTGTTTAATTTTTTCAATTTTTTTTTAATTTTCTTGATTTAATTAATTTTTCAAGTTTTTCGCTGAACTTAATAAACACATGAGATGGCATTGCAAATGATGCCTACTATAATTGCAAGCGTCCGATACTCCCGAGGCCTTATTCGTCACACGGTGTATACTTTGTTTTTTTGGTTCTATGCAAATTTAGTCCACGGATTCTATTGAAAGAGAAAGACAAGAGAGAGACAGGTAGAATCTAGATTCAGCCCCCTTCAATTTTCTATCTTCTAGTTAAGGGTGTGTTTGTTTTCACGTGTTATTGTGTCGGTAGAAATTGGAGAACAAGTTGGAAAATAGTCACTAATAAGACAACGAAACTATATTCTGAAAAAAAAATAAAAAAACTATAATTGGTGCTACTTTTGATCATTTTAATTTTCACTAGACATGACGAATTTCTTTTAAATAAAAAATATATTTAGGCTTTGCAAATACATTTTAAAAAAGAAATATAAATGCTGGGCTTGGACCACATACATTACCAAATCAAATAAACTAGCTTTATTTTAATTATATAATAAAAAATAGACAACAATAACAAGTTGACCGAACAAAAAAATATTATCATAAACTGAAAAAAAACCTTTTTTGCAAAAAAAAAAAAACAATGTAACTCAATTCTTAGCAAATTAAGTATAGAAAGATAAAATTGAATAAAAAAAACCAAATAATTGGTCTATTCCACCCAAGTTAGCGTAAAAAACCTATAACTTGGATAATAAGGGTGAGATAACCCAATAGAAATCAAATAAAAAAAATCATAAAGCTTGATTATCAACAAACCAACTAGAGAAGTATGAAAAAAAAAATCAACAACCAAAACGAACCTAAAAGAATCAAAACTAAATACAACCAAACCCCATGAACAAAATCGTGCTAATGAGATAGCCTGATAAAAGCCAAAACAAGAAAAATGATGAAGATTAATTTAAAAAAAAACCATTTTTAAAGGATAGAATTGAAAAAATTATAATTCCTTAAAAAAAACTAACTCTATAAAAAAGGTTGAGCCAACCTAAGTTAGCTAGTCAATCCTATGACTTGGGTCATGAAATCAAGATAACCCAAAAGAAAAGAAAACAAAGAAAATCACAAAGTTCATTAAAAAACAATAATGTCGAATTATACAATTGAAAAAAAAAATAAGTTGAAAAAAACAAAACAAAAATATCAACCTGCGTTAACTTTTTAAACTCATGACTAGAGTTATTAGACCGGAATCACCCTATCTAGAAAAACCACAAGTCCAATTCTTAACTAATTAAATGTTAAAGAATGCAAATGAAAAAAAAAAATTCAATTATACAAAAGAGCCTAAAATTTAAGAGAATAAGGATCAAGATTGAAATAAAAAAAACTAAATTGGAGGACAATTACAAAATTTTGACTAAATTGTGAAATTGAAAAGAAAAGTTAATTTAATAAAAGAATAAAAAAAACAAAATCAAAAGGATGAGGACCAAACTAGACAAAATAACATATCAAAAATTGAAATTGAAGGATAAAATTTAAAACAAATCAAAATTTTACAAAATGACCATGAACAAAACATAAAAATCAAAAGAATAAGTGCTGAAGTTGAAATCTTAATAAATAAAAGGATAACTCTAAAAACTTGAGTGATGAGTGTGATTTTCGAGGGAGGAGAGAGGAAAAAAGAAAGAAAGCATCCCCGATGACAAACTACCATACTACCAACACCATGTGTCGCCCTAAGAGGAAAAAGACGTCATGACGATTCCAATGACATGAAGGAAGAAATTTTTTTGCCATCGAAAGACGCTGCATGCGCTGCCTAAAGACTACAGGCGCTTCCAACACGCTAGCGCGTGTGTTGCACTCACCAACATATTTTGGTTTTTTATTATATTTTTTATTTATTAAAATATTAAATTACCCTTTAGCCAACAAAATTATAACTAAAAGTTGAAAATACAAAAAAACCCCAGAATTTTAAAAATATTACTTTAAAAGGTACTTTAGTCATTTTACTACGCTTTAGAAATAAAAAAAGGACCAAGTTATCCCTAATCAATATAATAATAACTAATAAGTTTATTGAAAAGGCTAAACTACACCTACTAGCTAGTTTAATGTTTTATGTGATAAGGAAAAAAATTGTCATTACACTATTCCAGTAAACAACAATTTTCTTAAGTTAACGGGGGTAGATGACCAATTCTATGAAAAACAAATAGACTAAATTGCAGTTTATATATTTTCTTTTCATAAGTTAATAGGGGTAGACAACCAATTTTATGGAAAAAAAATTAGACAACGCGCGATCCACCTTAATAGATGACATGTCGTCTAGAACTCCTCAGATTTTGACAACTATGGCAGCCAAAAAAATAGGGTTCCTGTTTTTTTACCAAAAAATCTATTTTCAACTAGTTTTGACTAAAAACACCTAGAAAACACCATAGAAACCTTGTCAAGCTAGTCCATGACTTCCCAAAAATACAAAACCCGCCAAAACTCAAAATCAACCTGAAACCAAAACTATTTTCGAGCACAAATTTGTTTTTTTATGTGATTCCAAGGGGGGAAAAAACAACACATAATTTGAACCCTTCCTCTTCATATAAACCATTTGACATAAAAATCGATCTTTTTGGTGGTCGAAATCATTGTCAATAGCAACTTTTTATCTCTATGTTGGAATTCAGTGAGCTCTTCTCTCTCTTCCATAAAAAAAACTGAATAGAAGAATCGGTTACCTAATAGCTAAAAAAGATGAAGGATTAAAATAAACTTTGCAAACAAATGTCAAAGATACCACCTATTTTACTTATTCTTTTCACTTCAATTCTCTATCTTTCAATTCAACTCTCACAAAAAAAAAAAAAAAAATACAATTGATGCTAACTTGGATTAAAAAATAGTCAATTGTGCAAAAAAAAAAAAACTTTCCCTCCTCCCATTGAAACAAAAAAACATTGTTAGTGCATCGACGTTGTGTTCTTGCATAGCTAGGCTTTGTGTTTCGTTTTTATTGCACCAAAAAAAGTACTTAAAACAAGAGCACCATCTACCATACTTTTTTTCAAATGGTGGAAAAATAAAAGCACTGAGTGATGCCTTGAAAATTACAGTAGGAAGGTTTTACAAAAAAATAATAATTTAAATTATGGTAAATACAAAGAAAAGATTTAAAAGTACATTCAATGGCTTGTTGATTAGAAGAATTTCCATTGAAATGGAGGGTTATTTAATTTTTTGTAATAAATTCTATATTAAAAATAGAAAGTGAAAGTTGATCAGGAAATTTAATTAATTCTTATAATGCGCTAAAGGCACTCGGTAACTAAAAGGAAATCATTATTGTTGTTTTTTTTTTTTTCCCGCACAATCAATGGTATTAAACGCACTCTGCCACTCTCAATATATTTCCCAATAGTGGATGAGTTTAGTAAGGCTTGGAGAATTTTTGCTCCAATTATTTTATGATAATTCATTTGAACAAGTGCATTTATTTACATGAGAATTATAGTTCATATTTGAACAAGTGCATTTATATATATATAATCAAATCCCTTTCACTTTTGAGAAGAAAAGGAAGAAACTACAATAAAAAAGAAAAAAGAAAAACCTTCATAATTATTATTGAATAAAATAAAAACTCAACTTACTTATTTTCAAGAAGTAATCATTTTTGGTTCAGTTTACTTTTTTTTAAAAAAAACCAATCAAACCGAATTAAAAAAAAAAAACTAAAACTAGTTCAAATCGACCGGTTTTGATTTGGTTTTTTAAAACAAAACCGGTTCAAACCGGTTTGACTCGGTTTTTTTGGTCTGGCTCAGTTTTTTAGCACAATCATTATTGTTTTTCAGGCTTATAAAACTGATATCAAACCGAATTAGTTGATTTTTTTAAAATTTTAATCGATTTAATCAGTTTTTTTCACAGTTCAATTTTTTCAATTATTTTTATTTTAATTTTCTTGATTTAATATTTTTTTAATTTTTTTCTCAACCCCTAGTATTTCCTTTCCATTGCTGGATAAGTTCGGAAGCGGGTGTGAGGCACCATTGTGGCTGCTCTGTTTCCATGAGCGGAGAGAAACGGTGAACAAATAAACAAAAAGCATTTACCAGCTAATGGAAAAATCACCACCTTGCCCATTATTCATTAAAATATATAAAAAATAAAGGCTCACCATCACTAACACTCGAGCAAATGGACCACTTGTCCACAATTCTCGAGGGGCAATTAGCGCATAAAACAAGTAATGATGATGATAGACTGAATTAGCGCATATATATCGGTGGAGTTGTATCTTTATATCTCTCTTGAATTATATATTTAATTAGATTTTGCATGAGAATGCTTCATCAATTAGACTGAATTATTATATGTCCCCTCCATATCTTTATAGATTGCATTAATTTCTCAGAAGGTGAAGAAAAAAAATAAAAATGAGAGTGACTTGCACATAAATGTTAAGATGTAAGAGCTTGATTGAAATGTTACTTGTATATTTTTAATAATATATCTTTTCATTTACAAAAAAAAAAACAATTTTTGATTAAGTGTGCTTAGAACGTGGTTTTTTCAAAAGTTTGATTTGTTTTTGCTAATTTCTTTTTTAATATTCTTTAGATTATTTTAATGCATCGCTGTTAAAATAATTTTTAAAAAATAAAAAAATTATTATTTTAAAATAAAAAATATTTTAAACAACAATCACTCCTATATTTTTAAATAATAATTAAGTAGAAGAGGTACTATACTCAAAATAAATCATTTTCTTATACCTGCCGCCCTAGTAATTGAATCATAAATAATTCATAATAGCATGCAGAGCATACCTACTTATTTTTTTAATCTGATTTATGAAAGTATAAGGACCTGATTTCTCCAAGGCTTTAGGCACCACAAGTGCAGAACCCCTGTAGTATACTTCCAGAAGCAAATGAACCCTCCCTAGGGCAAAACCTGGCCAATATAGTTGAAGCTTAAAACAGAGAATTTGATTAATTCCCCCTTTAAAATGCACAGTTTCTAGTAAACTGTATCACATTTCCGAATTTGTTAAATTTTACATTTCCTAAATATTCTTGCTGCATGGCTGCCTGCTTTGGTTTGTGAGCTTTTTGACTGGGTTTATGGTAACAAGAGCACCTTAATTAGGGTTGTAATAACCTTAATTAGGGTTATCTGGAGCATATGCTGCCAAAGTAGCAGAAAGTAGATCAAGTAAGTACTCCATGATTGAAGAAGATGTGGTTCCATGCAATCTGTTTTGACGCGTTGACGGAGGTTGGTGGGGATATTTCCTACTGAAACTTGTAATACTTGACAGCTTTGCAGCAAGATCCATCGGCAAAGGTAGTGATTTTATTTGGTATTCTTGTGCAGTTCCTCCTTTTATCCTCAGCCCTCCCTACGATTTTCAACGGAAAGATTGCCCTCCAATCCCCTCCGTCGAAGCCACTCCGACGAGGAAAGTAGCACTGAGGGCCAGGTTCAACCAGTGCCCTCTCGTCAAACTAAAGTGGGGTTGGTACAAAAAGGAAGAAGAAGGAATTCCAGAGTGGGTTTGGTACAGAAAGGCAATTGAACCAGTGAGAAGATTCGGGCCGCCAGCCCCTTCGTCAAACCCTTAAAGCACCATTGCATAGAGCTTGTTCTCAATTTCCGGGAAGAATTGTTTTTCAATTGAGGTGGGCCTCAGTTCAATTCTCTCAAGAATAGATGGGTTCAATATATAAACTCCAGCGTTGATTTTGTTATCCTTGAAAAAAAATAAAGAAAACACAGCACTTGTGAGCAGGGGATCAGTGAATTCTCCTTCTCAGGTAGATAATAACTAGTTAGATGATCCGCGTGATACTAAGTATGAATTTGTTTTGCAAAAAAATTATCAACAAAAATTAAGATTTAAAAGTGTTAGGTTTTTCTGCAAAGTTATATTTAAGAGTCTTGAGTTTTTCTGTAAAGTTTTACTCTCTGACCTAAGAGTAATATTTATAATATTAATAATAATATTAAACTTGCATGACCCAAGTTTAAGTAGGTTTGACTGCAATACCAGACCCAATAGCATTTGATGTAGGTCTGGCCGCAAGGTCGTGTCATAAAAGTATAATAATTAAATATATTAATTAAAAAGAAAAAAACAAAGAAAAAAAAATAATAAGAAAAAAGAAAAAAAATCTGAATCAATTGGGTTAATTTGCCAAATCAGGTTAACCCATCAAACCTAAGATTCATGTCATGAAAGTGTGATAACTAAATAGAAAAAAAATTTAATATTAATGAACTAATTTTTTTTAAAAAAAAGATTAATTAAAAAGAAAAAAGTAAAGAGAAAAATACCTATAGAAAGGAAAAAAATAATGAAGAAAAAAAAAAATATGAATCAATTGGGTTAAACTATCAAATCTGGGATTTGTGTCATGAAAGCCTGATAATTAAACAAAAAAAATTTAATATTAAAAAACTATAGCAAAAAAATAAAAATAAAGGTATAAGCTTTTTTATTGTAGATTGCACTATGTTATTCAAAGCAAAAGGCTTAAAAAGAAAAGGAAAAAGGAAAAAAAAAAAAAACAAAGGCATACGCCATGAGTTATTTTTTTTTCATGCATAAAAAATATCAAAAAATGCTAAGATCTAAGAATATTAGGTCTTTCTGCAAAGATATGCCCAAAAGTCTTGGATCTAGCTATAACGCTTGATCCAAGAATACTATTTATAATATTAATAATAACATTAAACTTACACTACTTAAGTTTAAGTGAGTCTGGCTGCAACATTGGACCTTAGAGCATTGAATGTGGGTCTGGCTATAAGTTCGTGTCATAAAAGTGTGATAATTGAATAAATTAATTAAAAAAATAATAATAAAGAAAAAGAAAAAAATCTGAATTAACTGGGTTAACCCTTCAAATCAGGTTAACCCGTCAAACCTGAGATTCGTGTCATGAAAGTTTGATAACTAAAAAGAAAAAAAAAATTGACGGGTTCACCCAAAATAACTGGGTTAACCCATCACACAAAGTTAACCCGTCAAGTCCGGGATACATGTCATGAAAGTCTGATAATTAAATATAAAGAAATTTAACATTAATAAACTAAACTAAATGAAAAAAATTAATTAAAATGAAAAAAAAATCTGGGTTAACTCATCAAATCAGGCTAACCCATCAAACCCAGGATCAAACAAAAAAATTCATTAAAAACAATTTAGCGTTTGATTTAATTATTAGTATATGTTATAATATAATATATTAAAGATGGGGAAAATAAATAGCATGGGAAAGCTAAGTAATTTTCCCATATCTCTTAGAGTATTAATTAATAATTATTGTTAGATCTCGATTCAAGTTGTTTAATTACCACGTAAGTTCTGTTGCCGTACACATTTTAGTCTGCTCTGCCTTTTGACGGTCTGTGAGAATTGAATGACCCATGCAGAAGATGATTTGAATGTTATGAACTTTAGACAGCAAGAGGTTGCATAACAGGAATAAAATGGAGAGCAAAAGACGAAGAAAAATAGCGGGGAAAAAGCTAGTGTATTTGGTGAAGGAAATCTGAAAAACGAGCAGTGTTTTTATGAGTTTGAGATGCCCATTTGAATATCCCGCTCAGGATCAACTTTGAATGCAAGATCAACCAGTTATGTTCTTTAACTAATTGCACATCCATAAAGCTGAAACAGTTGCATCAAATACTTGAAAAAGGAGGCAGATATTATATCATTTTCGGGAAAGAAGTGTAATAAAAGTGTATTTTGAGATGGCTGCAACATAAACAAACTGTCTGCTTGCGAACTCTCTCTGTGTGTTTGTGTGTGTGACTATGATGTCCAAGAAGCCAAAAGTACAGAGGTGATGGTCTGGAAGAGGAGTCCTACGGCGTTCCTATGAGCAAATTGCAAGTAGGGTGTCATAGCAAGGGCTTTGAGATCTCACAGTAATTGGCCTGAGCTATTTATGATTTAGAAGTTTATAAGAATTGCAGGTTTTAGTTATTTTGACATGGTAATTCATCTTTTCTAGTGGTTTCTACATATTTTTTTTAATCTTCCACTTGCCTCTCGTCTTAGCCATCATCATGTCTATGTGGTGTCTAAATCCCTTCGATTTTATCCACAGGAGCCCATTGCTTTTATGTTTGAATTTTTTTATATGATTTTCACTTTGGGAACAGGTAATGTGTGCTTAATTCCGTCAAGAGAAGAAAGAATTAATCCAGGCATTACACAAGGACAGAAAGATGTCTGATCTTCCCAGGATAACTCAGGTACTGTAATAAAAACTTCTTTCTGTTTCCAATATTTTCTGTATATATTTTCCTGTCAGATTTAGCTTTTCTTTATCTCCTTGAGCACCTTCTCAGTGTTAAAAAAACATTTCAATCCAATAACTTAAACTATTAGATGAGATTTTAGAATATGATTTATATTATTTTCTGACACACTTCTTCAAGTAAAAGCTTTTTGAGCTTGAAACTTGCACAAACCTATTTTACCTTGTGCATAATTTTTTTTATTAAATAAATAGGGATAGTGAGATTCGAACTCGTGACCGCTTGATCATCAAAGTTCTGATACCATATCAAAAAACTATCTTAACTTAATAGATTAAGCTATTAGATGAAATTCCAGAATATGATTTATATTAATCTCTAACATCAAGGCATTATTTCTCCTTTATGCAGCCTACACTCATAATCTGGGGAGAACATGACCAGGTTTTCCCACTGGAATTGGCACACAGACTAGAAAGGTAATTCTTAACAACTTATTCTGCCCAGTGTCCTTTTCAAGCTTCGATTTCTATCTAATAGGAAAGAACATAAAAGCATCTACTTTTGAAACAAGCTTTGGAACCTACTGTACCTCCTACCCTTCCTGATATGCTCATCTTTTCAGCAGCCAATTGGGATTTTGGTAATTAGTAATTGCGTGAGTTGATGCAAGAATAAGTTAATGATTCTTCTTCTTCTTCTTCTTCTTCTTCTTCTACCTGCGCAGGCATGTCGGTGATAATAATAAAGAATGTGGGTCATGCACTCAATGCAGAGGGGCCCAAGGAGCTCTACAGGCACCTTAAAGTCTTTCTTCATTGACAATCTTCCTTCATCAAAGCAAGCAAGCCATGCCAACAGCCGTAAGGCAGATTGAATTATCTGCCAAGAATGGTGAGGAGAATTCAGGACTTTCTGATTCTCCATTTAGACTACAACTTGCGTGTGCTATAGACATTTCGAAGCTTAGAAAGGTGCTCATTTGATTATTGAGAGTTGAGAAAGTTAGATCAACGCAAGAAATACGAGCTCTGATCCCCTCATCGCCGTGGAAATTGGTTAGGTTACCCTGGAAATCTGTTTCCTTGTAAGGTGACCCCAACAAAAAGCTTGCATGGCAAGAGCTGGAGAGATTTTTCGGTGGTTCCTTAGTACTTTCGTCTTGGTGGCAGCCTCTTGGAACCTCCTCTGTATCTCTGTTTCTTCTTGTATAGTCAATAAAGAATATTATATAATTAAAGTTAATCCAATGAAAGCTGAAGTGCCCTTTTCCTGCACCACCATAAGTATGGATGTTGAACTCATAGTCCTTTGCTCTGCTTCAAATCAAAACCTTTTGGAAGTTGTTTGAATGGTGAGGAAATTGTGTAAAATTGCAATTTGAGTGAGTTGAAAAAGAGTGAAAGCACATTTTATTAGAAAGAAAACATGGTTGATGAAAACAACTAGAAGAGGAATTTAGAAACCACAACCATCGCTATGAACATACAGGTCTAGCTAATGTACATGGAAAGTGTAATATTCATAAATGAATTAGATTCCAGGCCTTCCCATCTTTATTCCTTTACTATTTCTCTCGAATTTGACAAATACGACCTACTTTTGATCTCTTTTCAACTTTCCATTGCCAAAACAAATGTCTTCGTTAATTAGAATGAGACCTCAGATCACTGCACAAAGAACAGTCTCTCACTTAACTGTAAGCTGTTCTCTTTCTCAAGCTGCTCCAACGAAAACTAGACCACCCAGAAACCCCATCCACAGCTTCCCTGCAAAATCAGTGAGCAATAAATTGAGATTCACACTAAGAATCTACATACAGACAAAAGATGCATTTATAATTAGCACTTTGGCTATTGCCCACTTTCACAGACAAGGGCTTGAATCTGAGTGCTTAACCTGGGATAGAAAAAGTAAAACATATCGAGTCCTTGACCCTGCGTTGCAGGATTACACTGGATTACACATTAGTACACAATCAGTGCTCTAGGCTTCAGCTTTGCATTTTCTTTTTCTGGTTTACAATAAAATTACGTCTTCGAACTTTTACTTTTGCAAATTTGTCCTTTTTTCCTACGAGAAAGGATGCCCCTTTATGCTCCATGACAAATAACATTTGGCATATTCCTCTCCATTAAGTGAAAAAAAGAAGAAAGTCGGTTTGCAAAACCATTGTCTACCAATTTCATGCATGTAAAAGTATCTGATCCTTATCTATCCGTCAGTAGCACTTTAGCAGATTATAGACCCATGATAATTCAGCAAAAGAAAAAAAGGAAAAGATCGAAACTTAACGGCTAATTAAGGTTGATAATATCTCAAATCTTGAAAGGAGAAACGTAGGGATTAAAAATAAAAGAAATTACGACTTACTGGAGGGTAAAGAAACTGAGTTCCATGTCAGTTCAGGTTGATTCTGCAGACTGCGGGTATTGCAATCCATAGTGGTGTTGATTGTATCACTGCACACGCACACAAAGGAATTGACAGGAGGTGCATAACCACACACACCACCACTAATCTCACAAGTGTTGCACTTATTATCTATGTAATAATCATCCAAAGCTCCACCTCTGCTCTTCAATTCCACCCCATATTGCCACTGGGAAGGGTCGGTAGGGTGGTCCTGAAGGGACACTACTGAAGCAAACCCCATGCAATTCAACTTTTGGAGATCAAGCTCACCTTTGCTATTAAAATTAGCGGGAGAATACACACAACACGTGTTTGTAGGTGGAAAAAGAGGCAAGCCGAGGCCAATCACAGATGGACAGGTGTAAATCGACGCACAGAGATAAGAGGAGGTGTCACAAACAGGCGAGCCCTTGATGTTAAGAGATGAAGTTGGGGGTGTGCATGAGAGGAGAAGGAAAGTTGATGAGCCAAGCTGGAATGGACTTGCCCAATCCAGGCCTAAGTTTGGGGATTGTTGCATGGAGTTGCATGTGGACATGTGTGGTGGGGTGATGATAAAGGTGGAGGTGGTGTAGGATATGGAAGTGATAGGATAAGAACCTGTGTGAGTTGTGAGGAGGAGCTGGTCTCCCTCAGGTGAACATGCTATGTAAGGATGGAACCTGGGGGAGCCGCAGCCGTGGCCACTGCCAAAGGGGTACTTGACCTGTATGGAGCCACATGTGGTGCGGCATGGTAGGTCCAGGGCTAATGTTTGCCATAGTATGAATTGGGTGACATAACAGAAGAGAAGGATGATGATGATGTTGAAGGATGGAAGATCTTCCATGGACAATTTGATGTGTCGGTGAGGGGAAAGATCAGACAGGGGAAGGGAAGAGGAAATAAGGCGTTCTTATATAGTTTAGAGGGTTTTTTTTGTATCTTCTGTTATTGACATAAACACTTGTGTCCTTTCATGTGATGTAGATGTGTTCATGGATATTTTAGGGCATTTAAGCCAATTCAATCCCGGTTGGTTGTTTTGAAAGCACTAATTGCCTTTATGCTATGCTTGATTTAAAGGTTTAATTCAGAACATTTTGATTTCCGAGGTGGAAAACAAACTTTTCTTCACAAGTTCTGTTCTTGGTATACATGGATAGGATCCTGATGCCTAAAGCACAAAACAGGTTGCTACATGTAAATCTTAAATATTTAACATATGATTTTTGGGAATATCTAAAATTAAAATGAAAAACAAAAACTAAAATTGCTTAGTGTTTCTTTGTACAATGTGAGAGGATTCACATAGTGTTTCCTATTATTATTATTATTTGGTTTTGATTTATGATTTTTTTTTTCTAATTTTATCCTTAAATGTTGTGCTTACTGGGATAATTTTGTGATAATTTGCTTCAATTAACTTCTTATGTGCTTCTTGCGGTCTCAAAAAGATTTACAATGTTAAGTTGATGCTCAATTTCACATAACTACTTAAAAATAATTAAAGCTTTGGGGGTCAAATCAAAAACTTAAACAAAAATGTCTTGATGAGAATCAACTAATTATATCAAAGAATCCATTAGAAGTGCCAATTAAATCAATTACAAGATTAATCATCAAAAAGCTTAAAAAGACATTTAATAAATTTATTTAGGGTATTTGAGTCAAGTCAAGCCTTTTGACTTTAATAAGGAATGACGAGGCTTTAATTAATGTGATTTATGCAAGAGTTTGACAAACTTTAGTTGATTTTAGGCTTTAATTTTCTCATTGCACAACCTTATACTAAACAAGCATAACTTTCAATCTAATTATTGGATCGAGCTGAATTTTTTTCAAAAGTTTTCAAAGAATTTTTTTATATAGAATTAAAATTTCATAGCAATTAGATATCCTAAAGACTTTGTGATAATGTTCAAAAGCTACTGTATAGTAATTGAATTACTTTCATAATTGGTTTAGGATTATTTTTTTTCTGTTTAGTTTAATACTTTTTAATTTTTTTTCCAATCTTTTTTATGGTTTTTTACCTAGTATAAATATTGTTCTTTAGCTTGTAGTTATGTATTTTTATAGACTTTGATATCATAATAATATTTTATGTGTGAGAGTTTGTTCATACTTTATGTTCTTCATCGAATTTTTCTTGAACTTATCAAAAATCAATTGTTTTTATAGCATTTTTCTTATACTTCCAGTTCATGATTCATTATACTTATAGGGTTGGGGTCTTTTTCATCCAATAACTTAGGTGTCTTATTTCACGTAATCATTAAGTCAATTTTTTTTTATATCATAATTTGATTTTATCTTTCTTAGGTTATTCTTGCTTTTTGGCATATGGGTTTAAGGGTTATTATCTTCTAGATTTACATTAGTTGGTATCAGAGCAAGACTCTAAATTTAGGTTTTATTTATCTATTTATCCTTAAACTTTATGTGTTATTTATTTGTTGTTTTTCACTCTTCATTATCGTATATATTATTGTTTTTTTTATTTCACTCGCGTTCTTGTTTTGTTGTTATTTTTGTTTTTCTTGATTATTTATATCTTGAGAATCTTTGGTTAGACATTAAAAAACCATGATTTTTACTGTTTATGATTAGTTCCTTAAAAAACTAAAAAGAAGAGCACAAGAGGTAAAATGAAAAAATATGAGCATATTAACATGAAAAGTCATAATTGAGTGAAGCACAATAAAAGTGACATCTTATTAAGTGTAAACACATGAAGGAGTGTGTGGTGATATATTTTGTTACTACTAACATGAAATTTTAGATTTCAATGATGTTTTACAAAGACGGACCATCACCTACAAAAATAAAAAAGGAAAACTTGTTCTTCATGCTATGGGTTATGCAACAAAACTTGTTCCTCATGTTACGGGTTATGCAACAGAAAATGTGAGCATAAAAATCACAAAGCTGAAGGGTTAATAATTTACTAACAAGGGATAAAATTGAAAAAAAATTAATTTAAAAAAAAAACGAGTCAATCCATATTAATTCGACTAACTTATGACCCGAGATATGAGACATGAATATATATAAAAAAAAGAAAAGCAAATTAAGAAACTCAAGGCCTAATAAATTAATGTCAAATGATAAAAATGAATAAAAAACAATTTTAAAAAGGATTTAAAAAAAGACCGAACTTAAACTAGGCAAACACAAAAAAATTACAAAGCAAAATTCTCAATTATAAAAAAAATAAAAATTAAACCAATAAAGACCAAATCTTGTACAAAAAATAATTGAAAGAAACTGACTAGTGATTAAATTAAAAAATAAAATAAATGAGGAAAGGGATAAAAAAAGAGCAATAAAAAATAAAAACCAAAATTAGAAACAAAATGAAATTCTAAAGGACAAAATAAAAAATAAATGTAAATGATAAAAAAATAAAAAGCAATCAAAAGAATGAAAACCAGATTGAATACAAAAATTAAATGAAATTAAATGGTGATGGATGAAATTGAAAATATTATTTTAAGAAACATTAATATCAAAACAAATAGAAATCAAAAGAATAAGAATCAGATTCAAAACAAATAATAACCAGAGAACACAGTTGAATTTTCAAAGGCTTGACACGAATACCAAGGCTCAAGAGCGAGAAAAAGAAGGGGACGTGAAAAAAAACCATTACTGTCGAACCACTACCAACCTGACCAAACACGTCACTTTAACAGTTGCGCAGCTACCTTAGATGTTAGATGAGATGAGGATTAACAGTTTTTTGCCGCTAGAATACTTCCCATGCTCCTCTAGAATGGCACAAGGGACGATGAGTTGTAGGCACATGTGTAGCACACACAAACTTTTTTTTTATTATTATTGATTTATTAATATTTTAATAATATAAATTACTAAACAAACCCTAAGAGCATTCGAATATTAGATTAAAAAAAACCATGTTGCAAAGAAAAAATCACCCTCCCAAGCTAGCCTTAGGTTTTTTAAGTTAAAGGTTAAATATATCATTTTACTATACAAAAATGTGTTAAGATAACAAAAACTCTCTTTACAAGGTTAATATCTTTGAGCTTTTAATGATACCAATGCTATTTAATTATATAAATAAATGGGAAAAGATAAAAAAAACCCCTAGATAAAAGACTAATTTTTTTTAGCTTTTAAAGTATCTTAGTATTTTCACTGTTCATTAAAAAAAAACAATAAGCAACTAAATTATTTCAATTGACAAATAACATTTGAATTCCTGAAAAAAAAATGAATTTAACCTGCCTGCTATCAAGACAATTGTTAAGTATACTGAAGTATAAAATGATTTTGAATCCGTTTCTAGGAAAACACAATAATTATTTTTTTGTTGTAATTATTTTGGAAGAGTACAAAATAGGACAAGTGAACAAAAGGAACTTAGACAATATCAAGGAAAAGAATCTAAGGCATAAGATGAACCGAACAGTATTGAACGGCAGATAAGTAGGTTACAAATAGACAACTGTGAGGCAAAATCACCTAATGAGAAACCTCTAGGCTCTAGCCTCATCCTCCTTCCACTTGCTGCCTTCTCCTCTTGCCTGCCACCACCAACACCATCTATCTCTTCCCCTCTCTCTGCGAAAGAGGCAACTAACAGGCAAGCCACTGTTACTTTAAAAGAGAGGAGGAGAAGAAGAAGAATACACAAAGCAGGTTCCTTTTATACAGGTTACTTTGCTTTCTCCTTAACTGCCCTAATTTTGCACCACTTTCAATATATAGTCAGAAAGATAAAGTTTGAATTTTTCATGGTTATGTTTTCTCATCTTGGTGTTTTTGTTATTGAATATAGGCCATTTTTGTTATTGGGTCACTGGAAGCTTTGTTATTTTACATGAATACCAATTGCAAATTGCTTCCTTTTGTTGGGATTGAAACCCTAGTTATAGAAGTGATTTCGTGTTGTTTGGTTGACATTTTGAATGTTTTAACTGTATTTGAAAGCTAAAAGTTGCATTCTTGGTTTTGGGAAGCATAGAGAAGTTCTTCCAAAATGTTGGCAGCCACAAAAGAAGTTACTTTTAGGTATAGAATAGAGCCCCATAAACAATTGTTTTTAAAAGAAGTTACCTTTTCTTTTGCTAATTGGCCATCGTCTTGAAGTCTTACATTGCTAGTGAAATTGTATGACACTCCCTTATGTGGGCCTGTGATGGAACTGTTAAAACATTAAAGTTTTAGCAGGAGTGTCAACTAAAAGTCGTGTGAAACTCATGCTTTTGTTGGCGAAACTTCTCCAGTGATTTTCTAGTGTGTCTTAATGGTTTTCATTCAAATTTTGGTTCAAGCATTGGTCAATAGGTTCTCTGCAAAGTTCTATGCTGATGACATGGAAACCCGTGACTTGGACTTGGTTTCACTTCCAACAATGGGTTTGTGATTATGTGTTTGTTCCTAGTAAATCTGCAAATGACAGCTCTTGCCTTATATATATTAATTGGTTATTTGTGTCCTTCGAAAAAATATGAGCAGAAGCCTTTTGTAACAATTATTTAGTGTGTAGATTTGTATATGGTAAATGGTGCAATTAATTTACTATGGATTATGATGTATATGGAAAAATAAAAGTTTTATAATTTTTTCAGCTTGGAGAGGGGCATTGGTTTTAAACTAGAACTTAAGATCTTTTCTGTTGCTGAAATCTATTTAGATGGCCATCATACCTTGTGGAAGTACATCAATTGCTCAATGGGGTGTTCGCCCTCAGTTTATGATAAGATCCTATATGCCAAATAGGATGTCGACGGCTCGATATGGGTGAGCATATCTATTTAATCTCTCTCTCTCTCTCACACACACACACACAGAAAAAAAGTTAGTTTTTCTTTTCTTTATGTATATTTGTTGGTCCCTTTGGGCCACTGCAACTTATTATTTACTGCCTGGGACAAGTCATGCTTGCTCTCACACATACAAAAACACTAGGTCATGCCGGCTCTTGAATCAATGAGAGAACACCTTGTTTTATAGAGATACATTCAGATTACTGGAAGTAATAGTACTAAATTTGCTAGTTTGGTAGTGGTCAGGCATAATAGTAAGCACCATAGCAGGTCCTTGATTGTAGACAGCAAATTCTGCTGACATGCTCTGTTATGAAATTCTTACCTTTTTGGACTGATAAGATAATGAGATGAAGTTTTTAGCTCTCTTCTTAATTCAAGGGTATTTGAGGAGTCCTGATAATCTAAGATCATGAATGGTCCTTCACACCCATAAGTCTTCCACAAATGCAAAAAAATTCATGTCCAAATAGAGTGAATTTGTCAGTGATGGTTCTTTTGCTAAGTGGACTGTGAAACAATTAAGTTTGGTGCTCCCCGAAGGCACTGGAGGTTAACATTTGATTTATCTAAAGATGAAATTAGATGCTCTTTCACTTGGTATGGGTCCAAGCATCAGGTTCTTTTCTACTTGCTGTGAGCCATATAACTGAAAGTTGTATTAAGTTTTTTTTTTTTTTATCCTTGATCAGTTTCTTTTAAAATTAGTCATTTGGTTGTTGAAGGAGTTCAATATTTTTGGCTTTAAAATTGCATAGCAGCAATTTATTATTATTGCTACCATAATTTTTGTGTCATGTGTTACCTTATATTTTATTAGCATCTTGCAGCACTGCATTTTGATTTGATCATGTCCTAAAAATGTTCTTAAATTGTATAGATAGATAGATAATTGACTGTATTTAAAACCACCATGCAGTATTAACAACAAGATGAGCTACTTGGCGGCACCAAGCTCAAGCTTATTTTCACGGGATTCCTTCCCTGTGTTATCTTATACAGGAACTTCTCAAACTTCAAATGGCCATAGGGGAGCACGGTTTGTAGTCAGAGCGGATAGTGTGAGTGTAAAATATAGTTTTATTTTCTCTCATTGATGATAATGGAGGCAGTATTGACTGCCTTGTTATTTGATTATTTGGTTTTTAAATGTTTGTTTGACTTAGAACTTGTAACATTTTCTCATTTGCAGGATTTCTATTCTGTACTTGGAGTATCAAAGAATGCGAGTAAATCTGAAATTAAAAGTGGTATGTACTCGGTATACCTACTATTCTTTGTTAATTGAAGCCTAATCTCATTCTGGCAATGTCATTTTTGTGTAGAAGGCCTAATGGAACAGAAAAGGTTTTAAGTGGCAAGCAATTTCAATAATATTTTGCATGCCCCATCTTCTGAACTTTATTAATATTGCCTCTGCCATTCAATTTTTAGTTCTCTACTTGTCTCATTTTATGCTCTTGAGTAATATGCTTGTTTGGTTGTACCACATCCTAATTCTTGTGCCTACTGAAGCACGATAGAGGATAAATACCTTCCTCTCTATCTGGCATTTGGCAGAATTACTATTCTTGGAGTAATGTTGGTATGGTTTTTAGTAAGTGTACAAGTGCTAATCTTATATGACAATCTAAGAGTGAGAATACTATAGCCCCATAAATTTTGTAGAACTTTCTACCATTTTACCTATGGATTGTGTAGTGTACACTGAAAAGTAATAATCCTAATACTGCTGCGAGCTTCTTTATGAAGCCTTTCATTACTGTAAAATGTATTTGTGCACATCAATGAAAGTTGTTAAAAGAGAGCATTAGGTACTCTAGCATAAAATTATTGTCTGACATCCAATATGTAGAGCAGCAGGTTTGATGTTGCTGCTTCAAATTGTCAGGTGGTGGGCTAATGCTAGAGCTAGGTTCTGATTTCATGGGTCTTCTAGGATGATGAAGGAATTTAGGTCTTCAAATTGTTGTAAAAAGATCCAGCTCTTGCAACTGATTTGTTGTTGCAAATTGAGAACTTGGGTACAGGAATTTTTGTACAGTGGCTGGAGTTAGAGGTGGTTGTTCCAATAGGGGTTATTAGGTGGTTAACTTTTTAGAAAGAATATAGTGGGAGGTTGTGATAAGGCAAGAAGCACTGCACCATGCACTGAGCTTATCATCTGTGCATGTTGACTGTAGATAACTTGTCTAAATTAGTGCAGCCATAACTGGGACAAGACATGAAATCAGTAGCTAGGCTTTTCAAAGTATATTGGATCTTCATGAGTAATCTTTTTTTTAGGTCATAAGCACGCTTCAAAGATTGTAAATACTTGTTTCTATGTGCTGCAAGCCAATTGCAGGATGGCCAGAATTATTGAAAAGAACAATGTTGAAATTGGCTGGAAATAGTTAAGAAACAAAGATAGAGCGGTTAGGGATGTAAGCCTGAAAATATGAGCAATCACATATAAGGTCCTGGTGATGTAATCCTTAAATAATTTATGCATCAGAGTCTATGTCCTATAAATCTGAACTACCAAAATACTCTTTATTTCTGAAATTGATTTGTTAATCTAAACAAAGATATAAAGAAGGCTCAACATTAACTAAAAAAGATTATGCTGTGAGCATCCAGTTTCAAATTTATGTCATAGTAATGCAGCCATACACTTAATTGTTTTTCAAGCTGAATTTTTTGAGCTTTCCTTGTCGTTTATGATTTGTGCTTTTTGGAGAGTTTTTTGTACAATTGCAATGACTTGATAATCTTAATTGCCTAGCTGTGCACTGGAGGAACAAAAACTGCTTTTTATCTATCTTTGGTACTCTGATTTCTAGGTTACATGTTTCATTTTTTTCTCTCAAAGCCCTTAGGCAGAGAACAATTAAATGCACTGTCCTGTCCATGGTGCCCATGAAATAAGTTTGCATTTGTGTTTTTGTGCACGCTGTGAATTGTTTCTGGTGGATTTTATTGTTATCTTATTTGGAGTTGGTATGCTATAATGCTATTCTGTCATGATTTATGGAACTGCTATACCATCATGTGTAACTGAATAGGTTGAATCTTAGATGATTGTTATCCTAAAAAAAAATCCGGATCTGTATGAAGTAATGAAATTAAGAACTGTAATGGACTGGTTTTGATCTAAAGCTTCTTCACAAATTAAAGATCTTCTCGAGTAGGACCATTTATGGAATTTCTGCAAGGGCTGGGTTTATCTACATTAATTGATAAGGTTGCCGTGTTGTCTTGAAAGAGCAATTCTAGGTGATCCAATTTGTTTCAAGATTGAACTTGTATGCTTGCCACAAATCAAACTGTATTCAGTTATTAATGTTTGGCATAGCTATATTCATCTTCTATTAAAAAAGTTCTGACTTTTTTTTTGTTTCAATTCCCGATGCTTTCCAGCTTATCGAAAACTTGCTAGGAGTTACCATCCAGATGTGAACAAGTAAGTTTATCTTTTATGTGAGCATGACTGCTCCCCTCCTTCTGCTCAATCATCTTGTTTTCTTTGTCTTGTGACTTTGTTTATGGGAACTATGTACCATTTGGACTAGATTTAGGTGCTTGCCTTTTCCTTCTTTTAGAGACTGCCTCATATGGGCAAGCCTTCAGAGAAGGCATGGACAGACTTCCTAGGATGTGTGAGTTAAGATGTGCTCAATTGTTGGGCCATGCATGCCAATTGATTAGGGGAAGAACCCTGCATTGGAATCATGGACCAAATCAAGGACCGCATGGATCTGCTATTATTGAAATTGGCTATTTAAATGATGATGGCAATTTGGAATCTAATTGTTTATGGATTTTAAGAATTGTCTATACAGTAATTTAATGTACAAGTGTCTTACTGCTCAAGCCACGTTTTAGAATTGGCTCAAACACATTTGAAAACTGGAGAAATCATGTGTGCTCTTAAGTGAAAAGTCGAGCATCCCCACCAGTATGAAGGGAACAAATGAAATTTACTTTATATCCTCCTTACATCATTTGTAAAACCAGCAATCAGTGTGACAACTGTATTTTGTAGGCTACTAAAATAGGAAGCCTCTCACCCATTTGAACCTTGAGCACCATTTCAAGGCAGCAGCTCTCTCTTTTTTCCTATTAAATGCTGCCTTTTAAGCTCTCTCTCCTTATATGATGAAGTCAATATGAACAATTCTCAATGTGTGTGGATCTAGAATTGTATGAATTTTGGTGATTGGTGTTTCATATTGAATATGCTCTAGAACTCGGAAGGATTTTGATTTCTTTAGTTGCAAGGCTGGCTCCAAATCCCAATAGTCTATTAATCCTGCTTAGAGGATTTTAATATCAAAGATGGAAGTTAATTTCAAATTCATAACAATCTATAAATTCTGAATAGAGGATCTTTACTGACTATGATCCTCGTTCCATGTTGTTAGCAAAGAATAGATGCATTATAGTGTTCTGTTCCATCCTTATATAGCGCAAAGGCAACCAATTTTGGGGTCTTACAATTATTTATTCTAAGTTTTGTCTTAACCTGAACAAATTTAATTCCCAGACCTGTTTGATAATATTGCATTTTTGTGCTGCAGAGAACCTGATGCAGAACAGAAGTTTAAGGAAATTAGCAATGCGTATGAGGTGAAAGCTCAGTTTTATTGTCTATGATTTGAATTGTGATGATTTTGTATTCCATGGTCTGTAGTAATTGATCTGAGAATAAACTTGACTTGCAGGTATTATCAGATGATGAGAAGCGATCTTTATATGACAAGTATGGAGAGGCTGGACTTAAAGGTGCTGGCATGGGCATGGGGGTAAGTTACTAATGTCAATGATGAAAAAATCATTTGTTTTAAAGTTGAGAACTTGTCCATATACTTGCCTCACCCTCCACTTTATCATACCAGGATTTCAGCAATCCTTTTGATTTGTTTGAGTCACTATTTGAGGGCATGGGCGGCATGGGAGGCATGGGAGGCAGAGCTTCCCGGAATAGAGCAGTTGATGGCCAGGATGAATATTACAATCTAGTCTTAACTTTTAAGGAAGCAGTTTTTGGGGTTGAAAAAGAAATTGAGATAACCCGACTAGAGAGCTGTGGAACTTGTGATGGTTCAGGTGCCAAGGCTGGGACGAAGCCATCTAAATGTAGTACATGTGGTGGGCAAGGCCAGGTTGTTTCATCAGCGAGGACTCCCTTAGGTGTTTTCCAGCAGGTGATGACATGCTCTTTATGTAGTGGGAGTGGGGAAACATTTAGCCCATGCAACACTTGTTCTGGGGATGGACGGGTAAGGAGGACGAAACGTATCAGTCTGAAAGTTCCTGCTGGTGTGGACTATGGTAGCCGTTTGAGGGTGCGATCCGAAGGTAATGCTGGAAGGAGAGGTGGATCTCCTGGTGACCTCTTTGTTATTATTGAAGTCATGCCAGACCCTGTGCTAAAACGTGATGACACCAACATCTTATACACATGCAAGGTGTCATACATAGATGCCATTTTGGGCACCACAATTAAGGTGCCGACAGTGGATGGCATGGTGGATTTAAAGATCCCAGCTGGAGCTCAGCCAAACACCACACTTGTAATGGCCAAGAAAGGAGTCCCTGTGCTAAACAAAAGCAACATGAGGGGTGATCAGTTGGTTCGCGTACAAGTTGAAATTCCAAAAAGATTGAGCAGTGAAGAGAGAAAGCTTATCGAGGAGCTTGCAGATCTAAGCAAGGGCAAAGCAGCAACCAGTAGAAGATAGTTGCCAAGACACCGCGTTCCGTTTACAATATGTAGCTGGCCCCGTCACACCTGATTCTCCTTTTTGTTGGTGTAAAATCTTGAGAACCATGTTAGATGTTTGAAAGGGAGTTGAGCAGTTCTTCACTATTTGAACTGCGGGAGGGGTAAACAAGTGTTTGGAGTGGTAGATATGAACTGTATCTTCAAACGAAGGAGCAGATGAAAAATTGGAGGCTTACTGCTTCGATTTTATTCTCTCATTATGTTTTATTTTTGAACATGTAGTTTACTTGCATAGTAATTATTCTTTGGGATGATGGCTAAAATACGTGCAACCTTTTGTATTTGTATTTCGACTTGTAAGGGCAAAAACTACCTCAGGATAAGTTCATCAGTTCAGCACTTCAGCTTCTGTTTAAGTACTTCAATTCCTCTGTGCCCTTTTTGTTTCTCACATTAAATGAAGATAGGTAAACTATCCTAAACTTTGGACAAGTCTTCATAGATTTGGAGAGATTCACGTCTCAAATCTTGAGATGTCTTTGCACACATAGACTTTGCTTCTGGTAGGGCTTGAACTGATGACCTTGAAAGATGGAGCGAGGAGATGGGTTTTTTTTTTTTCCTAGTTTGAGTAGAAATATGTATAGTATTTCAAGAGTACTTGTCATTTTGTATTCCATTCATTTATAATAAGCCAATATATAGATTGATAATTATTTGTTAACTTTTATATGATTTTCATTTCTATTTTTATGTATTATTTTTATTATTTAAATGAAATCAATTTTGATGTAAATTGCCAATCATTACATATATCTCAATTTCAATTGATAAAATAATGGAGATATGTCCTTAACTTAGAGATTTTGTTAATTAAAAAAATAAATCTTATGAGATGAAATCACATCTCTATGTCAAATATTCATAGGCTCTTAAACGAAGACATAATTTTGGAGAAATTCTTCCATAACCATGTACATCAATCTCACGGTTCTTGAACCATTACAAGAGGCATGGCTCGACCTCAAGATAACTCGGATGTCATGACTCTTGAGACCTTTTTTCTCCATTATCAGGAGTTGTCAAGTTTTTATCAAGCTTCTCTTCGAGTGATTGTACTTCTATGGTTCTTCTAAATTTTTGCAGTCCAAAGTTTCCCTTATATTCGTCATTTATTGTGTCTTAAATTTACTTATAGTAATTGATCAATCCATATAATATGCATCTAAACAAAAATCCTTCAAAAACACACTTCATAGGCTTGGTAGCCCGAGCCTAATATATAGTAAGGACCCAGGAAAAATAGGCTCAAACATGGTAGCCCGAGTTTAATACTCGCAAGATAATTTTTTAGGGACCCCACATAAATCATTCAGTATTTTATACTAATATAAAACATATTATTTTAAATATAATACAACTCAAAGTATTATAAAGGTGAAATTACACTTCAACTTCTTATCTTCACAAAAGACAAGATTCATGAGTTATAAATATATTTATAAATATTTCAAGTCAAAGGTTTACAATCTTTTTTTAAAAATATTTTCAGTATATATATTTTTAGATTTTATCTCTCTAAAATATCATTGCATTCTCTCTCTATAAAGTTATTGACTTTATTATCGAAGAGTCCTCAAGTTTATAAAAGGAAACATTTTATAGATATTAACCACCAACCACACGACTTACTAGACACCATCTGCTACTAGCTACAATAATTATCAGTCACTTGACTTAATAGACACTACTTGCTATTACCACAAGTACCGATCACTTAACTTATCAAGCATTACTTGCTCCCAGTTATCAAAAAGACTTTTTATATTAAGTCACCAAATACCTTGACTATAGAGAATGTATCATATTATTTAAATTAAATGATTAACCAATTATCCAACAGATTAACATTATTTCTGAGCAACTTAGATTTTAAGACTCATCAGTAATACATATAAAATTATTCCTATCATCTTAATATTTATATGTTAGATAAATCAAATATTTAGATTTCATAAACACAATTCTTTTTTTTTTTTGTTAACCGTGGATGTTCGAATCAGTTTACACTCATCTCGATTAATCTCCTAAAACCCTGAAATTAACAACCATAAAAACTTCCAGTAATCTTAAGATTTGTAGTACTCGACTTTTGAGGAGCAAATTTCAGGACCTAACTAATTAAGCTACATCTCTCAAGATTCATAAACACAATTCTTTACCAAAAAAAAAAAAAAAGGAGGAGCATAATGTGTATATTATAAGCTATAAAGTACATGTTTTAATGCACAATAAAAAATACATACAAATTACGTTGCATTTGTAGATATATTCACAAATAACTTCAATTTATTACATCAAATAAGTTTATGAATTATTTATTTAATTCTTGATAGATTACAAATATATCTAAGTGTAGTGGTTTTTAGACAATAAAAAAGTAGAAATCATTTTTTTTTTAATTTCAATCCAACATTTATAATCTGGAGTTGGCCATTATAAAGGAAAATAAAGGAAAAGGTGTTGAATTTGGATCGAGGTTGAACCGTCCATGATGGATAAGCTAAGTCCACAACCAATATACAAAGAATAACATAAAATATTTTTTCATTTTTTTGGTATTTTTTATTTGTTGAAAATAAAAATAAACTTTTCATAAAAAGGAAAAAGAAATACATCAAGATTACAAGAAAATCAAAAGTAATCTTAGTATTATATACTTGGAATAATCTAAGACAGAATATTAATTTTACTTTATTTAAAATAAAAATTATCATAAATTAACAAAAGAAATTTATATTATATTATTAATAAAAATGAAATTTAAGATACTAACGAAATATGAGAATATATATAAAAAAAGTGTATGTATGTATATATATATATATATATATATATATTGTTCATGTTTTTTTGTTTCATTTGAAAAAACAGAGAAAAATTGTATAAAAAAACTGTAGAGAATCTCTAAAATATATTTTTTAAACTTGGTATATAGTTAAAAAAACTAATTTATTAGTTCTTTAATGAGATAAATATTATATTCGAAGAGTAATTAGTTGAGTTTTTCTCTTTCTAAGTATTGCTCTGTATGAAAAATGTCTAAAAAGTTTTGCACGTTGGTTTTGGAAAAGAAACTAATTGTAAGAATTGATGGCGAGTGATTATTTTTTATTTGATTTGATTTTTATAAAAAATAAATAATTAAATTGAAATATATTTTTTTAAGAAGCTGAATCAACTGGTTTTGGTTTGGTTTGTTTTGTTTTATAAAAAAAAAACCTGGTTCAAATCGGTTAGACTTGGTTTTTTTATTTTAGCTCGATTTTTTTTTTCTGGTTTGACTTGGTTTTTTTTCTGGTTTTTTCAGTTTGATTTCGGTTTTTTTCGATTTTAAATTTATAAAACCAAACCGGTCAATTTTTTTAAAATTTTAATCAATTTTTTTCATAATATTTTTTTAATTTTCTTAATTTAATTAATTTTTGGATTTTTTTTTTTCACCACTGTAATTTACAGACAGAAAATGAGAAGCTCTGTCAGCTCCCTGAAAAATTCTTTACACGTGTTCAAGGCATCTACGTGTCTTTCCTTTGTGATTGCTCATGGACCCCTATGCACGTGAAAGAGCAAAATCCTGAGGTTTTCCACAAACTCTACGGTTTGGAGTAACGTAAATTTCTTGTTAGTGTATTTTTTTTAAAAAAATATATTAAAATAATATTAATTTTATTTTTAAAAAATTAATTTTAA
Source organism: Populus alba (assembly GCF_005239225.2). Taxonomy (NCBI): domain Eukaryota; kingdom Viridiplantae; phylum Streptophyta; class Magnoliopsida; order Malpighiales; family Salicaceae; genus Populus; species Populus alba. The sequence continues at coordinate 12,365,247 of NC_133290.1, forward strand.
TATTAACACATCAAAATAATTTAAAAATATAAAAAATAATTATTTTTCATGCAAAAGCAAATTATCAACAAGTAAAGGTCATTCACAAATCTTCAGATGTTTCTCAACACATGCCTCAAAAGACCTGACCGTTATCATTAACAGACTCAAAACTAAAAACACAAATCAAAAGCTGTTGTTCTGGTTCCTATACAATGCCATAATGGTGGCGTGTGAATAACACGCGCCCAATAAGAATAGGGTGTGAAAAAGCCATCGTTCCCGTCAGTTCTACATTTGTGTCTTAAGCATATCATGCAGATGCAAAGGAATAGAGGAATATTAAGTAATACTCTAAAAGTAGCTTTTCCACGCTTTTCACTTTCTTTATTTTTAATATATTTACTTATTAATATATTGTATTATTATAATTATAATTATAATTATAATTATAATTATAATTATTATTATTATTATTATTATATTATATAACTGTTTTTTTCTTCTTTTTTTGTTTTTTAATGAATTTTTTTTATTTGATTTAATTTGTTAATGTTAAATTTTTTTTATTTAGTTATCAAATTTTCATGATATGAATCCTAGGTTTGATGGGTTAACCTGATTTGACGAGTTAACCTGAATTTTTTTTTAATTAATTTTTTTCATTTAGTATAGTTTGTTAAAGTTAAATTTCTTTCTATTTAATTATCAGACTTTCATGACATGTATCCTAGGCTATACGGGTTAACTTGGTTTGATGGGTTAACCCAGTTAGTTCTGGGTAAACCCGTTAATTTTTTTTTATTTAGTTATCAAATTTTCATAACGCGAATCCTAGGTTTTACAGGATAACCTGGTTTAAAGGGTTAACCCAATTAATTCAAATTTCTTTTTCTTTTTCTTCATTAGTTTTTTTCTTCTTGTTGATTTTTTTTCTTTGTTTTTTTAGTTAATCTATTTAATTATCACATTTTTATAACACGATCTTATAATCAAACTCACATCCAATATTCTTGGGTCCAGTGTTGTAGTCAGACTCACTTAAACTTGAGTGATGCAAGTTTAATGTTATTATTAATATTATAAATATTACTCTTAGATCAGGCGTTGTAGCCAAACCCAAGTTTCTTGAGAATAGCTTTGCAGAAAAACTCAAGATTTTTAAATCTTAGTTTTTTATATGTAAAAAAAATAACCCCCGGCATCGCGCGGGTCATATAACTAGTATATATATAACCATCGTTATAAGAATATAATTTAAATTCTTTTAATGACTTGGAAAAACTTTTTGAATAATTACAGGTACCAAAGCAAAAGAAACTAAAAGAGTTGTTTTTTTTGTTAACAAGTTGTCCAGTCAAAATAATTGGGTCACAGCACGATTTCAAGATAGAACAACAAGTTATGTGGTCAAAACAATTAGGCCGTAACTCAACTCAAGATAAGACAATAATATCCATCCTTAACCGATTAGGACACAACTTGATTTTAAAAATAAATAATTTGTTGTCCCATCAAACTTATTGGGCCGAAGCCTAACCCCAAGTTCAGACAACTTCTTATCCGGTTAAATCAATTAGGTTGTAGCCCAACTCCAAAACTGGATTGTTTGTTGTTCTCTCACGACTGTCTATTAGATAGATATTTTGGGTCTGACTCAACCGAGCATGTGATCTGATAACTCATTGGCTCAAAACAATCAATATAGATTATTGATAAAACACTTAGATAAAAGGCAAGAAAGAAGGAAAGCTATCACACCAATAGATGTTTATGTTCACTGCTATGACTATGGGTATATTTGAGATTATAATAATGATGTAGTTTAAAATATTTTTTATTTAAAAAATATATTAAAATATATATATTTTTTATTTTTTTAAAATTATTTTTAAAATCAGCATATCAAAACGATCTTAAAACATTTTTTAAAAAATATTTTAATAAAAAAATCAAAATTTTTGAAAACACGGTTCTCAAATACACCCTTGTGGTGTCACCTAACATCGTTAAGCTACCCATTTTAGAAGTAACTAAATACATTGTATGAGTGTTTCCATGAGCTAAATAAATGTTTTTAATATAAAAGAAGTGATAGGTTTAAAAAAATCAATCTCCAAGTTATTAGTTAAATTGATAATTTAAATATTTATAAAAAAACCAAAAGCAACAAATAAATCGACTAAAAGAAATAATGAAAAAAAAAGAACCACATCTGAGCCTATTTCGATTATCAATCAACTCAATGCTAACCTATTAAAAAAAAAAAAATCAAGAAAAAATAGAGAGTCAAACTTCAAAAAACACTAGCTTAAAAAAAAAAAAGGAAAAAAACAAGGCATACCTCCTGAATCTAGTCTAGTCAAAAACATTTTACAACTTATTAAATTATAGACCCGAGTTCAATAAAAAAAAAGTTTAAATATCAAGAAGTTTAATTTTGAAGGATGAAATTATTGAAAAAATTATTAATAAAAAAAAATTTAAAAGAAAAAATATGATAGGAAAAACCAAAAAATTATGAAGAAAAAATTATTTAAAAGAAATAAAATTACAATTGAAAAATTTACGACCAAACTTGAAAGATTAAGAAAATCACAAAATTAAAATTAAAAATTATTTATAATAAGATGAATTCATATTTATCAATTAAACATTTTAAATAACCATACATTCATTACGTTTTAAACATCTATTCAGATATTTATTATTTAAATATTATCTATTACTTAATATAAAATAAAAAGGCAAATACATGTATACATATTTTAAATCATCAAATTATAAATATTATATTCATATATACAGACACACGTGTGTGTGTATTAGATTTCGGATTTAATTAGATAATATTTATACTTCATTAATTATTTGTTAAATGAAATAGTTTTTAAAAAGAATTATCCATTTTATTTATATAATATTCACCCCGCTTGTATTAAATTGTGAATTGTACTATATACTGGCATCATCCACCCTTAGCAGTTAGCTCTATTCAATCTGATAAACGGGAAACAACAACTACCTGTCTTTTCACCCTCACACAAGTCTCTAGCACGCGATTTAAATTTCATTTCAACCCCTCTTTAACTGTATCCCTTCATTCCAATTTCTTTTTTTTTTTTTTGGAAAAAGCACATAGAAAAATTTAACTATTTATTTATTTTAAATTTCTTATCTTTTAGATTTTTTTTGATGCACACACATATAATTTTTTTTTTTTTAAAAATTAATATATTTTTAAATAAAAAATATTTTAAAAAATAATTATTATTAATATAATATCAAATAAACCCTAACTCTGATGTTAGTACAGGTGTAGCAAATAAGAAAACAAATTTGCTTACTTTTAAATAAGTTAAATATCCTTTGGATAACACTATAGTTACACACCTAAAAAACATTATACTAACAATTTTGTTCCTTTAACTAGAAAAAATTAACACCAGTATTTAAAAGTATTGAAGTCTTTTTACATGATTAATTAACCATTATCAAATTAATCATGAACAAATAAGATTTTTTTTCATTTCAATTATACAGTGAAACAACTAAAATATCATTAGAAGCCAAAAAAAAAAATTAAACTAGCATCGAATGGTATTTTTGTATTTGCACAAAGGCTTTTTTTACTTTTTTTCTCTCTCCTCCTCAAAAGTTATAGTTGGACCTTATTTGTTGTTGGTATTTTAACTTCCTTCCTTATTCTTTTTTTTTTTAAAAAATTATTTTGTTCTTGGTCTTTTTATAGAAGTTTTATTTATTTTCAATTTCATCATTCCATTTCAATCTGCTATATATTATCTTTTTCAATTTGATCCTCATTATTTTGATTTCTAATTTTTTTTGGTCCTTTTATAAAAGTTTTATTGGTTTTTAATCTCATCATTTAACCTAAATTGATGGTATCATGTTTTTCAATTTGATCGTCATTATTTTTATTTATATATTTTTTTGGTCTTTTTATAAAAAAGTTATTATTATTTTCAATTTAACCCTTCAATCAAAAATCTGTTTTTATTTTTATATCAATCTTGAACATTCTTTTTATTTTTTGGGTGCTTTTACTATATTGACTTTTCTTTTCAATTATGATCCTCATTCTTTAATTGCTATTTAAAAAAAATTCTTTTGTATAATAATAATTATTTTTTTCAATTTCATCCTTTAATATTTGATTGATTTGGGATTGAACATCATGGTCTTTCTAGATAGAGTTAAAAATAAGTCAACTATATAAACAATTTATATCTAAAGTTAAAAATAAGTCAACTATATAAACAATTAAGATTTACTCATGATATTTTTTTTTTCAAACTCTAGATTCCAAAAGCATTCTAAGTAACTTGGTATATATATATATATATATATATATATATATATATATATATATATATATATATTAACAACATATGATAGACACATCATGAATGAGGCAGCCCACCCCTAAACAAACAAGAAAATAACAACTTAGAAAGTCACGAGAACATTAATTATGCCATTATACCCCTTTAATCAGAGATTTCTTGTCATGGCTGACAAAATTTGCGTAATGCATTCTATCTTTAAACTATATATTTACGAATCAATTCAATTTTTCCAAAATTTTTTTTCTAGAGATTGAAAAGACATCTAATAGTCAGATTAAAAAAAATGGCTTTTTGATATTGGTTTTGTTAATGAGCACATTGGTTTTTACTTTTTAAAATATCTTTTAAAAGAAATTAATTTTTTTATATTTTAAATTAATTTATTTGATATTTTCAGATTATTTTGATATATTGATGCTAAAAATAAATTTTAAAAAATAATAATAAAATATTATTTTAATACACTTTAAAATAAAAAATATTATAAAAACTAAACACAACTACAATATTACACATGCACTTGAAAAAAACTTGTTCACATTTGAAATCTCAGTTGTTAAACTGGGTTTAGAGTTGAGTTTGAAGAGAGGTTTCAAGTTTATATTTTATATATTGAAATAATATTTTTCTATTTTCTTAAAATTTATATTTTATATCATTACATTAAAATGATTTAAAAATTTAAGATATAGTGGAAGGTGATAGCTTTACTTCAAGCAAAAAATAGAAAAGAAATCCCAAAATATTATTTTCAAAAATCGAAAAATATACTGAACAATGCTCTCGTTTAATGCAGTTGAATACGCTTTTGCCCCTTGTTATCACCATGCAGACACAGAGAGAAAAAAAAGGAAAAATGCATGAAGTGTTGGCCGGCAAAGGAATCTTAAAATGACGAAGGACAAACTATTATCAGATTAATTTAAGCTAACCCCTCTATATAAATAGCACAAAAACCATCTTCATTTCTACAAAAACCATAGTTATACAAGCATGGGTTCTTTCAACAACAAACCCCATGCAGTCCTCCTTCCCTACCCATCACAGGGCCATGTTAATCCCTTGATGCAGTTAGCCAGACTTCTGCATTCAAAAGGTTTCCACGTAACTTTTGTCAACACTGAGTTCAATCATAGACGCTTAGTCCGGTCTAATGGGCCAGAGTTTTTTAAGGGCTTGCTGGATTTTACGTTCGAAACCATACCTGACGGATTGCCCCCTTCCGACCGGGATGCTACCCAAGATATTTGGGCCCTGAGTGATTCTGTCAGGAAAAAATTGCTTGGATCCGTTCAGAGAGCTATTAGCTAAGTTGAATTCATCACCTGAGTTGCCTTCTGTTACTTGCGTGATCTCTGACGGGCTAATGAGCTTCGCAATTGAAGCTGCGGAAGAATTGGGCATCCCTGAGATTCAGCTCTGGACTGCCTCAGCTATTGGTCTGATGGGATTTTTGCAGTTTGAAGAACTTGTGGAGAGAGGCATTGTTCCGTTTAAAGGTTCACTTTACTCCTTCAAAGCACTGTTCTTGCGTCTTCTTTTTCTCTTCTCTTGTTTTCTAGTGGACTTTATGTTTGTTATCAGAAAACAACGTATGGCATTGTCTTGACTGGCCAAAATCTGCTGAAATATTTGGGAAGGATCTTGATACCAGTATCATATTGTTCTTAGGTTTACCAGGATTCCAATGCTGTCGAAGTATGGTTTTTTTTGTTTTTTTTCCCTTTTTTTATTAGTTGCGTCATGGAGTGCACTCCCTTTTTCTAACCTCTTTTGCGCAAGCAAAATCCCAACAACTATTCACATTTTGTTCTGTTCGACGTAAAGTATTATATGGCTCAGCATCCTTGACTTCCCCTCGTGTGACAGGATTTCTTTGTTAATGTCTTTCAGGTGAAAACTTCATTAATGATGGAACCCTTGACATGCCTCTTGGTTGGATCCCTGGTGTAAAAAACATTCGCCTCAAGGACATGCCAACCTTGATCCGAACCACTGACCCAGACGACGTAATGTTGAATTTCATGAGTGATGAAGCACAAAATTGCTTGAAAGCTTCTGCTATTATCTTCAACACATTTGATGAGATCGAACACGTGGTGCTAGAAGCAATTGCCACCAAGTTTCCTCGCATTTATACTATAGGCCCGCTTTCTTTGCTCGAAAGGAACATGCCTACAACAGAAGCAAAGTCACTTAGGTCTAACTTATGGAAGGAAGACTTGAAATGCTTTGAATGGCTTGATAAACAAGAGCCAAAATCAGTGCTGTATGTGAATTATGGTAGCATAACAGTCATGACAGACCAGCAGTTCGAAGAATTTGCGTGGGGGCTGGCAAACAGCAATCATCCATTTTTATGGATAGTTAGGCCTGACGTGGTGATGGGAAATCCTGGATTCTTACCGAAAGAATATCACGAGGAGATCAAGAATAGAGGGTTCCTAGCACCCTGGTGTCCTCAGGATGAAGTACTTTCTCATCCATCAATTGGAGCTTTCTTGACACACGGTGGATGGAATTCTACCTTAGAGAGTATATCTAGTGGTGTACCTATGCTTTGCTGGCCTTTCTTCGACGAACAGCCGATGAATTGCCGGTACTTGTGCACCGTTTGGGGCATTGGTATGGAGATTAACCATCATGTAAAGCGCGAGGAAGTTGAAGCCATTGTTAAGCAAATGATGGAAGGGGAGAAAGGGAAGCGGATGAAAAACAATGCTTTGCAGTGGAAGAAGAAAGCTGAAGCTGCAGCCAGTATTGGAGGCTCATCATACAATAATTTCAATAAATTCATAAGTGAGGTGCTGCATTTTAAAGGAAATATTCCCTGATCTTAAGGAATTAAATCTATCTCACATCTCTGTGGAATCCATCCCGTTGATTTATTCCACAAGAACGAGAGAGAGAAGTCGTTGTACTATAATTAGCTATATCTGTGCGTTATGGGAATTAATAAAACCAGCCGTGGATTGTATTGTATTGGTTTTCGTTCTTTTGGTAGCAAGTACTATTCTATTCTTGTATTAATTATTTTGGGTGAAAAAAATAGAATATGTGACCTGTTATTCAAATTCAGAAGCAAGGCACCTCTAGCCAAATCATACAGGTCCACAAAGCCCATAATGTCAACCATTTTCGACGGTTCTAAAATCATATTTGTCAGCACAAAATCAATCTCTAATCACTTCTCTCAATGTCTTCACACTATAGGTTATCCGTCTCTTTCCATTATATAGACAAATACTATAAAGAGTTAAAAGCTTCTCTCTCTAAGTTCACATTTTGTCTTATTCCAAGAAAAGAAATCCATCATCACAAGCTTTATATGATAAATTCATGCAAAAGTCCTTAGGAAAACAATTAGGGGCAAACTAGAATTTATCCTTAAATTACCATGTATTGTGACGCATTAACATAGTCAATTTAATTTAGAGGACATGACATCACGCCAATTGGAATCAGTGAGTGCTTCAATGACACCCGTAGGTTTCAATTAAGGAGGATAGAAGAGGGTGTCTAGTGACTACGAAAGATTTTTTTAGCTTATAGATCTTGTCATAACCCAATTCTGGGTTATTTCCCAAAAATCAATTTCTTTCTTCAAAATAAAAATCAAAAAATAAAATAAAGGCTAGCAACGTGGAGAGAGCAGACTGGGAAATAAAGCTGCAATTTTTAGAGGAATTTCAAGGCCTAATTGTACCCTATTATGCCCAAGAATAGAAAAATGCAAATTCGAAGGTAAAATTAAACGATTATTGGACGAATTTGCATAAAAATTAAGTCCAATGACATAATTAAATTTTTAATGGGCCAATTTGATTTAATCATGGGCCAAATTAAATTTTAATTATGTTTAAGAATTAATTTAGGTCTAATTGAAGGATTTAATTAAGTGCAAGGACTTAATTATACTTTAAGTGGGTCAAATTAATTTTATTTGGGGCTTAATTGGTGAAAAATTAAATTTGGGAGCCTGATTTAGGCTTAATTAAGAAGATTGGAATTTTAAGAGACCAAATTTAATTTTTACCAAGTGAATTGATTGAAATTAGGGGCCAAAATTGCATTAAATCAAAGGTTTAGGGTCAATTAGGGGTTCCATTGAACTAATTTGAAAGAACGCGGACTAAATTGAAAAACGAAAAAAAAAAAAACAACAAAAAAAAAAAAAAAAAAAAAAAAAAAACAACTCGGCTGGTTACTGTTCACCTTCTTCCCCGCAAAGCTGCCCGAGTGGCAGACTTCCAGGCGCATTTTCTACCTCGTTTGTTCCCCAAATCCGACAAAGCGTGCACCACCATGTCCACCTGCAATCCCTCTATCTCGTAGAGTGGTCCGGTCGGGTCTAACAACTCGAAAACGGCTCCGTTTATTGGCCCAAAGTGGCACCCTCGGGCAGTCTGCAGCCTTGGATGGCCAAATTTGACAGTTCGAGGTGCACTCTTTGGACCAACGGCTTGGATTCCTCGAGTCGAATCAAGGGCTGAGACTTTTTCCCCGTTGAAGAGAAGATTACCCTCTCTCCAGCCCTATAAATAGGAGCCAATTTCGTGCTCAGGGGGAGGAGAAAATTGAACGCAAAGTTGGCCGAAAACCAGTATTTCCTGCCCAGTTCCTGCAACCAGCCCTTTCTCTTCTTTCTCTCTCCACCGTGGCTTCAGCCACTACCACCATCATCACCTCTTCTCTTCTGTCATCTCCACCGTGAGCAGACCACCCCTTCATTCTTCTCCCAGCTGGTCTTTTCCATCAGCAGCAGCATCCCTCCTCAGCCACAGCAACAGCTCCAGCCGTGAGCTTTTCCTTCTCCTCTCTAGGACCCGTTTTCTCCTTCTTGCAGCGGCGACCAGAACCAGCAACCGGCAGCAGCAGCACCAAGCTCTCCACCAACGCTGCCACCAGCTTCAGGAAGACTACCTAGACCACCTCCAACCTCACGCCAGGCCAGTGACAGCAGCTTCTTTTTCTCCGCAAGGTTGCCTCCTGCTTTTGCTCTGCCACTGCAACGGTGAAGTTGCATGCAGAACGTGAACCTACTGTTCACGTTCTGCAATTAATATATAATATTATATTATATACTTTTTAAAAAACAAAAAAAAAAAAAAAAAAAAAATCAAAAATCATTTTTAAAAAAAAAATTGTAATTTTCTCAAATATTTTTCTACCAAGTTTTGTTTAATATTGGGTTGTATACTTACATTGTAAGATACAAGTCCGGTATTAAAATACCCGGTTTTCTCCGAAAGAAAAAAATATATAAAAAAGAAGAAAAAAAATATTTCATTGTATACGGCAAAAATCCTAAAATTTTTCAAAGCATATTCTTTGTAAAAACAAAAAATTGCATCTTTTTCATGTTTTTTTAAATGGATATCGTAACCAGATTATGATTGCCCATTAGGATTTGGCCAAAATGTCAAAAACCTTTTTTCAACCTTTTTTCTTGGGATCCAGATGTAGACTTTAATATTTGTGGGGTGTAAAATTACGCGATAATGTACATCCTCGGGTATTAAAGATACAAGGTGTAAATAAAAGCAATTTTAAAATTAAGACTTTAGAATGGTTAGGATTTAACCGAATAAGGTAGAGACTTCCTCACGAGGGGAGATCTGCCTTGAACCTTAGAAAAGACCAGCGAATAGAAACCCGACCTAGAAAAACAATCAAACAATAATGCAGCTTGCCTTAGGTAGGGTGCACTGGGGGTGATGCGTCTTCCCCTTGCACAACCAGTCCCTTACTCAGACTCCCGCAGACCTTAGGTTCCTAGTGACCATAACACTAGGTGGCGACTCCCAACAAAACAAATCAACGCAACAACAATGAGAGACAAATCGCCAGCCGATGCGCGCGCGTATTTTTCGACGTGCGACAGATCTCATTCATGGATTACGTAGTCATTCTGTGGGTTCGCACTTCTATATGTTCAGAAATAGCAGGTTCATGCTCTTCTAATGGATAAATTTGGCCTAAAATCAAGGTAGAAGAAAAGGAAGTACTTTCTTGGCAGGAAAGCGGTTCAGGAGATGACCCGTTCATGGATGATGGCGAGATGAAAGCACCCAATTCTAGAGATTCTGTAGGTCTAAGAGGAGGCAAGAGGACGCGTGGCAATTAGATTAGTATAGCCGAGAGTTAAACATCTTTTGGGTATTGAGCTCAAGAAAGAGATATACGTTTTGGGAGAGTGAGTAACCCATGGATATGCATGATTAGGCCCTAGGCTTAAGTTTATGTTTATTATAAGGCCTAGTTACTGGATAGCATAGGCAACCAAATTGCTTGAGTTTAAGGTAATTTCGAATTTGTTTGAATAATTTTTCAAACAAAGATTTATTATTCAAAGTCGAAGTGGGCATTCGATTTATAAGGTAGGTAGCGATTTAAAACACATATGGCCAGTATGAGAGAGGCATGTGAGCATCCGTGAGTAAGGTGAGGTCAATCTTAACAAGATAGCGATGTCGTCTTTTAGACATATCATTTTGTTAGGAAGTATGGGGAGCAACTGTGTAATGACTAATCCCATGAACTGAAAGGTAGGATCTGAGGCTAATATATTCCCCACCATTGTCGAAATAAAGACTTTTTATTTTTATGCTAAACTTATTTTCCATAAGATTTCAAAATTGCAGAATTTTTTTTTTTAACATTTAATTTTTTAGTCATAGGATAGAGCCAAATGTATTTGGTATAGTGGTCACCAAAATAATATAATATTTTGAGTCATTAATACCATTTTCATGAGATGGGCCCCAAACATTCATGTAAATCAATCCCATGAAAGCAGTGCTAATGAGACTATGAGTATTAAAAGGTTGACAATGAGCTTTGTTTTGAGAACATGAATAACAAAGAGATAAATGTTCATTTTTATTGGTAGGTAAAGAAAAAAAATGAATTAAATGATGGACCAATTTTGACAATGGATGACCAAGTCTTTTGTGCTATCCATTAGTGGTAGTACATTCATTAACATAAAAAACGATATTTTTGGAGTTTGGTGGTAGATGCTCTAGAAATAAGTACATTCTTTCTTCACATTCACCTTTGAGTGGTGTCATCCCTGTGATCCAATTCTTCACTAAAAAATAAATAGCATGAAATTCAAGGTAAACATTATTATGCTTGGTAAAATGATTAATGAAAATAAGAATTGTTTTGAATTATGAGAACACAAGGGGTATTATGTAAATGAAAGACATGTTTAGATGATTCAAAAGATAATAAATCGATATGAGACACAGGCAAACCTGATCCATCACCAATGACCACCTCATCAGTACCAGCATATTTAGAATTAATCAACATATTAGAAAGATTAGTGTTTATATTATGAGATGTCGTTAAGTCAACTAGCCACTTTTGATTTTTTTTCCTTTGAAGGATGCTAATGAATTCAACTGAAGATATTTTTGGTTGTACGGCCACTAGATCACACAATTAGCACTCGGGCTTATATTTCCTGTTGCAGGGTCAATTTTTGTTGTGCCCATTATTGCTGCAAATCTTGTGAATGAAGACTTAGGGCTTTGGTTTATGTTGTACAGGGTCACCTCCTTGCTGATAGGAGTAATTAGCAGTGGGAACAAATGTTGCCGCCGATTGATTATCCATGCTTTATTTTTCCACTCCGAAGCCTTTTGCCTAATTGGCTTCCACCCGCAATGTGTTAGGAAAACGCTGACAACTGATTAACGTGCAAGAACTTGATAACAATCCTCTGCAATCAGATTGCAGAATCACCCATCACTACACCAGGAATGATTATCCATGAAAACGGCTGTTTTCTATTTGCCAAGCCCCAAGCAAATTCTTTCAAGTGTATGCATGTCATCATTGTCACACTTCCATAATTTATGTGCACGACAGAATTAATCTCTCTTTTATCAAGCCAATCAAGACAGTTCGAATCTTCTTTCTATAAACTTGAACCAAGTGACTTGGATTTACTTTCAGCTGGGATATGCTTTGCAAGCAAGGGAAGAGGACCTATTGCATAAATGTTAGGGGACTTGGTAGCAATTACAGCCTCTAAAGTTCAATTAATTTTCTGCTTCTGATCCCATAAAATCAAACATTATTTCATTGTTTCAGGTTCTGATAAAGGTTAGCATGTCGATTAGTCGGTGTTACTCCGACCAGGGATCCGATCAACAGGTGTATCGCCATCTTGGATAGCAGAAAATAGCTGAAGCAAGAAAAGTAGAGAACTACACACGTTTGAATGAAATGATCCCTCTTCTCGCGAGTTCACCGAGATGTAAATATCCCACGAAGCTACAAGCTGAGGCTGACCAAAACTGAACTTGGGGAGTGTTAAAACTCTTCTGCAGCTTTTATGCAAAAGCTCACGATTCCAGCAGAGATTATGGAAGTGCAGGAAGCACTTTAGATGATGAATTCAACTTCATAAGTAGCTCTTTAAATGGGGCCAAACAATTTTTCCTTGTTGAATCACACAAGGATGGAACATCTTGTGCTGCATCAAAATCAGATGGTGGCAAAGGCAAACCATCTGGTATGGTGTCAACCAGAAAACAGGCAGGCCTTTAGTAGAATCTGGTCCTCTGGACCTGATTAATCGCCAATGGTTGAACTCAGTGTTAACAAAGGTTATGTGAAAGCCTCTCGAGTGTAAAAGCTTTGCTAAGTGCATCAGAGGGGTAACAAGGCCTTCCCAAATTTTGAAAAAGAAGGGAAAGATTCACAATCAAATTAGCACCACATGCATAGACATTATCTATGGATGGATAATGTAAAATTCAATGATGTCGTGTCGTAGAAAATAATTTGAGTATTCTTGAGTATGATAATTTGTTTGTTCTTGAGTTTTTTGCACAACCAGATGCTATAGACTTGTTGAGAAGAAAATGATCCCCCCAGCAATAGAGTTCTTGTGCAGCTGTGTGCGCGAGAGAGAGTTTGACCTGTATCACATCTTGCAATCAAATTTCCTTTCATCTTTACAATTAACGTGAATGAGTAATTAAATACTCGACTATTTGTTGATGTTTCGATTATTTCCTACCATCATACATTGTTTTGTTTTTGGAATAGACCAAAGGGTTGATTTGAACAAAAATACAATACAATGGTTGATAGGAACCTTTTGAATAGTGATTTGCGGTATACAACCAACGCTTTGTGTAAACTCTACGGGTTCTGAATATTTCAATCAAGCAAAATGCTGAATTTCCTAGCTAGCTGGCAGCAACAACATTTTGAAACAACAACTCCAAGTCTTTTAATCTGCACAGTTGATGAGAACCAAATACTGGATTCGATATCAACGAGAAGAAATGAGCAAAAAGGTCCACTGTATGCCATAACAATTAAATACGCATCATACCTCACATTACTCAAATCAGGGTAAATTGCTATTGCATCTTTGAAATCCTGAAATGAATGAGAAGTTGACGTATTTGTTGTAACCCATTTTTGGGTCCCCGCAAAAAAACAAATAATAATAAAAAAAACAAACAAATAAATAGCCAAAGGAGGTTAGAAAAATAACAAAGGGGGGAAGCGCTCAGAAAATGGTCAGAAAATTGGTCCAGGAGGTTAAAAATACAAAGATTGGATTTTTGGCAGTATATTCTTGAAGGATGAGAGCCCTATTTAGAAGGAAAATTTGAATTTTGAGGAAAAAGCCTAAATTTGGAGGTTTATGGACATGATTGGATTTTTAATGGGATTTTTAGGGGTTTGGATTGCGAGAAAAATTGATTTTTAAATCAATTTGGGCTTTAATTAGAAAAAATTTAAGTTCTGGGGCCAAAATATATTTTTTAGAAATTTATTAGGCCAAATCAGGGGCTTAATTGCATGAATTTTGAAGTTTAAGGGCCAATTAGGGGCTTAATTGCGAAAATCCGAAACCAGGGACCAATTTGGAAAAGGCGCGAATATAGAGGGAGCTGTATTGAATCGATTCAGGGGCCTAATTGAAGAAATTAGAAGTTTATTGATCAATTAGGGGCTGAATTGCATAAATCAAAGGCCAAGGACCAAAGTGAAAAACGCGGCCAACTATGGGGGCAGGGACCGAAATTGGCAGGGACGCAATGGAAAAGAAAAAGATGATTGAGGGCTGATTTGGAATTTGGCGCGTTCTGGCGCCATTTTTAAATGAAACGGCGCGTTTTATCCAAAACGACGCTGTTTCATACTTTAAAAAAAAAGAAAAAAAAGAAAGGCTAAACGGTGCCGTTTTGAACAACACTGTTCCCCTTTCTTCCCCGCCTAACATACAACAGTAAAGAAGGAAAAAGAATGTATAATTAATGGTGTTGGTCCCTCCAGCCCACCGACCGAAGACATTGGCCGACCACCTACCGCACCGCCGAAACTGAGGGAGGCACGCCTGGACAGCCGCGCCCGACCAGCCGCCGCATGACCCCACGATGAAAAAAAAAAAAAAAAACACATGCTCACGGGCTATAAATGGAGGAAGAACAGCAGCACGCATCATGGAGGGAGGACAGAAAAGAGAAAAAAAACAGAGGGGAGGGCTGGCAGTATTGTTGAAAGAAAACCGTGAGGGAGAGAGAGAACTAAGCTTTTTGAAGAGGGACCGAAAGGGAGAAGAAAAAGCTGAGAACAACGTGAGAGAGGGGTTGTAGAAAAGAGGAGGGAAACTGAAGAAGAAGACAGAGGAAGAAAGGGAAAACCAGCCACTGAAACAGAGAAGAGAAAGGGAAGGGACAAGAAAGGAGTACTGGAGAAGAAGAGCAACAGCAGCTGCCACCGCCATCCTGCACCATCGACACTGCCACCGCCACAGCAGAACCGAAGAGGAAGAAGAGGAGCAGAACAGAGAGAGGGAATAACGGAGAAAAAACTGACCCAAGGTGACGGTGAACAGAAACAAAGGAGAGAAAGAAAGAGGACAGCAGCCGACTACTACACCGCCTCTGCCGCCTCCGCTGCCGCCAGCGTCGCCACCGTTCCAAGTAACTTTCTCCACTGCCATTTTTTTTTTGCTTCGGCTTCGGCTTCATCTGCATGCAGAATGTTTACGTTCTGCACCAGATGAAGATTAATTAGCTAGACAGCACAGTAACTGGCTAATTAATTCACGGTTACTGTGTGCACAGTAACCCCGGTTACTATACACGCTAATTAATTTTCTGGTTACTGTGCGCACAGTAACCCCGGTTACTATGTGCACAGTAACCAGCCCATGCATTTTGGGCCAGGTTCGGCCCAACCCATGTATTTGGGCCTGACCCGGCCCATTTCAAAAAAAAAAATCAAAAATATTTGTTTCAGCATTTTATAATTTTTCCGCGTAATTTTATGTCATTTTGATTAATATTGGGTGATATTTGTTTTTATGTTGTTAAAAAATACAAAAATCTGATTTTCAAATACCCGGTTTTCGTCAAAAACTTCCACAAAAATACAATAAAAATAAAAAGAGAAAAAATGTTTTTGTGCATACGGCCAAGTGTCTCAAAGCTAAAAAATTCATATTGTATTTTTCATACACAAAAAAAAAAAATGTATTTTATCATGCATTTTGGCTTTAATAACCAGTTTATTAAAGTCAAGAGAATATTGGCCAATATTTCAAAAACAACAAAAATTTTATTTTTTGGACAATAAAACCTGGGGTATGACATTACACGTAATGCATATTCCGGATATTTAATTTTTATTTTTTAGACAATAAAACCTGGGGTATGACATTACACGTAATGCATATTCCGGATATTTAATTCTTTTTTTTTTAGACAATAAAACCTGGGGTATGACATTACACGTAATGCGTATTCCGTATATTTAATTCTTTTTTTGTTTGGGACAATAGAACCCGGGGTATGACATTACATGTAATGCATATCCTGGACAATAGGAAACCACCACGTGACTTAGATTTTATTAGACAAAACAATGCAGCCTACCTTAGGTAGGGCGTAGTTGGGGTGCTAACACCTTCCCTTTACGCAACCAGTCTCCGTACCTCATCTCTGAGACCAGTTAAGGTTCCTAGTAACCAGAATACTAGGTGGCGACTCCCAGTCCATTTTTTAGCTTAGAGACAAAGAACTCCTTGTCTCACCATTTTTTCCACGCCAAATAGACACACCACACCATCATGAAGGGTTGGTAGTGGACGATCGCCGCGCCGCCGCACACGTGCGACAGAATGGCGACTCCACTGGGGACCTTGTGGACTAAGCATTGTTTTGTCTAGTTTTTTTTTTTTTGTTGGATTTATGTGTTTTATTTTTTTATTTGCTCATATGCTTTAAATTTGTACATATTTGTTCATGCATTATAGATTGTGTCATGCATCATTTATATGAGAGTTTGTACTGAAAAACTTTAAGTTAAGTGGGGGACTAGCAGCTTACCTTACGACTTTTAGTCAAGGTTTAAGTTTGTGTAAACCCCAACTCTTCGTTGAGTGCTTAGACTGGTAATGGTTGGTACACGTGCCATCTCGTTGCCTACAAGCCCCCATATTGCCTCCACGAGGGCGATCACTGGGACAGCAAGAGACCCTTTTTTAGAGACTGAATAGCCAACCTACCCTTGTCAAGCATAAACGTGTTTTGCATAAAACATAATCCTAACCATAAAGCATCCGATTTTCAGATCTTTTAACAAAAAAAAAAACGATAAGATGGCTATCATTACCAAATTTACTACTGTGGAATATGGGCAGAACTCTGAATTGTCACAATTATCAGAGGGAGATTGCTCTAGAGTTGATGCAAGGAAGCTTCCAGTAGTTAAAGACCTGAATTACGTAGCATGTGAGAAGAGAATATTGGTCCATAGCCAGAACATCGATGAGACGGCATTTTCCGGAAAATATGGGCGATTGCTAGAAATTGCAAAGATAGAAGTATTGAACCCAGCAATCAAAGCCTTGATAAACTTTTGGGATCCCGATTACAGATGTTTTTCCTTTGGAAATGTGGATTTGTGTCCCACTATAGAGGAGTATGGAATGTTGACAGAGTTTCCCAAACATCTGCACAGGGTTTATTTTCCTTTGAGAAATGACAAGGTGATTCCTGAGTTGTCAAAGTTGCTGAAGATTCCACATTTGAGCAGATTTTTAGAAAAGAATGGCAGCGGCTTAAAATGGAAATCTCTAGAGGTTGAACTAGAAAAGAAGAAGGAACAATATGGGTCCATGCTAGAAAGAGACAGGTTAATCGCTTTGGGAATATATGGTCTCGTGTTATTTCCAAGCTTAAAAGGGGTTATAAGTCTAGAAGCTGCTGCTGCATTTGTGGAATATGAAAATACTCATATCAACCCTACAACCGCCATATTGGCTGAGACCTTTTTGACCCTCAACCATTTTAGGAAGACGGGGAAAGGCGTAGCGAGATGTTGTATTCAGTTTATTATACATCTGGATGGTAAGCCATGTTGAAACAAAGAAGCCGATCTTTAATAATTTTTGGTGGTTTAACCAAAAACCCTTGAAGATAGTGGAGAAAGAAGAATGGGGAAACCTAGGTGATCAAGGTTGGATGAAAAAACTGCAAGAGTTACCTAATAGCAACTTTAATTGGAAGGCCCCTTGGGTTAAGTCGGTTGATGTCATAGTAAGTTGTGGACAAAAATGTTGGGTACCTTTAATTGGGATTACAGGTTATGTCAGCTATGCTCCGGCTCTGGTGATAAGACAATTGGGCGGCATACAACACATCCCAAGAACTGTGGGACTTGCTGAATTTTTCGGGTTTTTTAAGGATCAATCCGTGCGAGAAGTGCTCGAGACTATTAAACAAGATTGGAGCCATTTGACTGTAATTCAAAAGGAGTCTGAAAGGATGAGAGACCCTAGCTCAAGTGAAGGATATGAAAAGTGGAGGAATGTGACCCCAGCTGCCGCTCCTAAAAAGCCATGTTCTGAAGATAGGCCTTCGCAAATTATAGATGGGTCGTTGAAAAGGAAAAAGGTCAGCAATGAGGAAGACCTTATGAAGCAATTAGAAAGGCTCCAAATAGAATTGAAAAAAAGTAAGGGAGATAGGAAGGAGACAAAATAAGAGTGGGTCTAAATGAACAACTTGAATCTAGAGATGCGAAGATAGTGATGTTGGAGCTGCAGTTGAGCAAAGCAAAGGATGTAATAGAAGAGTCCGAGAAAGAAAGAGGAAGACTAATTTTGGATTCGATGCAAAACAGCTCTGAATTGGAAGCATTGAAAGCCGACTTCAACGACTATCAAGAGAATGTTGGGTTCAATCAGGACAGATTCTTGCATGTTCAAGCAGAGTTGTTAGACCAAAATGAGAGGTATGATGAGTTAAACAAGAAATATGTGATGATGGAAAGTAGGCTAGTTGAGCTGCAAGAGTTTGAAAGAAAGGGGAAAGAAGAGGAGCTTGATAAGGCAGATTTGGTAGCTAAGAAAAATGAAATTAGGATGTTGAAGGTGAAGTTTGACAAAGAACGAGAACTGGTAAAGCAGTTGACTGAAAGGTTGAAAGCTTCAGAAAAACATAAAGAACAGATCGACACCAACAACAATACATTGAATCGGAACAACATGTTGCTTATGGAGAAGATGGCCAAAGTAGACGAGCAAATGGATGAAGCTGCTATTCATGCACGGATCATTAGAGCCAATGCTCGAAGGGTGGGGAGAGACATCTTTCGTTATCGATAAAGCTTGGCTGAGACAGATGCATTCTTAGAAAAAATTGAGAATCGAGGCCTTGCTTTCCTACCAGTGGCTAGAGATATGGATGAAGATGAAGATTGATGTATTTTGTTCCTTTTTGTTTATCCTCTTTCAAGAGATTGTATTAGCCAATATTATGAATGAAAAAGGGGCCTTGACCTATCTTTTTATGGAAGAAAATCTCCTATAGAGTAAGGATAAGCCTACCAAAGCAGCAACATGAGCAAAACTACTCCTGATAATAAATGTGACAAAAAGAGTCCATGCCCATTACACAAGAAGAAATGCCGGCCATCCATCGATTTTTTTTGAAAAAAGCAAACTCATTACATATGCATCATGCATTGTTCTTTACCATACATTCATTACATTTTTCCAGTTCTAGATCGTGAAACATAGGTCCCCCTTCCAAAGTCCACCACACTAGGCTAAGATCAAGAATGGAGAATGAAGAGAGGGCCATCCTAGAATCCCGCTACCAAAGTGAATTGGAATCCGTAAGGAATGAAGTTGCTCGAATGACCAGTCTGCTTGAACAGCTTTTAAGAGCCAAGAACGGGGAGGGAACGTCTACCCAACCACTTATAGGAGCACCACCAGCTCATGCCCCGGGGTTATCTCAGAACTTGGGGGCAGATTCAGTAACGGGGCAGCACTTTGCACCTGCCATTCCCATTCAGCCCCCTCAAGCTCACATCATTGTAGATTTAACCGCAGATGGGCCTTCCGATAATAGGTCCACTGGTTTTATGAACGATGACAAGATATCAGCTTTGGAAGAAAGGTTGAGAGCAGTCGAAGGAAATGACTGGTTTGACCCCATGCGAGCATCTGAAGTATGCTTGGTACCAAACATCACGGTACCAAAAGACTTTAGGATACCGGAGTTCATAAGGTACACTGGGTTGGAATGCCCAAACACTCACCTTCGATCGTATTGCAATAAGATGGCTGGGGTAATTCATGACGATAAGCTGCTGATCTACTTTTTCCAAGACAGCCTCTCAGGCTCCGCACTAAGTTGGTACATGAGGCTGGATAATGCCAGGATTAAGAAATGGAAAGATTTAGTGGAGGCTTTCCTTAAGCAATACAAGTTCAATTTGGAAATTGCTCCAGATCAAACAAGCCTTATGTCAATGGAAAAGAGAAGCCAGGAGTCAGTAAGGGCTTATGCGCAAAGATGAAGAGACGAGGCCACACATGTGCAACCCCCTTTGATAGAAACGGAGATGGTGACTTTGTTCGCCAATACATTTAAGGCACCCTACTATGAGCATTTAATGGGTAGCTCATCTCAACATTTCTATGATGCTGTACGTGTGGCAGAAAGAATAGAGCAAGGAATTAAGGCTGGGCGCATAGCGGAGCCTTTAGAGAAGAAAGGTTTTATGGGAAGGAAAAGAGAAGGTGACGTCAACAATTTGGAAGGCGGGTACAAAGGCAAAAAAGTGAATCACCAAAACCCACAAATGCCTACCCATCACATAAACCTTACCAAACCTTTTAACCCCAATCATCAATCAAACAACCAAAACAACCACCAAAGGCCATTTATAAGATACACTTCAGAACAGTTACCTCCATTACCCATGCCATTAAAAGACTTGTATGCTAAATTGTTGAGCATTGGACAGATAGCTCCGGTCCTTCTACCGCCAATCCAACCACCCTTTCCTATATGGTATAAACCCGAACTAACTTGCGAATACCATGCCGGCAATCCAGGGCATGGAATTGAAACCTGCTACGCCTTTAAAAGGAGATTGTTAGAGCTTATTAAAAGGGGGTGGGTATCCTTCGAAGACATGCCCAGCATCAATTCAAATCCATTACCTAATCATGCCGCAAGTAATAGTGGAGTGGGTATGATAGAGGTTGGGAATCAAAGCAAGGTGTTAAAGGTATCCATGAAGGGGTTATATGATATGTTGTTAAAGTCAGGATTTCTCGAGATAAATGTTGAGGGCCATTTGGAGGGATGTGACTATTGTGGTTTCCATGGGACAGAGGGACATCATATTGAAGACTGTACCGAGTTTCGCGAGAAGGTTGCGAAAATGATGACGTTGGGAGAATTGAGGATCGAACCCATGGAAGACAGTCGTGGGGTGAGTATGTTGGAGGGTCAAGATAAGCTGTCCAGAGTATGTAGGGTCCAACCAACGGCTAATGGACCACCAAAATTAATCTTGGCTAAACCTTCCTACACCAAAGGAAACCATAATGCCATGCCTTATAATTATGGTTTTGCTGCCAACATTCAAGCCCCTCTTCCTTTGTTCCAAACTGAAATCAGTGGGTTAACTCGGAGTGGCCGGTGCTTCACTCCCGAAGAGTTGAGGAAGGCAAAAGGCAAGGAAGTGGTAGATCTTGACAAAGCAACAGAAGTTAATAAGCCAGTAACCGAAGAGGAGTCAAATGAATTTTTGAAGTTGATAAAACATAGTGAATACTGCATAGTGGATCAACTAAAAAAGACTCCGGCTAGGATCTCCCTTATGTCTTTGATACTCAGCTCTGAGCCACATCGGAACGCTTTGCAAAAAGTTTTGAATGAGGCGTATGTACCCCAAGACATTGCACAGAAAACCATGGAGCATTTGGTGGGGAGAATCCACGCAACTAATTACCTCTACTTCACGTCTGATGAGCTTGATGCTGAAGGTACCAGACACAACAAGCCTTTATACATTACTGTTAGGTGCAAAGACTGCCTAATAGGGAAGGTGCTCGTCGATAATGGCTCGGCTCTTAATGTGTTGCCAAAGCATATTTTGAAGGAAATGCCGATCGATGCATCTCATATAAAGCCAAGTACCATGGTGGTCAGAGCATATGACGGCTCACCTCGACCAGTAATGGGGATTTTAGAAGTGGAGCTATATGTGGGGCCGCAAATGTTCTTAATAACATTTCAAGTTATGGATATCCACCCTTCCTATAGTATGTTGTTAGGGAGACCTTGGATCCATGCGGCTGGGGCGGTAACTTCATCATTACACCAATGCTTGAAGTATATCATGAACGGGATGCTGGTGACTGTCAAAGTTGAGGAAACAATCTCCATGATAAAGAATGTAGCCATACCTTTCATTGAAGTGGAAGATTGTAAGGATGATAATATCCATACTTTTGAGATTGTAAATATTGACTGGGTACCTGAAAATACAGTACTAAAAAAGCCAAAGATCTCAGAAGCAGCAAGGATGGCAGCTCATTGTTTCTTGGAACGTGGGATCCCCTTTCTGTGTAATCTTATAACTAAGGTACCAAAATGGGCTAACCTGACAAAGATGAATTGTGCTGATCAAAGATTTGGGCTAGGATATAAACCTACAAAAGAGGATCATCGATGGGCTGCTAGTCGGAGAAGGGAAAGAAGAATGGCTAGGATTGAAGGGAGAGAGCCTAAAGAAGAAAAGCTTGAAATCCCTCCCCTTAGAGTGACATTCCCAAAAGTTGCATATATAATGCAACCCGATAAAGGAGCAGAAAGCCTTGGTCAACAACTATCAAATATGAACATAAACACTTTGGAGGAGGATGAAGGGGAAGGAGATGACATGAAGACGGTAGCGGGAGGAAAGGATGAGGCACTGCCACAACTGACTATCCACACCCTGGAAGAAGTCTCTGCTAAAACCTTCATTCGAAAGCTAGCCGATGGCGAGAAGTTTCAAAACTGGGTGACTCAAGAAGCCCCAGTGGTGTTTAAAATGTAAACCAACTTTGTCTGCTTTAACATGCTTTTGTCATTGCTTTTGTTTGCTTTATTTTCCCTAGTTGACAATCAAGGCTCATGATGTCAATTAGATTTTGCCGTTGTCTTTGAGCCCATCTTTTGTTTGAAGTAATGAGATCATGCATTTTCCAAATTTGTCCCTTTATCTGTGCATTTACACCAAACACTTTCCGCTTTCAGGAACCCTGAAAGCGGATCTTCCCCAACATCACATACACTTAGCATCGAGAATGAATGGCCAAACTTTAACGAACATGTTATCACCATGGAAGGAGAAGAATGGGATGAAAGCAATGTTAAAGAATTTACAAAGTTAGTAGAGCAACATGAACAAACCTGGGAACCAGCTGCGGAAGAACTAGAAACCATAAACGTGGGTAATGATCAGATTAAAAAAGAATTGAAAATAAGGACCTTAATCACTCCTGAGGAAAGAATAAAAATAAAGGCCCTCTTACAAGAATATGTAGATGTTTTCGCTTGGTCCTACGAGGATATGCCTGGTTTGGATAGAAATATCGTCGTGCATAAGATACCGCTGGAGGAAGGTTGCAAGCCAGTCAAGCAGAAGTTGAGGAGAGCTCACCCGGATGTTTGGATCAAAGTTAAGACAGAACTCGAGAAACAATGGAATGCAGGCTTTCTGGAAGTAGTCAAGTATCCACAATGGGTATCCAACATTGTTGTCGTACCAAAGAAGGAGGGAAAGATTAGAGTATGTGTGGATTTCCAAAATTTGAATAAAGCTAGCCCCAAGGATGATTTTCCGTTGCCACATATAGATGTTTTGGTGGACAATGCTGCACGTAGTTCCACATATTCCTTTATGGATGGTTTCTCGGGATACAACCAGATAAAGATGGCTCTAGAAGATAAGGCAAAAACGACTTTTGTTACACCATGGGGAACCTTTTGCTACAAGGTTATGCCGTTTGGTTTGAAGAATGCAGGAGCCACTTATCAGAGAGCCATGGTGACTTTATTCCATGATATGATACATAAGGAAATTGGGGTGTATGTAGATGATATGATTGCCAAATCCAAGAGGGAAGACGACCATGTAAAGGTTTTGAGGAAGTTATTCGAGCGTTTGAGAAAATATGAACTGAAGCTCAACCCTGCCAAATGTTCGTTTGGAGTTAAGTCAGGGAAGTTGCTCGGATTCGTAGTAAGTGATAAAGGTATAGAGGTGGATCCTGATAAGGTGAAAGCCATCCAATCCATGCCATCCCCAAAGACGGAGAAGGAGGTGAGAGGATTCTTGGGAAGATTGAACTATATTGCCAGATTTATAGCTCAGCTAACCACAACGTGTGAACCTGTCTTTCGGCTATTGAGGAAAAAGAATCCTGGGATTTGGAATGAGGAGTGCGAGGAGGCATTCAATAAAATCAAGCAATACTTACAAAATCCGCCTTTGCTTGTTCCTCCTGTATCAGGAAGGCCTTTAATACTGTATTTGACAGTAACTGAAACAGCTATGGGGTGTGTATTGGGTCAGCATGATGAAACTGGAAGGAAAGAGAGGGCCATTTATTACCTTAGTAAGAAGTTCACCGAATGTGAGTCTAGATACACGGTGATAGAGAAACTCTGTTGTGCATTGGTATGGGCGACAAAAAGATTGCGACATTACATGTTGTACCACACCACTTTGTTGATTTCAAAGGTGGATCCACTAAGGTACATCTGTGACAAGCCCTATCTCTCAAGTTGAATTGCCAGGTGGCAAGTTCTGTTGTCAGAATATGACATAGTTTATACAACAAGGAAAGCCGTGAAAGGAAGCGCCATTGCAGACCACTTGGCTGATAATGCGGTGGAAGATTATGAGCCATTAGATTTTGATTTCCCTGATGAAAATGTATTATCAGTAGTGGGAGAAGAGAAGACAGATTGGTGGACCATGTTTTTTGACGGAGCAGTAAATGTTTATGGTAATGGGGCCGGTGCGGTGATCATCTCTCCTGACCAGAAACAATATCCAGTTTCAGTTAAATTGTGTTTTGAATGTACCAATAATACTGCAGAATATGAGGCTTGTATCTTGGGTTTAGAAGCTGCATTAGAGTTGAAGATCAGAAAGATAGATGTATATGGGGACTCAATGTTGATTATCTGTCAGGTGAAAGGAGAGTGGCAAACAAAGGAAGAAAAGTTGAGGCCATACCAGGAATATTTATCCACACTGTCAGAAGAATTCGAAGAGATAAGGTTCACCCATCTAGGAAGAGAAGGGAACCATTTTGCGGATGCTTTGGCCACGTTAGCTGCTATGGCAACAATGGATCTCGGGCATAAGGTACATCCCGTACACATAGACATCAGAAATAACCCAGCTCATTGCTACTCAGTTGAAGGAGAGGTAGATGGAAAGCCTTGGTACTACGATATCAAGAATTTGTTGCAAAATCAGGAATATCCAGTAGGAGCTTCGAAGATGGATAAGAAAACCCTAAGAAGGCTGGCCATGGATTTCTACCTGGACGGAGAGATTCTGTATAAAAGATCATTTGATGGAACTTTGCTAAGGTGTTTGAATGAGACAGATGCTAAAAATGCTTTACGGGAGGTGCATGAAGGGATTTGTTCAACTCATGCTAACGGGCATATGGTAGCAAGGAAGATACAAAGGGCCGGTTACTTCTGGATGACATTAGAAAAAGACTGCATCGACTATGTCAGGAAATGTCACAAGTGTCAGGTACATAGTGATAAGGTCAATGCACCTCCAACCCCTCTGATTAACCTAACATCTCCTTGGCCATTTGCGATGTGGGGAATTGATGTGATTGGACCAGTTAACCCAAAAGCCAGCAATGGGCATAGATTCATCCTCGTAGCTATTGACTACTTCACGAAATGGGTAGAAGCCAGTTCGTATGCTCATGTAACACAGAAAATGGTGAAGAAGTTTATAGAAAAAGATTTGATTTGTCGTTATGGTCCACCAGAAAAGATAGTGACCGATAATGCACAGAATTTCAATAGCAAAATGATCGTGGAGCTTTGCACCAAGTGGAAAATCAAGCATTCAAATTCCTCACCATATAGGCCCAAGATGAATGGTGCCGTGGAAGCAGCCAACAAGAACATCAAGAAAATTATTCAGAAGATGGTAATCACTTACAAGGATTGGCATGAGATGTTGCCGTTCGCTCTCCATGCATATCGCACTGCCGTAAGGACCTCGACAGGAACTACTCTGTATGCTCTGGTATATGGAATGGAGGCGGTGATGCCTTTGGAAGTAGAAATACCTTCGTTGAGGGTTTTAATGGATTCAGGATTAGAAGAAGCTGAATGGGCCAAAGTAAGATATGAACAGTTAAACCTGATCAGTGAAAAGAGGTTGGCTGCAATCTGTCATCACCAACTTTACCAGAAGAGGATGGCCAAGGCATATGACAAGAAGGTCCGACCTCGCATATTCCAGGAAGGAGATCTAGTGCTAAAGAAACTATTAGCTTTACCAGGAGAAGATCGAAGCAAATGGGCCCCAAATTATGAAGGTCCCTATATAGTGAAGAAGGCTTTCTCAGGAGGAGCTTTGAAGTTGTCTAGAATGGATGGAGAAGATCTAGCCAGACCTGTGAATTCTGATTCTGTAAAGAGATATTATGTCTAATGTGTTCAGCTTTCTCCTAAAATTAATAAAGCAAGTTTGGCCATGATTTCTTTGTGTAAAGAACCCTTTTTTTCATTGCATGGATCTCACAATGCGTAATTTGTTTCTCTCCAAAAAAATCTCTCGAAAGAATCGGTTTTGTGCATGATTACAAGGAATATATCATAAAACGCTCAAAAATGAAATTTAAGCTCTTCCTAGTAAAAAGGTGACTGAACCAAGCAAACCCTAAAGCTAACCATATGATGAAACCCTGCCCCTGATAGCATGTTTCCTTCCAAGATAAGAACAAGGTTTATCAATCCTAATAATGTGCGTTTTGAAATGAGGAAAGGCCATCTTTGTCATCCTTTCACTTTCTAAAAATTTTATCCTTTGTAGTCCCCATTTGAGCCGGATTGAGTTTCTTCTTTATAAAAACCCGACTTAGACCACACCCTACACTGGGGGCAATAAGAGATCTTTTGTTAAGGATGAAAACAATGGTGAGAAAAAAAAAAGAGAAAAAGAAAGGGGTTGACAAAACACAAAAAAAGGAGAGAAAGAAACGAGGACTTAGATATTTGAAAGTTAGAACCCCACAATTAGGGGCAATCCCATGAAAAGAAAAAGAAAAAAGATGGTGGTTTGATAATGCTTGAAGACCAAGAGGAGGATCCTTAAGCAGGCTTCTCCAAATGCAACCTATGAGTCAGTTTCAAAAAAAGAGTGGTCTTAAGTCCTTAAACCCTCAAACACTGTTGAGCCTTAAAGCGTCCTTTTCTTTCATATCCCATAGACATAACCTACATCACAAGCATTCAGAAGTCCTTTCTAATCAAGTGCACATAATTTGGGTTAATAAACGTTGGTCTCATATCTCACAGGATTTGACAAATGAGTGATAATCCGTTTTTAGGAAACATTTCCCTTTTCTACACGATTTCTTCACATAGATACAGATACTTAAAGCTTAAACAGAAGGCCACTTTGGATAAAAGCCTTGGCTTAAAGACAAACCGCAGTCCAGAAACCAAAATAGGATTTGCTTAAAAGAGTTTTTGATGCATATTTTAAAGGTTCCGGTTGTCATGTACAAATTCAAGTCTTTTGAAGGATTTTTTGGAAAAGATTTTGTTGCGTGTTGGAACGAAAACCAAAAAGCCTTTAATTCGAGAAAAACAAATTAAAGCACTGATAAGAGCATGTAAGAAGCAGCGACAAAGCATGCATTTTAGAAAAAGGGTCACCTAATGACAAGGTTGGGGATCTTCTTCCCTGGGATGAGATGGAAAGAAGAGACTTGATGAGAAAGGAATCCAGCATGCCATTGCGAGCACATGAACAAGGTCGTATCAAGAGAGAGTGTCAGAAATTGAAGGAAGTGAGGGGACCTATGTTTCCAAAACAGGTAAGGATGCATGCATGGCATCCAACCACAAAGCATTGCATCAAACATTTTTGTTGACTTGGTAAAAAAAAAAAAATCCTCAATAATCCAGCAAGATTAGGGTCAAAGAAAGAATTGTTGATTTGGAGAAACAACAAAGATTCATGGTTTTGACCCTGGAATGGGAAGAAGATGAGATAAACTCTAACATTAGGGAAATCTCAAAGGAATAGGAAGATCAATCAAGAAGAATTTTCAATTCAAACCTTATCATCTTGAAGAAGGAACATATTTATGGTTAAAGGAGATTGCCAGAAGGAATCGCAGGATTAACCACAACAGGATTTTGGTTCTGGTTGAAGGGGATCAGCGAAGGGATCTCAGTTCAGCCCAACCACACACACCTTGGTTATGGTTAAAGGGGATCGACGAAGAGATCTCAGTTTAATCTAATTGGAAAGGATTTGATTTTGGTTCCGGTTGAAGGGGATCGGCGAAGGGATCTCAGTTCAGCCCCACCCTACACACACCTTGGTTATGGTTAAAGGGGATCGACGAAGAGATCTCAGTTTAACCTAATTGGAAAGGATTTGATTTTGGTTCTGGTTGAAGGGGATCAACGAAAGGATCTCAGTTCAGCCCAACCACACACACCTTGGTTATGGTTAAAGGGGATCGGCGAAGAGATCTCAGTTTAACCTAATTGGAAAGGATTTGATTTTGGTTCCGGTTGAAGGGGATCGGCGAAGGGATCTCAGTTCAGCCCAACCCTACACACACCTTGGTTATGGTTAAAGGGGATCGACAAAGAGATCTCAGTTTAACCTAATTGGAAAGGATTTGATTTTGGTTCTGGTTGAAGGGGATCGGCGAAGGGATCTCGGTTCAGCCCAACCACACAGGATTTTGGTTCTGGTTGAAGGGGATCAGCGAAAGGATCTCAGTTCAGCCCAACCACACAGACCTTGGTTATGGTTAAAGGGGATCGGCGAAGGGATCTCAGTTTAACCTAATTGGAAAGGATTTTGGTTCTGGTTGAAGGGGATCAGCGAAAGGATCTCAGTTCAGCCCAACCACACAGACCTTGGTTATGGTTAAAGGGGATCGGCGAAGAGATCTCAGTTTAACCTAATTGGAAAGGATTTGATTTTGGTTCCGGTTGAAGGGGATCGGCGAAGGGATCTCAGTTCAGCCCAACCCTACACACACCTTGGTTATGGTTAAAGAGGATCGACAAAGAGATCTCAGTTTAACCTAATTGGAAAGGATTTGATTTTGGTTCTGGTTGAAAGGGATCGGCGAAAGGATCTCAGTTCAGCCCAACCACACAAGATTTTGGTTCTGGTTGAAGGGGATCAGCGAAAGGATCTCAGTTCAGCCCAACCACACAGACCTTGGTTATGGTTAAAGGGGATCAGCGAAGGGATCTCAGTTTAACCTAATTGGAAAGGATTTTGGTTCTGGTTGAAGGGGATCAGCGAAAGGATCTCAGTTCAGCCCAACCACACAGACCTTGGTTATGGTTAAAGGGGATCGACGAAGAGATCTCAGTTTAACCTAATTGGAAAGGATTTGATTTTGGTTCTGGTTAAAGGGGATCAGCGAAAGGATCTCAGTTCAGCCCAACCACACAGACCTTGGTTATGGTTAAAAGGGATCGGCGAAGAGCTCTCAGTTTAACCTGATTGGAAAGGATTTTTTCGGTTCTGGTTGAAGGGGACGGCGAAGGGATCTCAGTTTAGCCTAGCCACACAAAGATTTTAGTTCTGGTTGGAGAGAATTGCTATAAATGAAGGGTTTCGGATCAACCAAGTTATGAGAAGATCAGTTTCGGAAGTTTACTTTTGTTTATCTTTACAAAACTTACTTTGCAAAGTCCTTGCTTCGTAAGCATTGTAAAGAGGGGGCATATGTTGTAACCTATTTTTGGGTCCCCGCAAAAAAACAAATAATAAAAAAAAAACAAATAAATAAATAGCCAAAGGAGGTTAGAAAAATAACAAAGGGGGGAAGCGCTCAGAAAATGGTCAGAAAATTGGTCCAGGAGGTTAAAAATACAAAGATTGGATTTTTGGCAGTATATTCTTGAAGGATGAGAGCCCTATTTAGAAGGAAAATTTGAATTTTGAGGAAAAAGCCTAAATTTGGAGGTTTATGGACATGATTGGATTTTTAATGGGATTTTTAGGGGTTTGGATTGCGAGAAAAATTGATTTTTAAATCAATTTGGGCTTTAATTAGAAAAAATTTAAGTTCTGGGGCCAAAATATATTTTTTAGAAATTTATTAGGCCAAATCAGGGGCTTAATTGCATGAATTTTGAAGTTTAAGGGCCAATTAGGGGCTTAATTGCGAAAATCCGAAACCAGGGACCAATTTGGAAAAGGCGCGAATATAGAGGGAGCTGTATTGAATCGATTCAGGGGCCTAATTGAAGAAATTAGAAGTTTATTGATCAATTAAGGGCTGAATTGCATAAATCAAAGGCCAAGGACCAAAGTGAAAAACGCGGCCAACTATGGGGGCAGGGACCGAAATTGGCAGGGACGCAATGGAAAAGAAAAAGATGATTGAGGGCTGATTTGGAATTTGGCGCGTTCTGGCGCCATTTTTAAATGAAACGGCACGTTTTATCCAAAACGACGCTGTTTCATACTTTAAAAAAAAAGAAAAAAAAGAAAGGCTAAACGGTGCCGTTTTGAACAACACTGTTCCCCTTTCTTCCCCGCCTAACATACAGCAGTAAAGAAGGAAAAAGAATGTATAATTAATGGTGTTGGTCCCTCCAGCCCACCGACCGAAGACATTGGCCGACCACCTACCGCACCGCCGAAACTGAGGGAGGCACGCCTGGACAGCCGCGCCCGACCAGCCGCCGCATGACCCCACGATGAAAAAAAAAAAAAAAAAACACATGCTCACGGGCTATAAATGGAGGAAGAACAGCAGCACGCATCATGGAGGGAGGACAGAAAAGAGAAAAAAACAAAGGGGAGGGCTGGCAGTATTGTTGAAAGAAAACCGTGAGGGAGAGAGAGAACTAAGCTTTTTGAAGAGGGACCGAAAGGGAGAAGAAAAAGCTGAGAACAACGTGAGAGAGGGGTTGTAGAAAAGAGGAGGGAAACTGAAGAAGAAGACAGAGGAAGAAAGGGAAAACCAGCCACTGAAACAGAGAAGAGAAAGGGAAGGGACAAGAAAGGAGTACTGGAGAAGAAGAGCAACAGCAGCTGCCACCGCCATCCTGCACCATCGACACTGCCACCGCCACAGCAGAACCGAAGAGGAAGAAGAGGAGCAGAACAGAGAGAGGGAATAACGGAGAAAAAACTGACCCAAGGTGACGGTGAACAGAAACAAAGGAGAGAAAGAAAGAGGACAGCAGCCGACTACTACACCGCCTCCGCTGCCGCCAGCGTCGCCACCGTTCCAGGTAACTTTCTCCACTGCCATTTTTTTTTTTTGCTTCGGCTTCGGCTTCATCTGCATGCAGAATGTTTACGTTCTGCACCAGATGAAGATTAATTAGCTAGTTACTGTGCTGTGCACAGTAACTGGCTAATTAATTCACGGTTACTGTGTGCACAGTAACCCTGGTTACTATACACGCTAATTAATTTTCTGGTTACTGTGCGCACAGTAACCCGGTTACTATGGGCACAGTAACCAGCCCATGCATTTTGGGCCAGGTTCGGCCCAACCCATGTATTTGGGCCTGACCCGGCCCATTTCAAAAAAAAAATCAAAAATATTTGTTTCAGCATTTTATAATTTTTCCGCGTAATTTTTATGTCATTTTGATTAATATTGGGTGATATTTGTTTTTATGTTGTTAAAAAATACAAAAATCTGATTTTCAAATACCCGGTTTTCGTCAAAAACTTCCACAAAAATACAAAAAAAATAAAAATAAAAAGAGAAAATGTTTTTGTGCATACGGCCAAGTGTCTCAAAGCTAAAAAATTCATATTGTATTTTTCATACACAAAAAAAAAAAAAAATATTTTATCATGCATTTTGGCTTTAATAACCAGTTTATTA
The DNA here is from genome assembly GCF_005239225.2 of Populus alba. Taxonomy (NCBI): domain Eukaryota; kingdom Viridiplantae; phylum Streptophyta; class Magnoliopsida; order Malpighiales; family Salicaceae; genus Populus; species Populus alba. The sequence goes on from NC_133290.1 coordinate 12,397,044, forward strand.
AAGTCAAGAGAATATTGGCCAATATTTCAAAAACAACAAAAATTTTATTTTTTGGACAATAAAACCTGGGGTATGACATTACACGTAATGCATATTCCGGATATTTAATTTTTATTTTTTAGACAATAAAACCTGGGGTATGACATTACACGTAATGCATATTCCGGATATTTAATTCTTTTTTTTTTTTTTTGGACAATAAAACTTGGGGTATGACATTACACGTAATGCATATTCCGGATATTTAATTCTTTTTTTTTTTTGGACAATAAAACCTGGGGTATGACATTACACGTAATGCGTATTCCGTATATTTAATTCTTTTTTTGTTTGGACAATAGAACCCGGGGTATGACATTACATGTAATGCATATCCTGGACAATAGGAAACCACCACGTGACTTAGATTTTATTAGACAAAACAATGCAGCCTACCTTAGGTAGGGCGTAGTTGGGGTGCTAACACCTTCCCTTTACGCAACCAGTCTCCGTACCCCATCTCTGAGACCAGTTAGGGTTCCTAGTAACCAGAATACTAGGTGGCGACTCCCAGTCCATTTTTTAGCTTAGAGACAAAGAACTCCTTGTCTCACCATTTTTTCCACGCCAAATAGACACACCACACCATCATGAAGGGTTGGTAGTGGACGATCGCCGCGCCGCCGCACACGTGCGACAGTATTAATTATCAATTGCAAGCAAGTAGGAATGTACCTGACAGTATTTCTCCTTTTCCTTTTCAGGATAGCTACAGAGGAGGGAAACAACTAACCTGATCAGCTGTTGAAGGAGTGTAGGTGATAACACATGACATTCCAGCTGTTGTTGCGACCTGAACGTGAAAATTTTAGTTTCTTTCAGCGTTTGATTTTTCTATATTTAATTTTCTCAATTATTTCTTTCAACGGGAGTGTTGCATGCTAATGTCAGAATGTCAGAACACAATTGTCATGTGTATAAACTAGTGATAAAGCAGTCTATCATTTGCATGACTAACTCAGTAATATTTTATTATTTTTGTGAAACAATATGATTTTCCACCAAAGAAAAAAAATGTGTAGCTATCTTTGACTCGAATCAAAATATCTTGGTTTGAAGTCAATCAAATCTTAGAATTTAGATATCTACCTGTAGACCAATGACACTATCCTCCACCACCAAACAATCCCTCTCTGACACACCAAGCCTCTGCAAGAAATAAAGTTTCAGAATAAATCCTGATAGAGTCCAAGTAGATTAAAAGACGACATGGCTACAAGGATAAGCTAAATTTCTCAGTACACCTGATTTATGATTCATGTCATGTTAACTACCTTGGAAGCTGTCACATAAATTGATGGATCTGGCTTCTTTTCCTTGACATCATCACCTGCATGTAAAAAAAACAAAAGAACACTATACGGATCATAATATATATATAAACAGAAAGTGAAAATGGTAAACACTTGAAAAAACAGAAACAACCTAATAAGTGACTTATTTAACTGAAACCAGACAAGGCAGAATGAAAGCAACATGTTCACTTAAATAAAAAAATATCCCTCATGCACCAATTCACCATATCTCATAAAAAAATGAAGAGTTTAATTTAACGGAAAGTTTCCAAACACAAAAAAATAATAATAATAATTCACTTGCAAGAAATAACAGTAAATTAAACCAAAGTGATACCATCTAATGTTCAATAAGCCTTGCACATCCCATGACTAAGGACATTAGACATGCCAAATTTTAAAGTTGTCGATTATTGACGTACCTGCAAGAAATCAATCAAGGCCTTGAAACCGCTCCTATAACAAGGAAGAAACAAGAAATGAAAGAATAGAAGTGGTTGAAGCATGAAAACAAGGACACTTTTTAATTGTATGGTGGTGGAAAATGATAGTGGATCTACCATTCCGATAAGCTTCTCAAGATAGAGTATAACTGAACTTTTAGTTGCTGCAGAGCAAACAACCAGCTTTTTTCCCAATAATTTTGGAGAAATTCTTCCATAACCATGTACATCAATCTCACGGTTCTTGAACCATTACAAGAGGCATGGCTCGACCTCAAGATAACTCGGATGTCATGGCTCTTGAGACCTTTTTTCTCCATTATCAGGAGTTGTCAAGTTTTTATCAAGCTTCTCTTCGAGTGATTGTACTTCTATGGTTCTTCTAAATTTTTGCAGTCCAAAGTTTCCCTTATATTCGTCATTTATTGTGTCTTAAATTTACTTAGAGTAATTGATCAATCCATATAAAATGCATCTAAAAACAAAATTCTTCAAAAAAACACTCCATAGGTTGGTAGCCCAAGCCTAATATATAAAAGGGTCCAAGAAAAATAGGCTCAAACATGATAGCCCAAATTCAATACTAACAAGATAATTTTTTAAGGACCCCACATGAATCGTTTAGTATTATATACAAATATAAAATATGTTATTTTACATATAATACAACTCAAAGTGTTATAAAGATGAAATTACACTTCAACCTCTTATTTCCACAAAAGACAAGATTCATGAGTTATAAATATATTATAAATATTCAAGTCAAAGGTTTATAATCTTTTTTTAAAAATATTTTTTAATATATATATTTTCAGATTTTACCTCTCTAAAATATTATTGCATTCTCTCTCTTTGCAGAGTTATTAACTTTATTATTGGAGAGTCCCCAAGTTTATAAAAGGAAACCTTTTAAAGATATTAACCACCAATCAAATGACTTACTAGACACCATCTGCTACTAGATACAACAGTTATTAGTCACCTAACTTAATATATATTATTTTCTATTACCACAATTACCGATCACCTAACTTATCAAGCATTACTTGCTCCTAGTTATCAAAATGACTTTTCATATTAAGTCATCAAATATCTTGACTATAGAGAATATATCATATTATTTAAATTAAAAAATTAACCAATTATCCAACAGATTAACATTATTTCTGAGCAACTTAGATTTTGAGACTCATCAGTAATACATATAAAGTTATTCCTATCATCTTAATATTTATATGTTAGATAAATCAAATATTTAGATTTCATAAACACAATTTTTTTTATTTTTTTTGTTAGCCGTGGGTGTTCAAGTCAGCTTACACTCACCTCGACTAATCCCCTGTGACCTTGAAGTTAACAACCATAAAAGCCTTTAGTGGCCTTGAGGTTTGTAAGACTCAAACTGGTGACTTTTGGGGAGCAAACTCCATGACTTAATTAATTGAGCTACATCCTTCAAGATTCATAAACACAATTCTTAACCCAAAAAAAAAAAAAGGAGGAGCATAATGTGTATATTATAAGCTATAAAGTACATGTTTTAATACACAATAAAAAATACATACAAATTACATTGCATTTCTAGATATATTCACAAATAACTTCAATTTATTACATCAAATAAGTTTATGAATTATTTTTTTAATTCTTGATTGATTACAAATATATCCAAGTGTAGTGGTTTTTAGACAAGAAAAAATTAGAAATCATTTTTTTTTAATTTCAATCCAATATTTATAATCTGGAGTTGGCCATTATAAAGGAAAATAAAGGAAAAGGTGTTGAATTTGGATCGAGGTTGAACCGTCCATGATGGATAAGATAAGTCCACAACCAATATACAAAGAATATGCGTTCAATAACATAAAATATTTTTTCTTTTTTTTGGTATTTTTTATTTGTTGAAAATAAAAATAAACTTTTCATAAAAAAGAAAAAGAAATACATCAAGATTACAAGAAAATCAAAAGTAATCTTAGTATTTTATACTTGGAATAATCTAAGACAGAATATTAATTTTACTTTATTTAATATAAAAATTATCATAAATTAACAAAAGAAATTTATATTATATTATTAATAAAAATGAAATTTAAGATACTAACTAAATATGAGAATATATGTAAAAAAGTGTATGTATGTAAAATAAAAAAAAATATTGTTCATGTTTTTTTGTTTCATTTGAAAAACAGAGAAAAATTGTATAAAAAAACTGTAGAGAATCTCTAAAATATATTTTTTAAACTTGGTATATAGTTAAAAAAACTAATTTATTAGTTCTTTAATGAGATAAATATTATATTCGAAGAGTAATTAGTTGAGTTTTTCTCTTTCTAAGTATTGCTCTGTATGAAAAATGTCTCCGAAAGTTTTGCACGTTGATTTTGATTTTGGAAAAGAAACTAATTGTGAGAATTGATTATGGGTGATTGTTTTTTTTTGTTCAGTTTAGTTTTTATAAAAAAATAAATAATTAAATTAAAATATTATTTTAAAAAAAATTAAAATTGGTTTAAATCGACTGGTTTTGGTTCAGTTATGTTTGTTTTTAGGATAAAAACTGGTTCAAACTGGTTTGACTTGGTTTTTTCCCGGTTTGACTCGATTTTTTTCGGTTTGAGTTTGGTTTTTTCAGTTTTAAATTTATAAAACCGAACTGATTATTTTTTTTTTAAATTTTAATCAATTTAATCGAGTTTTTTCATGATTTATTTTTTTCAGTTATCTTTTCTAATTTTCTTGATTTAATTAATTTTTAAATTTTTTTCAAACCACTATAATTTACGGACAGAAAATGAGAAGCTCTGTCAGCTCCCTGAAAATTTCTTTACACGTGTTCAGGGCATCTACGTGTCTTTCCTCTGTGATTGCTCATTGACCCCTATGCACGTCAAAGAGCAAAATCCTGAGGTTTTCCACAAACTCTACGGTTTGGAGTAAGGTAAATTTCTTGTTAGTGTATTTTTTAAAAATATATATTAAAAAATTAATATTTATTTTATTTTTAAAAAATTAATTTTAATATTAACACATTAAAATGATTTAAAATATAAAAAAATAATTATTTTTCATGCAAAAACAAATTATCAACAAGTAAAGGTCATTCACAAATGTTCAGGTGTTTCTCAACACATGCCTCAGAAGGTCCGACCATTATCATTAATAGACTCAAAACTAATAAAACCACAAATCCGAAGTCGTTGTTCTGGTTCCTATACAACGCCAGAATGTGGTGTGTGAACAACACGCGCCCAATAAGAATGGGGTGTGAAAAAGCCATCGTTCCCGTCAATTATACATTTGTGTCCTAAGCATATCATGCAGATGCAGAGGAATATTAAGTAATATTCTAAAAGGCTTTCCCACCCTTTTCACTTTCTTTATCTTTAATATAATCACTTATTAATATAATATCATTATCGTTATCATTATTATTATATAACTGTTTCTTTCTCTTTTTTTTGTTTTTATTTTTTTTAATGAATTTTTTTTATTTGATTTAATTTGTTAATGTTAAATTTTTTTATTTAGTTATCAGATTTTCATGATACGGATCCTGGATTTAATGGGTTAACCTGATTTGACGAGTTAACCTGGATTTTTTTTAATTAATTTTTTTCATTTAGTATAGTTTGTTAAAGTTAAATTTCTTTCTATTTAATTATCAGACTTTTATGACACGTATCTTAGGCTATACGGGTTAACTTGGTTTGATGGGTTAACCCAGTTAATTCTGGGTAAACCCGTTAATTTTTTTTTTATTTAGTTATCAAATTTTCATGACGCGAATCCTAGGTTTTACGGGATAACCTGGTTTAAAGGGTTAACCCAATTAATTCAAATTTCTTTTTCTTTTTCTTCATTAGTTTTTTTCTTCTTGTTGATTTTTTTTTTGTTTTTTTAATTAATCTATTTAATTATCATACTTTTATTACACGACTTTATGGCTAGATGCACATCCAATATTCTTGGATCCAGTGTTATAGTCAAGCTCACTTAAACATGGGTGATGCAAGTTTAATGTTATTATTAATATTATAAATATTACTCTTAGATCAGGCGTTGCAGCCAAACCAAGATTTTTGGAAATAGCTTTGCAAAAAAACCCAAAACTTTTAAATCTTAGTTTTTTTTTATGCAAAAAAAATGACCCGCAGTATCGCGCGAGTCATATAACTAGTATATATATAACCATCGTTATAAGAATATAATTTAAATTCTTTTAATGACTTGGAAAAACTTTTTGAATAATTACAGGTACCAAAGCAAAAGAAACTAAAAGAGTTTTTTTTTCTTGTTAACAAGTTGTTCGGTCAAAATAATTGGGTCACAGCCCAATTTCAAGACAAAACAACAAGTTATGTGGTCAAAACAATTAGGCCGTAACCCAACTCAAGATAAGATAGTAATATCCATCCTTAACCGATTAGGACACAACTTGATTTTAAAAACAAATAATTTGTTATCCCGTCAAACCTATTGGGCCGAAGCCTAACCCCAAGTTCAAACAACTTCTTAACCGGTCAAATCAATTAGGTTGTAGCCCAACTCCAAAACTAGATTATTTGTTGTTCTCTCACGACTGTCTACTAGATAGATATTTTGGGTCTGACTCAACCGAGCATGTGATCTGATAACTCATTGGCTCAAAACAATCAATATAGATTATTGATAAAACACTTAGATAAAAGGCAAGAAAGAAGGAAAGCTATCACACCAATAGATGTTTATGTTCACTACTACGACTATGGGTATATTTGAGATTATAATAATGATGTAGTTTAAAATATTTTTTATTTAAAAATATATTAAAATAATTTTTTTTTATTTTTTAAAAATTATTTTTAAAATCAGCATATCAAAACGATCTTAAAACATTTTATAAACAATATTTTAATAAAAAAAAATCAAAATTTTTGAAAACACGGTTCTCAAATACACCCTTATGGTATCGCCTAACATCGTTAAGCTACCCATTTTAGAAGTAACTAAATACATTGTATGAGTGTTTCCATGAGCTAAATAAATTTTTGTAATATAAAATAAGTGATAGGTTTAAAAAAATCAATCTCCAAGTTATTAGTTAAATTGATAATTTAAATATTTATAAAAAAAACTGAAAGCAATAAATAAATCGACTAAAAGAAACAATGACAAAAAAAAAAAGAATTACTCCCGAGCCTATTTTGATTATCAATCAACTCAATACTAATCTAATTAAAAAAAATCAAGAAAAAATAGAGAGTCAAACTTCAAAAAAACAAAAGACACCAGCTTAAAACAAATGAAAAAAACAAGGCATATTTCCTAAACCTAGTACAATCAAAAAAAATTTACAACTTGTTAAATTATAGATTCGAGTTCAATAAAAAATTTTTTAAATATCAACAAGTTTAATTTTGAAGGATGAAATTGTTGAAAAAACTATTAATAGAAAAAAGTTTAAAAGAAAAAATATGATAGGAAAAACCAAAAAAATATGAAGAAAAAATTATTTAAAAGAAATAAAATTACAATTGAAAAATTTACGACCAAACTTGAAAGATTAAGAAAATCACAAAATTAAAATTAAAATTTATTTATAATAAGATGAATTCATATTTATCAATTAAACATTTTAAATAACCATACATTCATTACGTTTTAAATATCTATTCAGATATTTATTATTTAAATATTATCTATTACTTAATATAAAATAAAAAGGCATATACATGTATACATATTTTAAATCATCAAATTATAAATATTATATTCATATATACAGACACACGGGTGTGTGTGTATTAGATTTCAGATTTAATTAGATAATATTTATACTTCATTAATTATTTGTTAAATGAAATAATTTTTAAAAAGAATTATCCGTTTTATTTATATAATATTCACCCCGCCCGTACTAAATTGTGAATTGTACTATGTACAGGCATCATCCACCCTTAGCAGTTAGCTCTATTCAAACTGATAAACGGTAAACAACAACTACCTGTCTTTTCACACTCACACAAGTGTCTAGCACGCGATTTAAATTTCATTTCAACCCTTCTTTAACTGTATCCCTTCATTCCAATATCATTTTTTTTTTTTTTTTTGGAAAAGCACATAGAAAAATTTAACTATTTATTTATTTTAAATTTCTTATCTTTTATATTTTTTTTTGATACACACACATATAATTTTAAAAAAAATATAAAAAAAATATTTTAATATATTTTTAAATAAAAAATATTTTAAAAAATAATAATTATTATTATAATATCAAATAAACCCTAACTCTGATGTTAGTACAGGTGTAGCAAATAAGAAAAAAAATTTGCTTACTTTTAAATAAGTTAAATATCCTTTGGATAACACTATAGTTACACACCTAAAAAACATTATACTAACAATTTTGTTCCTTTAACTAGAAAAATTAACACCAGTATTTAAAAGTATTAAAGTCTTTTCACATGATTAATTAACCATTATCAAATTAATCATGGACAAATAAGATTTTTTTTCATTTCAATTATACAGTGAAACAACTAAAATATCATTAAAAGCCAAAAAAATAAAATTAAACTAGCGTCGAATGGTATTTTTGTATTTGCACAAAGGCTTTTTTTTATTTTTTTTCTCTCTCCTCCTCAAAAGTTATAGTTGGACCTTATTTGTTGTTGGTATTTTAACTTCCTTCCTTATTCTTTTTTTTAAAAAAAAATATTTTGTTCTTGGTTTTTTTATAGAAGTTTTATTTATTTTCAATTTCATCATTCCATTTCAATCTGCTATATATTATCTTTTTCAATTTGATCCTCATTATTTTGATTTCTAATTTTTTTTGGTCCTTTTATAAAATTTTTATTGGTTTTTAATCTCATCATTTAACCTAAATTGATGGTATCATATTTTTCAATTTGATCGTCATTATTTTTATTTATATATTTTTTTGGTCTTTTTATAAAAAATTTATTATTATTTTCAATTTAACCCTTCAATCAAAAATCTGTTTTTATTTTTATATCAATCTTGAACATTCTTTTTATTTTTTGGGTGCTTTTACTATATTGACTTTTCTTTTCAATTATGATCCTCATTCTTTAATTGCTATTTTAAAAAAATTCTTTTGTATAATAATAATTATTTTTTTCAATTTCATCCTTTAATATTTGATTGATTTGGGATTGAACATCATGGTCTTTCTAGATAGAGTTAAAAATAAGTCAACTATATAAACAATTTATATCTAAAGTTAAAAATAAGTCAACTATATAAACAATTAAGATTTACTCATGATATTTTTTTTTTTCAAACTCTAGATTCCAAAAGCATTCTAAGTAACTTAGTAATATATATATATATATATTAACACCAGATGATAGACACATCATGAATGAGGCAACCCACCCCTAAACAAACAAGAAAATAACAACTTAGAAAGTCACCGAGAACATTAATTATGCCATTATACCCCTTTAATCAGAGATTTCTTGTCATGGCTGACAAAATCTGCGTAATGCGTTCTATCTTTAAACTATATATTTACGAATCAATTCAATTTTTCCAAAATTTTTTTTCTAGAGATTGAAAAGACATCTAATAGTCAGATTAAAAAAAATGGCTTTTTGATATTGGTTTTGTTAATGAGCACATTGGTTTTTACTTTTTAAAATATCTTTTAAAAGAAATTAATTTTTTTTATTTTTGTATATTTTAAATTAATTTATTTGATATTTTCATATTATTTTGATATATTGATGCTAAAAATAAATTTTAAAAAATAATAATAAAATATTATTTTAATACACTTTAAAATAAAAAATATTATAAAAACTAACCACAACTACAATATTACACATGCACTTGAAAAAAAACTTGATTTCACAGTTGTTAAACTGGGTTTAGAGTTGAGTTTGAAGAGAGGTTTCAAGTTTATATTTTATATATTGAAATAATATTTTTCTATTTTCTTAAAATTTATATTTTATATCATTATTACATTAAAATGATTTAAAAATTTTAAATATAGTGGAAGGTGATAGCTTTACTTCAAGCAAAAAATAGAAAAGAAATCCCAAAATATTATTTTCAAAAATCGAAAAATATACTGAACAATGCTCTCGTTTAATGCAGTTGAATACGCTTTTGCCCCTTGTTATCACCATGCAGACACAGAGAGAAAAAAAAGGAAAAATGCATGAAGTGTTGGCCGGCAAAGGAATCTTAAAATGACGAAGGACAAACTATTATCAGATTAATTTAAGCTAACCCCTCTATATAAATAGCACAAAAACCATCTTCATTTCTACAAAAACCATAGTTATACAAGCATGGGTTCTTTCAACAACAAACCCCATGCAGTCCTCCTTCCCTACCCATCACAGGGCCATGTTAATCCCTTGATGCAGTTAGCCAGACTTCTGCATTCAAAAGGTTTCCACGTAACTTTTGTCAACACTGAGTTCAATCATAGACGCTTAGTCCGGTCTAATGGGCCAGAGTTTTTTAAGGGCTTGCTGGATTTTACGTTCGAAACCATACCTGACGGATTGCCCCCTTCCGACCGGGATGCTACCCAAGATATTTGGGCCCTGAGTGATTCTGTCAGGAAAAATTGCTTGGATCCGTTCAGAGAGCTATTAGCTAAGTTGAATTCATCACCTGAGTTGCCTTCTGTTACTTGCGTGATCTCTGACGGGCTAATGAGCTTCGCAATTGAAGCTGCGGAAGAATTGGGCATCCCTGAGATTCAACTCTGGACTGCCTCAGCTATTGGTCTGATGGGATTTTTGCAGTTTGAAGAACTTGTGGAGAGAGGCATTGTTCCGTTTAAAGGTTCACTTTACTCCTTCAAAGCACTGTTCTTGCGTCTTCTTTTTCTCTTCTCTTGTTTTCTAGTGGACTTTATGTTTGTTATCAGAAAACAACGTATGGCATTGTCTTGACTGGCCAAAATCTGCTGAAATATTTGGGAAGGATCTTGATACCAGTATCATATTGTTCTTAGGTTTACCAGGATTCCAATGCTGTCGAAGTATGGTTTTTTTTGTTTTTTTCCCTTTTTTTATTAGTTGCGTCATGGAGTGCACTCCCTTTTTCTAACCTCTTTTGCGCAAGCAAAATCCCAACAACTATTCACATTTTGTTCTGTTCGACGTAAAGTATTATATGGCTCAGCATCCTTGACTTCCCCTCGTGTGACAGGATTTCTTTGTTAATGTCTTTCAGGTGAAAACTTCATTAATGATGGAACCCTTGACATGCCTCTTGGTTGGATCCCTGGTGTAAAAAACATTCGCCTCAAGGACATGCCAACCTTGATCCGAACCACTGACCCAGACGACGTAATGTTGAATTTCATGAGTGATGAAGCACAGAATTGCTTGAAAGCTTCTGCTATTATCTTCAACACATTTGATGAGATCGAACACGTGGTGCTAGAAGCAATTGCCACCAAGTTTCCTCGCATTTATACTATAGGCCCGCTTTCTTTGCTCGAAAGGAACATGCCTACAACAGAAGCAAAGTCACTTAGGTCTAACTTATGGAAGGAAGACTTGAAATGCTTTGAATGGCTTGATAAACAAGAGCCAAAATCAGTGCTGTATGTGAATTATGGTAGCATAACAGTCATGACAGACCAACAGTTCGAAGAATTTGCGTGGGGGCTGGCAAACAGCAATCATCCATTTTTATGGATAGTTAGGCCTGACGTGGTGATGGGAAATCCTGGATTCTTACCGAAAGAATATCACGAGGAGATCAAGAATAGAGGGTTCCTAGCACCCTGGTGTCCTCAGGATGAAGTACTTTCTCATCCATCAATTGGAGCTTTCTTGACACACGGTGGATGGAATTCTACCTTAGAGAGTATATCTAGTGGTGTACCTATGCTTTGCTGGCCTTTCTTCGACGAACAGCCGATGAATTGCCGGTACTTGTGCACCGTTTGGGGCATTGGTATGGAGATTAACCATCATGTAAAGCGCGAGGAAGTTGAAGCCATTGTTAAGCAAATGATGGAAGGGGAGAAAGGGAAGCGGATGAAAAACAATGCTTTGCAGTGGAAGAAGAAAGCTGAAGCTGCAGCCAGTATTGGAGGCTCATCATACAATAATTTCAATAAATTCATAAGTGAGGTGCTGCATTTTAAAGGAAATATTCCCTGATCTTAAGGAATTAAATCTATCTCACATCTCTGTGGAATCCATCCCGTTGATTTATTCCACAAGAACGAGAGAGAGAAGTCGTTGTACTATAATTAGCTATATCTGTGCGTTATGGGAATTAATAAAACCAGCCGTGGATTGTATTGTATTGGTTTTCGTTCTTTTGGTAGCAAGTACTATTCTATTCTTGTATTAATTATTTTGGGTGAAAAAAATAGAATATGTGACCTGTTATTCAAATTCAGAAGCAAGGCACCTCTAGCCAAATCATACAGGTCCACAAAGCCCATAATGTCAACCATTTTCGACGGTTCTAAAATCATATTTGTCAGCACAAAATCAATCTCTAATCACTTCTCTCAATGTCTTCACACTATAGGTTATCCGTCTCTTTCCATTATATAGACAAATACTATAAAGAGTTAAAAGCTTCTCTCTCTAAGTTCACATTTTGTCTTATTCCAAGAAAAGAAATCCATCATCTCAAGCTTTATATGATAAATTCATGCAAAAGTCCTTAGGAAAACAATTAGGGGCAAACTAGAATTTATCCTTAAATTACCATGTATTGTGACGCATTAACATAGTCAATTTAATTTAGAGGACATGACATCACGCCATTTGGAATCAGTGAGTGCTTCAATGACACTCGTAGGTTTCAATTAAGGAGGATAGAAGAGGGTGTTTAGTGACTACGAATGATTTTTTTAGCTTATAGATCTCATTCATGGATTACGTAGTCATTCTGTGGGTTCGCACTTCTATATGTTCAAAAATAACAGGTTCATGCTCTTCTAATGGATAAATTTGGCCTAAAATCAAGGTAGAAGAAAAGGAAGTACTTTCTTGGCAGGGAAGCGGTTTAGGAGATGACCCGTTCATGGATGATGGCGAGATGAAAGCACCCAATTCTAGAGATTCTGTAGGTCTAAGAGGAGGCAAGAGGACGTGTGGCAATTAGATTAGTATAGCCGAGAGTTAAACATCTTTTGGGTATTGAGCTCAAGAAAGAGATATACGTTTTGGGAGAGTGAGTAACCCATGGATATGCATGATTAGGCCCTAGGCTTAAGTTTATGTTTATTATAAGGCCTAGTTACTGGATAGCACAGGCAACCAAATTGCTTGAGTTTAAGGTAATTTCGAATTTGTTTGAATAATTTTTCAAACAAAGATTTATTATTCAAAGTCGAAGTGGGCATTCGATTTATAAGGTAGGTAGCGATTTAAAACACATATGGCCAGTATGAGAGAGGCATGTGAGCATCCGTGAGTAAGGTGAGGTCAATCTTAACAAGATAGCGATGTCGTCTTTTAGACATATCATTTTGTTAGGAAGTATGGGGAGCAACTGTGTAATGACTAATCCCATGAACTGAAAGGTAGGATCTGAGGCTAATATATTCCCCACCATTGTCGAAATAAAGACTTTTTATTTTTATGCTAAACTTATTTTCCATAAGATTTCAAAATTGCAGAATTTTTTTTTTTTAACATTTAATTTTTTAGTCATAGGATAGAGCCAAATGTATTTGGTATAGTGGTCACCAAAATAATATAATATTTTGAGTCATTAATACCATTTTCATGAGATGGGCCCCAAACATTCATGTAAATCAATCCCATGAAAGCAGTGCTAATGAGACTATGAGTATTAAAAGGTTGACAATGAGCTTTGTTTTGAGAACATGAATAACAAAGAGATAAATGTTCATTTTTATTGGTAGGTAAAGAAAAAAAATGAATTAAATGATGAACCAATTTTGACAATGGATGACCAAGTCTTTTGTGCTATCCATTAGTGGTAGTACATTCATTAACATAAAAAACGATATTTTTGGAGTTTGGTGGTAGATGCTCTAGAAATAGGTACATTCTTTCTTCACATTCACCTTTGAGTGGTGTCGTCCCTGTGATCCAATTCTTCACTAAAAAATAAATAGCATGAAATTCAAGGTAAACATTATTATGCTTGGTAAAATGATTAATGAAAATAAGAATTGTTTTGAATTATGAGAACACAAGGGGTATTATGTAAATGAAAGACATGTTTAGATGATTCAAAAGATAATAAATCGATATGAGACACAGGCAAACCTGATCCATCACCAATGACCACCTCATCAGTACCAGCATATTTAGAATTAATCAACATATTAGAAAGATTAGTGTTTATATTATGAGATGTCGTTAAGTCAACTAGCCACTTTTGATTTTTTTTTTCCTTTGAAGGATGCTAATGAATTCAACTGAAGATATTTTTGGTTGTACGGCCACTAGATCACACAATTAGCACTCGGGCTTATATTTCCTGTTGCAGGGTCAATTTTTGTTGTGCCCATTATTGCTGCAAGTCTTGTGAATGAAGACTTAGGGCTTTGATTTATGTTGTACAGGGTCACCTCCTTGCTGATAGGAGTAATTAGCAGTGGGAACAAATGTTGCCGCCGATTGATTATCCATGCTTTATTTTTCCACTCCGAAGCCTTTTGCCTAATTGGCTTCCACCCGCAATGTGTTAGGAAAACGCTGACAACTGATTGACGTGCAAGAACTTGATAACAATCCTCTGCAATCAGATTGCAGAATCACCCATCACTACACCAGGAATGATTATCCATGAAAACGGATGTTTTCTATTTGCCAAGCCCCAAGCAAATTCTTTCAAGTGTATGCATGTCATCATTGTCACACTTCCATAATTTATGTGCACGACAGAATTAATCTCTCTTTTATCAAGCCAATCAAGACAGTTCGAATCTTCTTTCTATAAACTTGAACCAAGTGACTTGGATTTACTTTCAGCTGGGATATGCTTTGCAAGCAAGGGAAGAGGACCTATTGCATAAATGTTAGGGGACTTGGTAGCAATTACAACCTCTAAAGTTCAATTAATTTTCTGCTTCTGATCCCATAAAATCAAACATTATTTCATTGTTTCAGGTTCTGATAAAGGTCAGCATGTCGATTAGTCGGTGTTACTCCGACCAGGGATCCGATCAACAGGTGTATCGCCATCTTGGATAGCAGAAAATAGCTGAAGCAAGAAAAGTAGAGAACTACACACGTTTGAATGAAATGATCCCTCTTCTCGCGAGTTCACTGATATGTAAATATCCCACGAAGCTACAAGCTGAGGCTGACCAAAACTGAACATGGGGAGTGTTAAAACTCTTCTACAGCTTTTATGCAAAAGCTCACGATTCTAGCAGAGATTATGGAAGTACAGGAAGCACTTTAGATTATGAATTCAACTTCGTAAGTAGCTCTTTAAATGGGGCCAAACAATTTTTCCTTGTTGAATCACACAAGGATGGAACATCTTGTGCTGCATCAAAATCAGATGGTGGCAAAGGCAAACCATCTGGTATGGTGTCAACCAGAAAACAGGCAGGCCTTTAATAGAATCTGGTCCTCCGGACCTGATTAATCGCCTATGGTTGAACTCAATGTTAACAAAGGTTATGTGAAAGCCTCTCGAGTATAAAAGCTTTGCTAAGTGCATCAGAGGGGTAACAAGACCTTCCCAAATTTTGAAAAAGAAGGGAAAGATTCACAATCGATTTAGCACCACATGCATAGACATTATCTATGGATGGATAATGTAAAATTCAATGATGTCATATCGTAGAAAATAATTTGAGTGTTCTTGAGTATGATAATTTGTTTGTTCTTGAGTTTTTTGCACAACCAGATGCTATAGACTTGTTGAGAAGAAAATGATCCCCCCAGCAATAGAGTTCTTGTGAAGCTGTGCGCGCGAGAGAGAGTATGACCTGTATCACATCTTGCAATCAAATTTCCTTTCATCTTTACAATTAACGTGAATGAGTAATTAAATACTCGACTATTTGTTGATGTTTCGATTATTTCCTACCATCATACACTGTTTTGTATTTGGAATAGACCAAAGGGTTGATTTGAACAAAAATACAATACAATGGTTGATAGGAACCTTTTGAATAGTGATTTGCGGTATACAGCCAACGCGTTGTGTAAACTCTACGGGTTCTGAATATTTCAATCAAGCAAAATGCTGAATTTCCTAGCTAGCTGGCAGCAACAACATTTTGAAGCAACAACTCCAAGTCTTTTAATCTGCACAGTTGATGAGAACCAAATACTGGATTCGATATCAACGAGAAGAAAGGGGCAAAAAGGTCCACTGTATGCCATACCAATTAAATACGCATCATACCTCACATTACTCAAATCAGGGTAAATTGCTATTGCATCTTTGAAATCCTGAAATGAATGAGAAGTTGACGTATTAATTATCAATTGCAAGCAAGTAGCAATGTACTTGACAGTATTTCTCCTTTTCCTTTTCAGGACAGCTACAGAGGAGGGAAACAACTAACCTGATCAGCTGTTGAAGGAGTGTAGGTGATAACACATGACATTCCAGCTGTTGTTGCCGCCTGAACGTGAAAATTTTAGTTTCTTTTAGCGTTTGATTTTTCTATATTTAATTTTCTCATTTATTTCTTTCAACGGGAATGTTGCATGCTAATGTACTTATTTAAGCTTCAAATGAGCAATGGTCGAACAGAATGTCAGAACACAATTGTCATGTGTATAAACTAGTGATAAAGCAGTCTATCATTTGCATGACTAACTCAGTAATATTTTATTATTTTTGTGAAACAATATGATTTTCCACCAAAGAAAAAAAATGTGTAGCTATCTTTGACTCGAATCAAAATATCTTGGTTTGAAGTCAATCAAATCTTAGAATTTAGATATCTACCTGTAGACCAATGACACTATCCTCTACCACCAAACAATCCCTCTCTGACACACCAAGCCTCTGCAAGAAATAAAGTTTCAGAATAAATCCTGATAGAGTCCAAGTAGATTAAAAGACGACATGGCTACATGGATAAGCTAAATTTCTCAGTACACCTGATTTATGATTCATGTCATGTTAACTACCTTGGAAGCTGTCACATAAATTGATGGATCTGGCTTCTTTTCCTTGACATCATCGCCTGCATGTAAAAAAACAAAAGAACACTATATGCATCATAATATATATATATATATATATATATAACAGAAAATGAAAGTGGTAAACACTTGAAAAAACAGAAACAACCTAATAAGTGACTTATTTAACTGAAACCAGACAAGGCAGAATGAAAGCAACATGTTCACTTAAATAAAAAAAATATCCCTCATGCACCAATTCACCATATCTCATAAAAAAATGAAGAGTTTAATTTAACGGAAAGTTTCCAAACACAAAAAAATAATAATAATAATTCACTTGCAAGAAATAACAGTAAATTAAACCAAAGTGATACCATCTAATGTTCAATAAGCCTTGCATATCCCATGACTAAGGACATTAGACATGCCAAATTTTAAAGTTGTCGATTATTGACGTACCTGCAAGAAAGCAATCAAGGCCTTGAAACCGCTCCTATAACAAGGAAGAAACAAGAAATGAAAGAATAGAAGTGGTTGAAGCATAAAAACAAGGACACTTTTTAATTGTATGGTGGTGGACAATATTAGAGGACCTACCATTCCGATAAGGTTCTCAAGACAGAGTATAACTGAACTTTTAGTTGCTGCAGAGCAAACAGCTAGCTTTTTTCCCTAAAAAAGAAAGTAGTAAAAGAATTCAATCACAGCATACAACACCAAGGAACATTATAGAATTCCTTAAAACCAGTAAAATCATGATAGAAAGAAAAAAAAAAGCATAAAAGAGAAACAAATAGAACAAACTATAGTTCACAAAACACAACTGAGATGTTCTTATCAGAACCCATTTTCGTTACGAATGAAGAGATACATATCGAATGAGTTAACTCAATGAAGTTTGATAGAAAAAAGCATGTCGCATGACAAGCTATTACATTTCTCAAAATGGTAAAAATGTTAACTTACAGCAGCCTTAGCCTCATCCATCAACCTCAAAACCCCAGGCCTAGGCTCCACCTGATGAAAAGGATAATGTAATCCATAACATCATCATCCCAACAACAAAAGATTAATAAAAAGAAGAAGAAGAAATGGCTCCTTACAGTTCCAGATTTGATTATTTCTTTGTACCTTTCAGTTTTCCAATCCTGTAACGTTTTACAAAATTTCACTTGTAAGAGAAACTTAAAACAAAAGAATCTAAGCATTAATTAAGACCTGAAGAGTATCAATCAGCTTAGCACGGCTCTCATCATCCTCCGGTGGCTTCTCAAATAGGTTGGAAGACGGCCATCCATGCTCCTTAAAATACCTAATCATCAAAACCAAATTATTTATTTATTTTGTTGAATCTGGTAATAATAGTAGTAGTAGTAATGAAAAAACATAAAGAGAAGAATACCATCGCATCTTAGGTTTGCCACCACCGATACGATTCTGGAGCACATCATAGAAATCGGGAGACCAATTGAGAGGGAGAGAAGAAGAGCAGATAACATTGAAGTGAGCGAAAGCGTCATTATAAGCTTGGCGATGGAGGTGTTCAGATTCTAAAATAACTCCATCGCAGTCAAATATTAGAGCTTCAAGAGAAGCTGAAGCGGCAGAAGAAGAGACGATGTTGAGGTGACGAGAAGGAGGAGAGTAATGTTGTCGTTGTCGTTGTCGTTGTTTTATAGCGGTGGTTTTGAGGTGGTAAGGGAAGAGAGTAGGGGATTGAGAGAAAGAGAGGAAGTTGGAGTGAGAGATTAGCAGAGAAGAAGCCATGAGCAGCGAGTGACTGGCTCACTGGTCCGTCTCTGTGTCTGTGTGTGTGTGGAGGAAGGTGTTTGTTTTCTTGGGATGTGAAAGTGGCGGTCTTAGAGGCTTTGGCTTCTTTTTTCTTTTGTTTTTTTCGTGTGGCTGTGCTTTTGAGAACGCTTGCGAACGCGGCTACCGCGCGTTATCAAGATTTTTGAATTTGTTTTTTTTTTAAATAAATTAATTGTTTAACGTAAGGCTGGCCCAAAATTAAAAACCCGGTCTAAAACAATATGTGGAATTATTTTAGCCTTTTTTTACAATTTTATCATCCCAAGATATGTTGGAATTGTTTTATATGTTGGGATTTATTTGTCTTTTGTATGCTCCGACATATGCAAAGCATGTAAGAAAATTTTGACATTGAATAGAGATTAATACTATGAAATGGAATTTTAGCTTGTAGTTTTAAAAAATTAAAATGAAAATGACCAAAAATAAACAAAAAAAAAATAGAGCCTTTTCCATTTTAAATTTTCCAAAGGAGCAAGAAAACCATAATTTAGTCCCTAAAATCTTAATTTATCTATATTTAGTCCCTTTGGTTTTAGAGTTTTATATTTCATTCTAAACTTTTTTTTCTTTTTTTAAAGTCCAGTTTTTAAGTATTGAGAGAGCAAAGAGAAAGTCTTCAAAAAATTTAAAAAAAAAAAAAAAAAAAAAAAAAAGAGAAGAGAGGAAAGTCAATTGAGAATAAAATATTTATTTATTATTATAAATTTTATATATAACTTTCTCAAATTAATTATTCTTTTATTTTTTACTTCAATAATACAAATTATGATAAATTTTTATTTAAAAAACAATATTTATAATTTTAAAAAATGTTTTCATAAAACATGAATAAAGAAAAACACTTTTTGTTGGAAAAGACAATTTTTCCCTTATGAAAATTTATTGTAGTTGCTTTTTATATATGAATAAGAAAGAAAAATTTACTAACAATATATATTTGTTTCTCAAATATCTATTTTAAGTGCCACAATTAAATAAAAATAGATTTAAAAAACTGCCCCAACATCAAGCGGATAACAAGCTAGTATATACAATAACACCACCTCATAACTCATAATCCTGCAAATGAACACAAATAATTACAGTACCCCTAATGTTATTGTAACTAGCTGCTTCAGTTTTTCATCAACCTTGCAAGAGAATTTTCCAACAGAGGAAAAGAAGAATTTTCCAGGACCAAAAACCATGAATCTGTTACATGGTGCGTGGACAGTTTGTGCTGCGTCAGTTCAAAAGAAGCCTTTTGCTCACAGTCATGCAACTCTACAACATTGCTACAAGGTTGTGCCTCCACCATCTGACATAAGAGATGCAGCGGCGGCGGCGGCAGTAGGAACAACCCCTGTTGAAACACCTGGTTTTGACAAGTGCAGAAGCCTGCAAAATAAACACCAAAAGTTTCTGAAGAATTAGAGCTCGTCATCGACAAAATTCAAAAGAAAAATCCTTTCTACACCAACTATGAGGAATGCTAGTCTAGGAAGTTTCCAATTGCACACCGACAACCCTTGCTATGGGGTGAACATATAGGAAACTGTCCAGAAGGGATTGCAACTATTCATGTAAGGGTTCATAAAGCTTACGGTGCAAGATATTCGCAGAAAGACGACACTGCAGCAGCAACTTCGGAATAATTTTCAGACGTTGCAGGAGCTGTTACTTCTACCACCTGTATACCAAGGGTTACTGGCACAGTATCATCAATGGCATGTAGTTTTAGCATCTTATTAATAGAAGACACTGTGACAGTTATCCAAGCACCCCTTTTGAAATGGAAGGCAGATCCGACTCTTAGCAACTCATGGTCTAATTTGTAGCCAAGTGCATAAAACAATCGAAGCACATTCTTGCTTGCTTTGCTTTCAACCATATTCCTAACCAGAACTGAGATTTGCTCAGCACCAGCACCCCTCAGCGCACCCCCAACATGTTTGACCGTCCTATGGCATAAAAGAGACTATAAACACAGAAAGCAAGAAGCACACATACATCTCAAAAAATAATGAAAACAACTACAAATCTCAACCATCTGGAAAAAAATCACTTATCTTACCAGGGTTCAGGATGCTCAAGATTACACAACAGTCGAACCTCTGAAGTCACATGCCCTGAGAAAAAGAGCACAAATTTCCATGTTAGCATGTAAGATTCTGTAGATATCTACTTATAGAAAAAAAACTCCAAGACAAGTCCTGATATTTGATATATATTATGTTTCTGGGTCGACGCTATTGATATGTTTTCAGCTAACTATTAACTATAGAAAGATGATTTAAACTATACAAAGAATTGAATATAGCAAACTTGAGATAATGATGCTGAGGGAAAAGGTTTTAATATCTTTACTCAAGCACTTAAGAATTTGTAAGCACCACCCCTGCCAAAAATGTGAGCTTACCAAGGTTTGGACCACTTTTAAGGAATAATTCATGGACCCGTAGGTGTTCTTTATGAACACCACATAGACCTTGAAGAAGAATCTCAAGGGCCTCTACATGCTGCAACATAAAACAAAACAAAAAAATAATTAAGAACGGGTTCAAATATTTAAATTATAAATCAAACATTATGCATGTGTGCCTTCTATTTATAACAAAAAAACTAATCTTTAAGGAATATATGTAACAACCATCTAAATGGAAAAGCTTAAGAGACAACTTGACAGTGCTGAGATTTTCAAGTAAGAAAGTAAATGTACAAAAATCTCTACCAAGTCTACAATGTAAAAACACCAAAGATAGGTAACATGATAATGCTCAGATTTCAATTGCAAATACAGAAAACAAAATTTTCCAAACAGAGGAACAAAAAATATAAATTGGTGTAGAATGATGGATCAGAGTCCTGGCCTGGAATCTCCAAGAGAGATTGCTCAGTTTATTCAGCGTCAATCATTTGGGGAAATAATCAGAAATTCCATCTCTAACATATGGAACCGACTTCTATTTTTAGGAAGTTAAACGGAGCCTCTTATAACTCAGACAAAGCACGAAAATAAACAATATCAAGTAAATTATCCCAAAAAAGGATTGAGAAAACCAAAGACCGACTAGATAAATTTAAATAAATGTAAAATAATGGATCAGATTTGTGGCTTGCAATCTCCAAAGAGAAGATCGCTTGGTTTATTCAGCATCGATCATTTGGGGAACTAATAATCATCTCCATCTCTCTAACATGTAGAACAGAGTATCTTCTCAGTAAAAAAAAAAAAAAAAGCATGCTGAGTAATCATTGATATTAAAAGAAAGAACATGTAGCAAATACTGAACTAAAACCATTATGCATTAAATAAAATAAAAAACAAAACCCAGCATAGACACTTTATGAACTTAAATAGATGCAAAAAAATGGATCAGATTCATGGCTTGGATTCTCTGAAAAGAGAAAGATCACACAGTTTATTCAGCATTGATCATTTGGGGAAATAATCATTACTTCCATCTCTAGCATTCAGCGTCTACATCTCACCTTGGTAAAGAAAATAAAAATATTTGTACCAATTATTAACAGCAGAAGGATTAATATGCAGCCATTATTGAAATGATTATCTGGTAAAAAACAGACACATAAACATTTACAAATTAAATGGATGTAAGACTCCCTTGTCCTTAAAGAACACATACCTGTGTCTCTATAATTCCCTGTACCACACACTCCATCGTTACTCCCTTTATTTCATGTCAAAAACATTTCCTGCATAGAAATTCTCAACTTTAAACGAGAACCCAATTGCAATATGACAATGTAGAAACAAAAAATATCAAAAACAGGGGGGGGGGGGTTGTCGTCAAGGAGATGAATGGAATGGAATGGATTATTAAATCGGACTCGTCATCTTTTCTTTAATCATCACATGGAAAACCCAGATCACCATACTTGCAAAACAAAACTTTGAAAAAACAAAGATAAAAAGAATAAAGATGGTACAGAAAAGTTTGGAGGCTTGGCCGGTTACCTTGCGGGACGGAGATTAGTTCTGAAAGCTAAAGGGCAGCCTCTTTGAAGGTGGGAGAGAGGGGTGGTTTCGGGTTTTTCTTTCGCAGTCAGAAAACAGACTAACGATGATAACCCGACCCAGTTTTCTACATAAGTGGACTGGGTTCATCGAAGCTAGGCTTTGGCAACCCTGGCTTGTAGACCCACAGGCCCGCAACCTATTTGGCCCAACAAGAAAAGAGCGCCTTGCCGCCTTTACCGATTCTTTTCCTTTTATGGCTCGAAAAGAAAAGTAAAAAGCTCTTACCGTGTGAGATTGTGGCTCAAATAAAGATTAATTAAAATTTAATTTTTTTTATTTTTAAATTGTTTTAGTATACTAATATAAAAAAATATATTTTAATATATTTCTAAATAAAAATACAGACCTTCCTTGCTACTCAAAAGCTGCATATAACACCCACAGTCCTGAGTTGCAGGTCACGGTGTCCGGACTTGCTAGTGGTAAGTTTATATTTCTCTTAAGCTAGCTGAAAAATGACATTAAGGCTACAGAGAGATGTTGACCAGGTTAAATTGATGACCTTGAAGACTTGGAAAAGCCATTGATCTTGGAGGAGAAAACTGTTGTGATCAGTGACAGTGATGAAACTATGCAAGAACAGGAGATTGCTGGATTTGCTGGGATTGTTCTGAATTGATGTGTAAATTGCAGGGCTTTCTTGAGCAAAAACTGGAACAAGAGGCGTTCAGTATTTTTAATGGACAAATCTGAAAGACGAAAGCTTATAATGGTCAATATCTGCTTAAAAAATTCTAATTACCTTTCAAATATTAATTCAGTGGGACAACTTTTACTGGCTAACAAATACGCCTTTTGTTCATGACGACCTCAGCAACCGGGACGCTTCTAGGCTCTTTCTTTGCAGGAGCTTCTTTCTTTCTCGGGGTAAATCACTAATTTTATTTTTCTAGCTCAATGCATATTTTGTTCTTCCTGTTAGCGTTCAAAGGTCTGAATTTGTTTTCATGATCTTTGTGATTCAGGGGCATGGCTTGTTGCTTGAGTGAGTACTGGTATTAGCTGTCTCAGGAGAGTGCTGGTACATTTCCTACTATATTACTGGTAAAATTTAACAGTTTCTTCTCATTTTCCCTACGAAATCAGATTTATGTATCAGCATTTTCAATTGGAACGGTTGCAGTTCCCTCAGTGATCGTGTCATAGGTAGCGAGGAAATTTTTAATCTAGTCTTAGTATATCAATCGGACTAAGAGTTAACTCCAAGCCATGGAAATCCAAGTTTTTTTATATCTTAAGACTTTTTCCTGTGGCAGATTTTCTCAGTTAACATAACGGGGATTGCTGGGAGCTTGATGGTGCTACTGAACTGATGGATGCTTAGGCAGTTTCTTTTACGTTCAACTTTCTCAAGGGCTAGAGTTCCTCTGGTAAGTTAAAAACTTCTCAAGTCAGGCACAAACAGAAGCTGTATATTTTGCATTGCCCTGATGCAGCTAGCTTGATGGATATAGTGATGGTTTTCACTTTTCAGGCATATTCTTTGTGCACTCGGGATTCTCAATGCTGACAGTCCTATACGTAGCAAGATTTGTACGGGAAATTCAGAAAAGCATCTCAATTCATACAGTAGAAAGTTTTGAAGGTTGCAAGGATACTTTCAGGAGATTCTTTGAAATTGCTATGTGATTTCGGCTCAATCGCAATCCCTATTCGGAAGTGAAGAGGCCAGATTCTCAAAGGATTCTTTGAAAAGTATAAATTCATAGTTAAGAAAAACTTCATGGCAAGCCTAATGTCAGCCTGCTAAATGATATGAAAAGGACGAGGCCATGCACAAATTTCTTATCAAGAATGTCTCCTTCCTTCCAAGACGAGAGAGTCTTCGTTAGAAATTCAACCATGCAAGAGACAGAATGGTGTGACAGATCATTATGTGCTCGCCGGGGTCAAACGCAGGTACACTCTAGATAGGCTCAATCTGACATCCCCAAAGCCATTGACGGAAACAAACCCAAATGCAGAAAAAATGGAACAACCAAAGAAACAAAGGCAAACTCAAATGGTTAAACAGAAAGTCTGAGCTTGTCGACAAGTTAATTGCAGTTTTTACACTTGCTAAACGTTAACTCTTCTAGCCGGGACCCCAGATAATAGAGCCAAAAGGACTCGATAATACAAGTCTTTTACACAGTATGGAAGTTTCAATATGTACAATTAATGCTGACAACGTCACGTGTCTAAAGAATCCCAGGAAGCTCCTTTAATCACAATTTCAAAACAGATTAGGGAGAAAAATTACGATTATCATGATCGACATTTTGATTCATCTCTAATTAATTAGTTAGCTTAAAGGATTGTAAAAATGGTCACCACAGCGACATTTCCAACCCAGTGGCTTATAATTTGAGTACCTGTTATTACCTGCAGGATATGGGTCAAAAAAGGGATCGATGATGCTGTTTTTGGTTGAAACCGGCTGCGCTGGTCGGTTTGGATTTGGCAGAGTAGGCACTTGAACTGCCATGCAAGGGTGGCAACCATTGCATTTGTTGTGGCAACTTGGTGGGGTTGACCCTAACCTTGCCTTCTCCTCAAATGCTGCACCCTACTCGTGAAATTAAAACCTCAGTTAACTCGCACCATCAAGACAAACGAAACCATAAACTAGAGAGAGAGGGAGGGAGGGAGAGTTGTGATTTGAGTTGAGTTGAGTTGAGGCTTACCTCATGAGAAGCAATTGGAGTTTGCAGGTCGTGTTGAGCAAAACAAAAGACCGTAGAGAGCAGAAAATGTAACAAAACAGTGGCACTGAACAGAAAACATGGGTGATAAGAACCCATTATAGTCTTGAAATAAGGCTTTTCATGTTTCATGACCAAGAAGCAGTAGCCATGGCAACAAAACCGCTAG
Organism: Populus alba; assembly: GCF_005239225.2. Lineage (NCBI taxonomy): Eukaryota > Viridiplantae > Streptophyta > Magnoliopsida > Malpighiales > Salicaceae > Populus > Populus alba. The sequence continues at coordinate 12,422,590 of NC_133290.1, forward strand.
CAAAGATGTTAAGACCCAGCTGGCAGTTCGTTTCTTGAAACAGATCTCCCTGCCCACCACAATAATAAGCAGCTAAAGAAACAAAGGAGGGAGCTAATCTGGTTAGTTTTTGTTAATGGACATGAGTAATGAGAGTGGAGGGGGAGGAGTTGATGAATTAAATGGCGGAGTTAAGTGGTGGTTGGAGGAGGTAGAGAAAGATAGAGTACATCGTGATTGCTGCGAGAGTGCTGGCAGGGAGTGAAAGGAACAACACAGGAGAGGAAAACAAATTGGGAGAATCCACATCAGAAGTGAAGGGCCCTTCGCTTAAATTCCACTTTTAAATTAACGTATAGTTTTGGTTTCAGATCTCGGAATTTGGGGTTTGACTGCGATTGATTTGCACCTATGAATAGTAATCCTCGAAGAGAGGAAGATTTTTTCTTCTTTCTTGTGTCTCGGGCATGAAAAATGGAGAGCGTTTATTTGTCTCAAGTTGGTGTTTGCTTGTCCAGAATGAGGGTCCATGGGATCTTTGTGCATGATATGTTCTTTTGTCCTTAATCTGATAAAAATCAACCTCACAGTTTGAGAGAGTGTTTGGCTATGCATTTCAACCTGTGTTTCGTCAAATTTTGAAATGTTTTTTTTTTGCTAAAATTGAGTGTGGTTTATACTTTTTAGATCGTTTTGATGTGCTGATGTTAAAAATAATTTTTTAAAAATAAAAAAAATCATTGGCATGTATTTCGGCACGAAAAGCTATTTGAAAAGCAACCGCTACCACACTGCCAAATACACTCTTAGAATTTTTAGCAAGTGAGCTTGTAGCTCTAATATTAAGTACCGAGTTAATTAGAATAAAAGGATATTTTTTATTCGAACATGCAAACAGTATTAGACTTTCTAGAAGAGAAAATTAGACTTTAAATATGTTTAGTAGTGTGGTAGCGGTTACTTTTCAAATAATTTTTCGTACTAAAATGCATACCAAAGATGTTTTTTTATTTTTTTAAAATTATTTTTGATATCAGCACATCAAAACAATCTTAAGAGTACAAGCCGTATTAAATTTTAACAAAACACAAAGTTTTGAATTTTAACACTACCTTTGTTCTTTAGACCAGCCAAAAAAAACAAAAGAAGAAGAAGAAGAAGAAAACAAGAGAAAGAAAAAGGCATTAACAACTGTGTTTAAGAGTGTGATTATTATTATTTTTTATACTTTGTCCTTTAGACTAGCCAAAAAAACAAAAACAAAACAACAAAATGAGAGACAGAAAAAGGTCGAGTGTGTTTAAAAGTGTAGTTATTGTTATTTTTTAAAATATTTTTTACTCAGAAAAATATATTAATAATATTTTTTTAAAATAATTTTTAAGATTAACACATCAAAATAATTAAAAAATATCAAAAACATATTAATTTAAAATATTTTAAAAAAAATTTAAATTTTTTTAAAAATACTTTTGAAATGTAGTGTTAAATACGCTCATAATAGTAGACATTGGAAATTAATCAAATATAACATAAAGGTAATAAAAATACCTTAAAAAATAACATGAAATAAACTCTCTGCAACATCTGTTGGAGTCATTGGCGTAAAATTGCAGTGAGACAGACACCAAATTTTCCCTGTTTAAGCTTACATGAAGTCCAGAGCTTATAAGTGGCTGGGGAACAGAGATCATTCAAGTCATTATGATCTTTTTCTGCAAGTATATAATTTTTCTTGCCCAACTTATATATATGAAACTCTTATCTTCTTTAAATTGGAACCTACATTGGTTAGAAATGAAGAAAGTGGCTGGACAAATGAAGAAGATCCATGACCAAATAGATTAACCTTCTGCGTCCAGGAGAAGTCAATCCTTGTGTTGATTCTGTTGAACACCCTCAGGCATGCATCTAATGCAGGGCAATAAATAACAAGAATTAAAGTAAAAAAAAAAATTAGAAAAAAAAAAGAAGCTAAAGAAGAGAAGAAAAGAGATTGAAGATATGCAAAATCTGTAAATTTTCATTAATCATCAAAAGTCTCTTAACATTTAGAAAAGTATAGTATTAATACTAAAATCCTAACTAAAATAAGTGATTAGGCTTATGGCTCACTAAATAAAATACCCAACAATAATTAAATCAAGCCCAATAAATAAAGCCAAATTAATAAAACTCATCTAAAAGTTTATATAAATTAAATCCAAAACATAAATTAAAATCTAATTTCTCAATTGTTTGGGCTATTCTTCATTGTCTATAATCATTCACATATATAAATAATATTTCAGGTTCGGTATCCTATCAGTATCGAACTGCAATTGGCTTGAACAAGTGGTTATGAAGATAGAATCATCCATACATTTAGTTAATTGTCGCATGCAGAAGTTGAGAAAATCTGAGGAATTTTGGACTGCAAAAGATCATATAATTCCTCATTAAATGGCGATGCTCAAGTACAATAACTAGCTAGCATCGCTATACATGCTGAAATGTACAAGAATATAGATTATGACAAATCACCATTGCTGTAGTTTTATAATGAGATACGTACAGTAATGAAATATACTGTAACACAACTCACGAGTTAAGATTTTATAAGAAGAGGTGAAGGATGCAAGTATTGCAAAAAAAATGGTGTCTGACCTAATACATGAAACCTAAAAAAGAAAATAAAAGGAGTGAATCATGTCAGTGTTAAGTAGAAGTACAGAGGAGCTAACATGCCATGCAGAAAAAAGGAATCCGTGAAGTAGAAGGGTATTCTGTGCCTTCTTCCATCTTTTTCCTGACTTGTTGCTGTGATTTTACAGATACACAGAAGCAAGAGTCAAGCTGCTGGCGATGGACAGACCTTCATATGGATAGAGATGGAGACAGTGGCAAGTGAGTTGCCCAACGCGGACCGCACACGTTCCAAAAATGGGTAGAGAGAAGAAAGTTAAAAAAGGGTTTCCGGTGAAGATCAAAAGGAGCTTTTTCTTGGACAGTTTTCATTAATTACATAATGCAGTCGAGCAAAAACATGATTCTCACTGATGAAATGAAAAGGCCAAACACCACTTTGTAACTTCCGTATGAGGATCTTGTCTGCTTAATTTCTTAGCATAAAATCTTAATTACATGCTAACAATAAGCCAATAATATGGCAAAAGTCATAGTTGGATTGTACGTTTTTATGATTCAGAAGTAACTATCGGTTTATTACAATCCTAACTTATGATTCGAGAATCGATTACTCCTACGTTAACATAAAAATAGTATATAATCTTGCTGGCACTTAATAAATAACAAGAATCAAGCAATGCCTTGTTGCAAATTGGTTTCTGATTTGTTTGCAACGTAAAAAAATAATACTCAAACGCTACAAGGTATTTTAAAGAATAAAAAAAAATCCATAACATGACATTATAAGAAAAAAAAAAACTATTGATTACAAGTTCTTAGAAATCAAAATATAGAAATATGAAATAAAAAAAAAAATCAATGAAAACAATATTAAAAAAACAAAATACTAACAAAATCAATTGAGGGAGAATTGATTTAGAGTAAAACTATTAAGAACCTAGGTTGGCCATGTTTCAATTAACAAGGGGCAAATTCAGACAAAACTCTTTGATTTTTTTCTTTTTTTTAAAATGGTATTATTTTAACTTTTTTTTATAAAACAAAACGATTTGGTTGATTAAAGTTAACTCAAGGAAATCCACTCGACCCATGACCCGCTAATTATCCTTGATTGACTCCCGAGTAGAGCCTAGAAACTAAAGGAAAAACAATGAGAATTAAAAGAATAAGGACCTCATTTGAAAAAAAAAACAATTGAGAGGATAAACTAAAATTTTTAACTGAAGAGAAAAAATAAAAAATATATATATCAAATTAAAAATTGAATCTGAAAAAAAAAAAACTACAAATCAAGAGAATAGGGATCAAGTTAGAAAAAAAATCAAGATTATGGATTTAAGAATGATATTGAAAACTAATCAAATTTTAATATCATCAAATATTGAATTGAATGACAAAATTAAAAAAATCAATTTCTTTTTCAATTTAGTCCCTAATTATTTTATTTCATTTATTTTTTATATTAGATTTAGTTTTTATTGTTTTGATTTGTTTTTTAATTTTTTCATAACCGTAAATTCTACTTTATGATTTTTTTTAAGTTTGTCTTTCTTGATTTAATTTCGGTCTCATGACCTAAGTCGCTGATTTTGAATATTAGCACATTTTAAGTTCAGTTTTTTTTTTGTGCTTTATTATTTTTTTTCAATTTTATCATTTGATATTGGGTTATTTGGCTTTGAGCTTCATTATTTGTTCCACTTTTTTTTTTAATGAGTTTATCTTGATCTCATATCTCGGGTAGCAAATTAGTTGAGTTAATCTAGGTCGACTTGAGTTTTTTTTCTTTATGTTTTTTATGAAATTGATTTTTTTTTCTAGTTTCAATCTTTAAAATTAAATTATTTTCCCTTGAGCTTTGTGACTTTTTTACTTGTCTTTTTGTGGGGTTATCTCGAGTATGGGTGAGTCAAGTTAACTTGGTTTTTTTTTCAACTTTTTTTTTTATTAAACTTTGGTTTTTGTTGCTGACTCCTTTTAAAAAAATTGATTCTTTTTTTATCATGATCTTATATCACAGGTGGTGGGTAAGTAAATTTAGCAAGTTGACCCAAGTTTTTCTTTTTGACATCACTTTTTTGAAATTGATTTTTTCTTCTAATTCTATCCTTTGACATTGAGTTATTGGACCTTGACTCTTGTGATTTTTTTTTCACTTTCCTTTCTGTGGGGTTATTTTGATTTCATATCTCAGGTTATTTGTTAATCAAGTAAACCTGAGTTAACTTGGATTTTCATCGATTGCACATCTTTTTTTTTCATTATGTAAAATTTGACCTGACTTTGCGGCATAGTGTGAATCACCTATCTAGTAAAAAGTTAAAATGAAAGGATGATTTTTAACGATAGTCCACAATACAAATATTATGCACACATTTATAGTGCACTATGTACTACCGATGAAGAATTATTTTTTTATATATATTTTTGCACTGATCTTGAGAAAAAAAAAAAAAAGGAGAAGAGGGGGAAGAGATGGTGGCTAGAGCCATGTTGAGAGTCCAACGCCAACACACACCATCCAGGAAGGAAAAACTAGACAAGATGATTTTAGCAACACCAAAAAAGTTTACCATCTAGTCATGGAGGAGGTTGCATGCATAACCTCAACCTCGACAGCCTCATCATATGACGGCGCGTGCAATAAAAGTGCTGGACATTTTCTTTTTTATTTTCATCCTTGATTGTTTCATGCTTTCATTTTAGTTACAAATTTAAGAATTTTTTCTTCTAATTTGGTCCTCGATTTTTTAATAACTCTTCAATTTAATCCTAAATTTCATAATTTTTAATTTTTTTTCTTTTTTAACCCTCCCAATTCTTTTATGCCATTTCACTTTAGTAACAGATTTAAGGTTTTTTTTTTCTTTTGATTTGGTCCCTAACTTTTTTATAACATTTTAATTTAATCCTAAATTTCATCTAGCTCATGCCAATTAAGGCTTAATCAAGAAGAAAATAAGGGATAAGAAAAGAAAGAAACATGTTACCCAAATAGGTTACCTAATTGGGATCATGTTCATGACCTGAGTTGTGAATTTCACAAGTTAACCCAAGTTAGCTAGGGTTGATACAATATAGCATTTTAAAAAAAAAAACTCATTCGTAATTGATTTATAACTCTTTAATTTAGTTTCATATTCAATCCAGCCCAAAAGGAATTAAGACCTGGTTAGAAAACAAGGGGTGAGAAAAGAAAGAGACATTGCCTAACTAGGTTGCCTAACCCAGGCCAATTAAGACCCATTCAAGGTCTAATTAACTAGGGAAAAAATAAGAAAAGGAAAAAAAAACAAAAACAAATTGTTCAATCAAGTTAACCCATTGTGGTTATATTCATTATCCGAGTGATAAATTTCACAAATTAACTTAAACCCATATATTATGTCTTTGTTTTTTTTTTCCTTACAATTTAATATTTGAATGGTCTATTATTTAACATTTAACCCTGACAGGATTAGGCAAAGGTAATAACGGTGTGAATTTTCTTTTCTAACCAGATCATTAATCAATTTGCTCTTGACGCAATGATTTATTTATTTATTAATGTACACAACGCGGACCGCACACGTTCCAAAAATGGGTAGAGAGCAGAAAGTTAAAAAAGGGTTTCCGGTGAAGATCAAAAGGAGCTTTTTCTTGGACAGTTTTCATTAATTACATATTGCAGTCGAGCAAAAACATGATTCTCGCTGATGAAATGAAAAGGCCAAACACCACTTTGTAACTTCCGTATGAGGATCTTGTCTGCTTAATTTCTTAGCATATATAAAATCTTAATTACATGCTAACAATAAGCCAATAATATGGCAAAAGTCATAGTTGGATTGTACGTTTTTATGATTCAGAAGTAACTATCGGTTTATTAATTACAATCCTAACTTATGATTCGAGAATCGATTACTCCTACGTTAAACATAAAAATAGTATATAATCTTGCTGGAATTAATAAATAACAAGAATGAAGCAATGCCTTGTTGCAAATTGGTTTCTGATTTGTTTGCAACGTAAAAAAATAATACTCAAACGCTACAAGGTATTTTAAAGAATATAAAAAAATCCATAACATGACATTATAAAAAAATAAAAAATAAAAAATAAAAACTATTGATTACAAGTCCTTAGAAATCAAAATATAGAAATACGAAATAAAAAATAAATAAATGAAAACAATATTAAAAAAACAAAATCAATTGTGATTTTTTTTTTTTACTTTTCTTTTTGTGAGGTTATTTTGATTTCATATCTCAGGTTATCTATTAATCAAGTAAACCTGAGTTAATTTGGATTTTCATCGATTGCACATCTTTGTTTTTTGTTAAGTAAAATTTGACCTGACTCGTGGCATAGTGCAAATCCCCTATCTAGTAAAAAGTTAAAATGAAAGGATGATTTTTAACGGTAGTCCACAATACAAATATTATGCACACATTTACAGTGCACTATGTACTACCGATGAAGAATTATTTATATATATATATTTTTGCACTGATCTTGAGAAAAAAAAGAGAAGAAGAGGGGGAAGAGATGGTGGCTAAAGCCATGTTGAGAGTCCAGCGCCAACACGCACCGCACCATCCAGGAAGGAAAAACTAGACGAGATGATTTTAGCAACACCAAAAAAGTTCACCATCTAGTCATGGAGGAGGTTGCATGCGTAACCTCAACCTCGGCAGCCTCATCATATGACGGCGCATGCAATAAAAGTGCTGGACATTTTCTTTTTTATTTTCACCCTTGATTGTTTCATGCTTTCATTTTAGTTACAAATTTAAGAATTTTTTTTCTTTTGATTTGGTCCTTATTTTTTAATAACTCTTCAATTTAATCCTAAATTTCATAATTTTTAATTTTTTTTCTTTTTTAACCCTCCCAATTCTTTTATGCCATTTCACTTTAGTAACAGATTTAAGGTTTTTTTCTTTTGATTTGGTCCCTAACTTTTTGATAACATTTTAATTTAATCCTAAATTTTATCCAGCTCATGCCAATTAAGGCTTAATCAAGAAGAAAATAAGGGATAATAAAAGAAAGAGACATGTTACCCAAATAGGTTACCTAATTGGGATCATGTCCATGACCTGAGTTGTGAATTTCACAAGTTAACCCAAGTTAGCTAGGGTTGATACAATATAACATTTAAAAAAAAAAAAACTCATTCGTAATTGATTTATAACTCTTTAATTTAGTTTCATATTCAATCCAGCCCAAGGGCAATTAAGACCTAGTTAGAAAACAAGGGGTGAGAAAAGAAAGATACGTTGCCTAACCCAGACCAATTAAGACCCATTCAAGGTCTAATTAACTAGGGAAAAAATAAGAGAAGGAAAAAAAAAACAAATTGTTCAATCAAGTTAACGGATTGTGGTTATATTCATTATCCGAGTGATAAATTTCACAAATTAACTTAAACCCATATATTATGTCTTTGTTTTTATTTTTTTTCCTTACAATTTAATATTTGAATGGTCTATTATTTAACATTTAACCCTGACAGGATTAGGCAGAGGTAATAACGGTGTGAATTTTCTTTTCTAACCAGATCATTAATCAATTTGCTCTTGACGCAATGATTTATTTATTTATTAATGTACACAATAATCAATTGATTTAATCTACTAAACTTGTCAGATTCTTAATCTTTATTTTAAATATTTCATCGGGAAAAACGACACTAACAATTCTTTGTTATAGTAATTGATTTGTGAGATGGAATATTGGGGCTCCCGAGCCTTGTGCACATATAACCCAGGTCCCTCCCTCCTCGATCTGTATGCATTGACGTGAAACATCTCTGGAAGTCCTCCTGAAGATGATAGGATGAGTTATTTATTTTTGTATTTTAAAAATATTTTTTTAATTTTTTATTTTCAATTAATAATTTTTAGTATTTTTAAATTATTTTGATATATTGATATTAAAAATATTTTTTAAAAAATAAAAAATATATTATTTTAATATATTTTTAAATAAAAAATAATTTAAAAAATAATTTCATAAAAATAGTATTTCTTGTCCCTCAAAAAAAGACAAAGAGGATACGAGTTACTCTTGTCTTGTCTGGAAAGCTATGACTGCGCATGAACCAGCTACAGCTTACTCTTGCCTAGCTATTGCTCCACAGCCATAGCCCATGGGCACTTCACCCGTGCCCTACAAACACCCTAGTTCACTTCTTGTTCTTTTTCTTTTTTTTCAAAGTAGAATAGAAAAAAAAGAAGAAAATAACACCTTTGAGAATTTATTTAGAAAAATAATATAGTTTAATATGTTATAAATAACATCTATGATTCTTAAAAAAAAAACGTAGTAAATATAATTTTTATCACAGTTTAATAAATAAATAAATAACTTTTTTTATCACAATTATGTTAAAAATAATATTTACTTTATTTTTAAAAGATAATATTTTCAAAATAAATAATATTAGCCTTAATCTCAAGTTGTGATAAATATAATATTTATTTAAATTTAAAAAAAGATGGTGATTGTGGATAGATGATGAATAGTGCACCTAATAGTGAATATAAAAGATATAATGTTTAAATTCTTGTGCAAGGAGAAATTAGATTAGAAAAAAAAATTTTAATTTTATTTAAAAATTTAATAATTATAATATTAAAAACAAATATTATTTGACATAATAGATACACTTTATTCTGTAATATCTAAATCAAAACATTATTGATAAATAAATATTAATTATATAAAAAAAATTATCATTAAAAGATTAAGTCAAATACTTATAATTTTTTTAATATTTAAGAGATAATGACAAGTTACTAGATATAAATTTCTTAAAAAATATAAATTCATAGAACTTCTAAACAATTTTATATTTATTGTTTTTGTTGTATTTCGTAAACTTAACATTTTATATCCTTAAAAAAAAAAAAAATGACCACCACTTAATTTAAATACAGACTACGAATGAATTGATAAGAAAACAAAGAAATTTAGCATTTATAGATCAACGGATATACTTCCGTTAGAAATCCCGAGATGGATAGAAATTCCATATGCTCATCATTGACCAAGAAAATACATTTACCCTAATTACATACAACTAACCAAACAACAGGCTACATGTTACTCGGTAACTAGCCATCTAATAGAGAACCGGACATAAAGGACTGGCAGAATTGATTAATCAGTGTTTCGCATGAAAATTCGTGACAGAAATTTGTTCATGATCTTGACAATATCTGACGAAAAATGGTTAAATTCTTTTAAGTTGTATCCTGGAAAGAAGATAAGGAATAATATGAAATATATATATAAAAAGTGTAAAATCACGAACAGATATGTACCTTTTCCCCTCTTAACTGCTACAGGAGAAGATTCAGAACTCCATAGCCATGGGATTTCAAATGAATTGCTCTTATTGCATATTCAAGAAAAAAACTTTGATATTTCAATCAGAAAACTCCCCAGCAAAGTACTTAAACATGTAAATGCTCATAGATCCATCCTATAAGTTATAGTGCTACAATGAATGGCCATATTTTTGCAGAAAGGACAGCCATGGATGAACACAAGCCAGTATGGATAGAGTTAATTTAAGCAAAAATGCACCAGATGATAGCAAGTACTGCAGAGTGCAGACTGGTTCATGACTGCAGGACAGAGCTGTCCTTCCAAAGCCCAATACTCTTTCTCCTAAGCTTAACTCTTCGATGATCTTAGTAGAGGAAGCAAAATAGCTCATATTCACATTCAAGGTTCGCCTCATTTCCCCAGACGTAGAAGACAACAACAGTAACTCTCTGTCAAAAGCCATGACGTTGAAGCTGCCGACAGCAACCTAAATGGATCGTTTTTCAACACATTGAAAGAAGTGAAAATCAATAATAATAATAAAAACAGTAACAAGGTTTTAACTTACTGTCTCTTGAAAACTTCAGTTGTTCTTGTTGCCATGCGAAATTCTCCTGTCACAACTCCAACACTAGTTCAATGATTTTAAAAAGTATTTTGAAGATATATTAAAAAATATATATTTTTTATTTTTAATATTAACCTATCAAATTAATTTTTAAAAAATAAACTTTTAAAAATTCAAACAAAACCTTAATACATATTTGATATCTGAATAGCAATTATTTTTTTAAAGTACTTTTCACTCTAAAATATTTTTAAAAGTAATTTTTTATTTTTTAAAATTTATTTAGACACATTAAAATAATTAAAAAAATGTATAAAAAATTAATTTTAAATAAAAAAAATCAAAATTCCTAGAAACACATCAGCAGCGCTCATAAACGCTTCCTTGATAGTTTGCATGCCAATTATCTTTTCGTTCAAGCAATCCATCTACATTGAAAAATCCATTAGTTATCAAGTAAAAACAATTGAGAATAATGGAAAAAAAACCTGAACCGCATAGCTGCAATTCTGAATTTCTAACTTGATAAATGGGACTTCCAATAAATGAAAGCATAGGTAAATACTTTTATTAGCATGGGAAACAAGCAAGATTTGAGATTGTCAAGCCAGAAGAGAAGGTCTAGCAGAAGTGCAGTAGCAAGAGCAGCAGCAGAGATGGCAACTGTCATTGTAACGAGCTTTGCATTCAATCCTTGTATAAAAGAAGATTGTACAGAAGCTTGAGGGAGGCAATAAGAAAATTACAGCTTGATGCATAATTGCATTCTCTCTTTCTCTCTCTAATTCTTCTCTTTCTCTCTTCTTTCTATTCTTCTTATAGTTTCTTTCTTAAACCTGTATCAAAGCTTGAGGTTCACGGCCATTTGAAGATTTGCATCAACTGGAAGTAAACAGTGTTGGAATACAAAGTTGAAGGTTTTGGAAGAACAGATACAAAAACTTCATTGGAAATAGCTCAACCAGGGAATGGAAGCATTAAGGGTTGCTGGGAAGTCTTTCATGGCCAATCAAGCAGCATAGAGGTAGGAAGGCTCAAAAGATTAATCTATGGTGATTCTTTTACCCACAAAAACAGTACAAGCAGAAGCCAATTATCAGGACAATCCAAGTCCAACTTCTTTCAAAGAGGTAAAGTGCTCTTCTTTAACTAAACATGAGATAGGTTTGGGGAGAAACAAGAAATGAGCACAGCGGTTCAAATTCAAAAGAAACAATAAGCATCTAACACTGCATTTAAATTATGCCAGTATTTGTAAGAAGAGTAAAGATTTCGAGCTCCCATTCCCAATGAATGAAATTGTTACTGTCAAGAAACAAAACTTGAACAGCAAGTACAACCTCGAATTACACGGGAATGAGCACAGCGATTGTACAGATTGTGTCTCAGTTATACAAAGATATTTAGTCCTTCATTTTTCTTTACGCTGCAGCAATGACGTATTCAGATCAAGAAACGGGGATCTTCGCTCAGATGGCCTCTGGTGAAGCTACAGTGGCAACCAAAAGAGCACAGCTGCCTTGCTGGAGAAAATGAAAGAAGAGGTCAACCTTGGGTGGCGGAGAAAACAGAAAAATCCGGTAGGTATTTACTGCTGATTTTTATGGTATGTCATTATTGCTTCCCTTGCTTGTAACTAGAGGTTGAGTTTCATGGGTTTGCAACTGGTTCACCCCCTCAGTTGATGTTTTAATCAATTCTTGTTCTTGGACAGGTTCCCGCCTGTTATCCCATAACTTGCCACTCTTCCCAATTGCAAGAATTAGCTCCAGTTGTTTTTGCTGCTGCTCCTGCAAAGATGATGACATATTGAAGTTAGTCTTACTGCATTTGATAACCTCCATTCATCATAAGCCATGGAACTGATCGCTTGTAACATGTTCTCCCATGCATAGAACATCTATGGCATTATTTTACCAACCCTAGTAGTTATTTTACTTACTTTCCAACAACATAAGAAGTAACACATTGCAAAAAATAAATAAGTTGAGAATGAATGCATCAGCTACTTCTTCACTAAACTTAGTGTCAGTAGAGATTCGTATTATGTTTCATTTACATTTTTAATGAGGGTTAATGCTTCCCTACATCCTTGTACTATTTGCTTTGTATTTAAAAGATCCCTCTACTATTTTTTATTTTAATAACCCTGTACCTTACATCCTCACAGCAAGTATTTCACTTATGTATATTTTGGACCCTTAAATAAAATTTTATTTTAGTCCCTATGTTGTATCTTTTTATAAATAAATTCTTCATTAAAAGTTTTTTGGTCCTTGCATTTTGCAGTCATATGTAATTTAGTCCGCGAGTGAATTTCTTTTTCAAAAAAAGTTAAATCCTTACATGTCAAAGCATAACTTTGTCAAATAATTAAAATGGATTGATAGATAAGATAAGGGTATGTGGATTTAAATAGATCTACCTATTTAAATTAATAAAAAAATAAAAGAAGTAAAGAAGATTCTTATATCATATATCTATTATGAGAAATTTTTTCCCCTTCTTTTATTTTAATTTTTTTCTGTCTCGGTTGTTTTAGGTTTATATCAAGAAAGTGAATTAAAAAAATATTGAAAAAAATTATTAGTTTTTTAAATGATATACTTATTTAAATGCATTTAACTATTACCTTACCCATCAACCCCATGTAAATCATTTGACTAATTTTTACTAAGTTTATATTTGACATGTAGAGACTTAATACAAAAAAAAAAAAAAAAAAATCAGCCAAGAACTAAATTATATATGATTGTAAGATATGATGACCAAAAAACTTTCAATAAAAGACTTAGTTGTTAAAAAAATATAATATAGGGACCAAAACTTTTTTTATAAAAAATTATAAGGACCAATACTGCATGCTAGCAAAAAACCCATGTTGTGAGCACGTGTCCCGTGTAGTGACATGAACTGACATAAGGCTGTATAAATGACAAAAAAAGTCATATAAAGGGTTGATATTAAGACAAAAAATAGTAGAGGGACCTTTTAAATACAAAATGAAGATTACAGAGAAGTAGGGGAGCATTAACCCTTTTTAGTGACTATGCACAGCCTTTTTCTTCAATCACGTCTCTATCACGCCTACATTGGTTTCAGACAGGTTTCACTGAACACCACAGAACCAGTTTTACAAATCATATCACCAGTCACTTGATTACCGAGATATAATTACAGGAAAAAACCTTTTTTAACGAAAGTTTGAACATGAACCAGATCATGAAAAGAACAGGGGAACAATTGCAATAAAATAAACTTTATGACCTTTTTCTAATGTCTGTCATACCCCTTTTCTTTACAAATGGTTTGTCATTGGCATAATCAATCTATCAGCTGAACTTACCTGCATTGCCAACAAGACCTTCTGAATTTCACCAAGCTCCTTTTCCAGAATATCTTCTTGCACAGCTAATGCTCGAGTAGCATCAGAATTCTTTTGAGCCAAAGCTGCAGTCTTCAGACACAGATTGAAAGAAGTTAATAGCTGAGTAATTAACTCAAGCTATTTATAAAAAAAAAACTTGCAAAAATTTCTAAAAGTATCAGCAGATATACATTACTTATGCAATCTATTTGAAGTCAGAGGTATTAGACCCACTGCAAAACTATTAAACAGTATCTTCTTGTTCGAGCTTCAAGCCACATGCCATGTTTATACAGAACCAAATACCATATCAACCAGAGGTTCGAGATTCTAAGAAAACCAAAGAATAGAAAAGGGCAATATTTTCTTCCACAAGGGCAACGCAGCTTAGTTTAGCATGTTGAGCCTTTGAAAGAATAACAAAAGCAATATAAACGATGCACCCATTGAGAGAACACCTAGCCACTCTAAACTATGGTCGATTATCACCATCCATTCTTTGGATGTCAGCACACATACCAGAGTCCTAAGCAATAGAATCAAGGAGACTTTTGCTGAACTTTCCAAAGAATAGAATTTAAGCAGCAAAAGTAACGAACCATTCAGACAATCATCAGTAAACCCATGCCCAAACTCATTATTAATATGCAAATGAGAATGGACAATCATCAGTTTTTCTTCATATCAACTTGTTAGTCAAACCGCAAGAATGACACCAATTTATTAGGATGAAAATCCTCAGAGATGCAGTATATATCAATTTCAAAGGTTTTTCTATAATTAAAAGATAATGCCAAACACAAACTCATTTTTTCTCAGGCATCTCTTCTCTTGCCACCGAGTTCCAGTTTTCAATTTTCCAAACCTTCTTCATTTTCTCAAAATCTTCCACATTTCATGCTAAAACTTCAAACAACAAAACTTGATTACTTATACTAACAATTGCTTTCCATTAAATATGTTAATATTCCAATCCAATCCTCAAATTCATCTATTGTAAAAAACTTCAGGACCCTTGTCTTTTTCAGTAATTAACAACATTAAAAAAGAAAAGAAAAGAAAAGAAAAGAAAATGGGTACCTCAGCAATGGGCTCTTTCAATGCCTTCCTAGTAACCCGAAACCGAATCCCCAACTTCTCAAGCTGCCTAGACAAAACCCTAATAATGGTAGCAGAACTCCTCAAATCCTCTTCCAATTTCTCAATCCTCCCCACCAAATTCAAGCTCTCTCTACTCCCTTCCCTACCCGTCTCCCTACTAACCCGCCACCACTGCCGCCTTCTTATCCACGCACCGATCACCACTCCACTAACCATCACCACCATTCCCCACGCAAACCCTGTATTACTCCCTATAACCCCCAACACTCCCCTTTTCGAGTTCAAAACCGTATAATTCAATGCGTAACTAATTGTGATTATAGACGACGAGAAGATGCAGAGTAACTCAGCAACTGAGAGGAATTGATCGAGGTTGAATTGTTTGGAATCTTGGGTAGGGATTGTGGGGTCCGATTGGTAAGCTTTGAGAGTGAGATTGAAAGAGCTTTTGGGAGTCTGGGGTTTGAAGTGGAAATTATGGGAATGCAAGGATGTGTTGACGTGGCGAGAGAGAGTGAGGTTTCTGAATGAGAGGCTGGTGGAGGTGAAGAGGAGGGTGATGCGATGCGGCGAGTTATTGAAGAGGAGGTGGTGGTGGTGGTGGTGGTGGTAGGTTGTGAGAGACATTATTGTGTCGTATTTTGATTTAGTGACTGTCGTTTTCTGGTTTTATTGGGATTGGTCTGGGTTCTGCTGAGTGCTGAGAAATAAAGAGAGGGAGGAACGGCCTGGCTATGAGTTCAAGAGCTAGCGCGCTAGAGGCAAGGTGTGTTTGGTTTCATGCGGTTATAATTTAAAAAACAATTTATAAAATATATTTTTAGTTAATTTTTTTAATATATATAAAATTCAAACTGATATATGATAGATTTTTTAATACAAAATAAATAAAAAGATCTTTCATAAATAAAAAATAAATTATTTTAACTTTTACACAATTAATATTTAAAATGTAATTATATATAAAGTCCAATGATAAAATAAAAATTAATTAACTAATCAAATAATTTTTTTCTATATATTTAGATAAAAAAACTTAATTATCACAGTACCAAACAGTTAACGTTAGTTTAAACGTTGAAAAATACATTTTCAGTTGAATCATTTTGCCATAATTTTTGTCGCTCGATCAAATTATTAACTCACCAGCCACTTGCCGTTGGTATATCAGCAAAGTTAGTTAATATCAACCACGTACCAAAGAATTTGGCCGCAAAGAAGAGTTGAGCTATGATCCACTGTCTTCAGAATTTTATGTCATATATATCTCAGGGGACCTCATATGATCCTGGTTACTGTAGCATTCACTGCCGGCTCTCTTGCCCTGAGAGCGCCCCGGAAAAATATTCTCTGAATATATAACGTTCAGAATCATCTTCTTTTGCTTCTGTCACCCCCCTTCTCCAAATCTTGGTGATAATATTTTTCAGAAAAATAAATAAAACCATTACAGTAGTGGTCAAAAAATCAAGTTGGGTTTTTTTAACTCAAAATTTTATTTTTCAATTTATTCACAAAAAAAACAAAAACAAAAACAAAACCTTATCAAACATCCTTATAATATTTATAAATCAATTTTTCAACTCAAAATATTCTTAAATTGATTTAAATATACAAAAAATAGAAAAAAAAAAATTCTTCCTCAACGATGAAGGTCTATAAACATGTAAATGAAGCTAAAGTCTTTCAATCTTATCTTTCAAACTCAAAACACTCTTATAAACACTCTATATTGTGGTTTTTTTTTCAAATCTTATTTTTCAATCACAATTTTAAATTTTACTTCATAGAATGCGGTAAAAACAGATACAATAAAAAAATATTAAGGACGGGAATAATAAAGAAAAAGATTTGGAAAAACCAAAAACTAGGTCTTCAAAAAAATCACCGAAAGAAATGGGGAGCCAGTGACAGCCACCGCAGTTTTTTTCGGTTGTGTAAAACTGGATAAAGAAGGTAGTCAAATGCAACAAGAAAAAGGTGCTTTTGAGGGAAGAAATGCCATCTAACTTTCAACTGTATTGATTAAGATAGGTTTCAATTTCATGGAAGAAAACTGAAGGATGTTGGCCCTCAAAGCGCCCATAAAATAGCAGTATGAATCCTGAGAAATTGGAAACCAAACTACCAGTTAAAAGCAAGCACAGTGCACCAATTGGCTATAGCTTGAACTGCAGAGACTTGCAGGCTTGTGCATAACCATGGTGGATTAAAATTACAGGAATCTTTTTGTGTCATACAGATACAAAGTAGTCACAAACATGACACCAATAAAGCATCTACTTGTCCTGTCAAATGAAGATGAAATCTGAAATTCTTAGATAACTATCCACCAGGTATAAACTCCTTTGTCTGACTGAAACATCTTAGTAATAAGGCATGTATCGCATTGACCTTCTGAATCTAGGCACCTTCCTGCCACCGTTTAGGAGGGTAAAATTAAGGAAAAGCGAGTGACAAAAAGCTAACTGCAACAAGCGAGAGCATGAAGAAACATACCCGTATCCATAAGGAGAGTAGAAATATGGGGGTGCATATGGCCTCCTGAACCGGTTACCCATGTAAGGATTGAAAGATCTAGGACGATATTGCTTCATTCCAGGAACATTGGTCCTTTTGGGAGAAACCTGAAATGTAGATCAATTATCAAACCATAGAAACAAAATGATCTAAACAGCAGCTGTCACGAGTTTAATCTACCGTAGCAAATTCATGTCCAGCTCCATAACAATAAATCAAGCTTTTATATTTTCAAAAGGTGAATGATGACCTACCTTCAATTGACGGCCATGTAGTTCAGATTCGTTGAGAGCCAGAGCCTCTTGAATAGCTTCTACTTCAACGAACTCCACATAAGCAAAGCCCTTTGGCTGGCCAAACTTATCTGTCAAAATAGTAACCCTATTTACCGTACCACAGGACTGAAAATGCTGCTGCACTTCTTCAGGCGTGCATGCATAATCAACCTGCAAATAAAGTTCAACATGAGGTTTCATTGTTGAGTTCAGTCAGCTAGAAACAATAACTACAGGTTATGAATTTTCCAGAAGAGATTATTTCAATTCCAACAGTTTTATATAATAATGAACCATGCATTTCAGAGGGTTCTTTATGCACCATACATAATCAATCAAGTCATAAAGAGCAGGGAAAATTGTGCGCCTAATAAAAATAATGATGTTAGATGGCAAATGCTAAATCTGCATTCAATAAAAGAAATGGTCTCTCTTTTTACTTTTATTTTTTCTTTGCTTCAAAAGCATTCATTAACTATAATTTACCAATTCTATCAATGGAACATCAATTTCACCAAATAACAAATTGCCTCCTAAAAATATATTTTTTTCTTGACAAGATCGTTTTGAGTCAAACTATCATTTTCCCAAGTGCATGCTAGCATCATAACAATTTCCAAATCACCAAGTATTGGCATAACAATAGTCCAAGTTTGTGGAAAATGCTAACGTCCAGCAGTTGAGCCACCTCTTCACAGTTATTAATATTCCAATCCCTTCTCATCACTGCATCCATAAAATCAAATTTCTCTATCACAAAATCAACCTTCAACTGACAAAATAAAACCACCATGTTTTTCCAAGAAGAGCTTGACATGGTGTCTTTCAGATGCTTGCTTCTAATTTAGCTTTTTCCTAGCACCATCAACAATATTGATCTTTTCTTGTTTTTTTTTCTTCAATCAATACAGCAAGATAATTGTCATTTCATATGCCTCTTCTACATATCAAGAGAGAACAGCAACCAAACATTCTGGTATTTCCTACAAACATATAATCTCAGCTCTATTAGAATAAAGCCCTAATCCCAAATTATTTGGCACTCAGCCTTCTTCCATATATTTGATCCTCTGAGAGGGTTTTATACACAGTTTCTTTCCTCGTGTTCTTTCACATGACTTTCAAGTGTTACATTGCTACATGTTCCTTGTCCAACTAATAGCACAACAGCAAACAAAGAGTTCAGTTAAAAGTTCTTTGAAATTTCAAGAGTAGAAAACCCTGAATGTTTGTTAGGGTAACAAGCAAGACCATAAGACCACAAGGCTGTGCAAAGAGTTAGGCCAAGTACATCGATAAACCAAAGCTAAGAAAAAGGGTCTTAATTCCAAGATGGCAAGAAATATGTGTTTCTGTGTGTATAGAGCAAATGATAGTTTCATGTAAACTAAGATGGTTTAAGTGTGTAGCATCTTGAAATTCAAATCAATGAAAAAGACTGACAGATATGTGTTCCAGAACAGTATAATATGGCTTTAGTCAGACTGCAAAAAATAGAAAATGTAAGGTTTTAGATAAATGCATGTACAGAAATAACATATCCAATATTTTTAGTGCTTAAAATCCTGATAATGCTTCTAAATTACTGATTAATACATTTTAAAATCCTGCAATCACTAATGAAATGAGTTAATCTTCATTCAAAAAGAACACCATATCTAAGATGTGTTTTAAAATATACTACCAAATAACCAAATAAAAATGTGCTAATAACTTTCTTGAAAATAAGAAAGAAAGAAAAATGATAAATGAGCTAGCAGTCTTCAAAGAGCTCATAGCAAGATCACTTAAAGGAAAGAATGCATATTTGTCAAACATTTCCAACACTTTAGATAAACCAACGGGAAGAAAAGAAGTTAGTAATTCTGACCACAAAAGGCAGCAATCTACACCTTCCTCCCCATGTGTCCCATGATCACACGTTTTGGAAGCACCAAAGACCATCACCAGCAGGGTTGAGACTCTGCAACTTAGATTGCATATCCCAACTTGCCCATGCTCCTCGAAAGCAACAGCTTTCTTCTCAAATATCATGTTTGAAGCATCATTATTCACATCCTACTTGCATCCATTCCAGCAACCTCCAATAAGCCTTTTGCTGAGTTCCTTCACTCCATTTTTCTCTTTCAAATAGATTTTATTCAGACACCAATCTTTTTTTCTTTTTCTTGAGTTTCATACTTGACTTCACTTTTTTCCCCATCTTCCTTTCTTCATTTCTCTCTCTCTCACTTTTACCTTTTTTCTTTTTCTTTTTGGCTAGCATTCCCCCCTCCATTTTTTTCTTTCAAATAGATTTTATTCAGACACCAATCTTTTTTTCTTTTTCTTGAGTTTCATACTTGACTTTACTTTTTTCCCCATCTTTCTTTCTTCATTTCTCTTCTCTTTTCTTTCTCTTTTTTTTTCCTTTTTTCTGTTTCTTTTTGGCTAGCATTCCCCCCTCAAATGTTTCTTTGATTCCTTTTCTTTTTCTCTTTTTTTTTCAAGTAAAATCGGACATACTTTCTTGTCATTTTCAGAGTATTTTGTTTTTTCTCTGTTTTCTTTCAAATTCAATATTGATTTTGTATCTCTCATATAACAACCCTGTTTGACATAAAAATGACTCTGGCCCCCCCTCAAAATATAGTGTTACTATTCCAGCAATACATACAGAGAACTTGAAGAATAAGAGGACCCTGCGATCATAGTGAGACATAAAGTCAAACCATGATTCTGAATTACAATTATCCAAGTGCACCAAAAGCAATGAAATTAATTAAAACAACATTTTTTAAGTATTAAAATTGACCTCACTTGGCAGAGTCTGAAGCCCAGAACTGTTAGTGCACTAGTGGTTCCAAAAGGGCTATTTAATTACAAGGGTATTCATATATGTCGTTTATTCCTATCTTATGGAAGTAATTAAACACTTAGTGGGACGTTTCGGACAGCAATTGGAAATTGTGCCGTGTCATCATTATATATTAAAGTAATTAAACACTTAGTGAGCATTTGTTGATGAGGTGCGCCGTGCAAACACAGCCTTAGTGGGATGTTTTGGACAGCTATTGGAAATTGTGCCATGTCAACATTATATCTCCACATAATACCTTTTTCCTTTACTATAGGTAAACATATACAAATATAGACAGCATATATAAAATGATTCAAGCATTCTACTAAAAGCAAAAGGACATTATATTTCTCACATTGCCAACAAACACAGAACGAGAATCTGCTTCCTCTTTGTTTGCTTGATTAGCTGCTGCACTAGCTGGATCTGTGGGAACATTATAGCCATGCAGATATATAATATGAGCTCAAATTTAAAGAAAGAAAACAAAAGAACCTTAGAGCGCAGCTAAAGATAGGAAGACACTTCCAATATGAATAGAACCTTTGTCAAGCACTACTTAAACAGTATTCTATAATAACAACAAAATTAAATGATAGAATACTTTTATGCTATAAATTAACCACAACATCGGATTTACAAACTTTAATGTGGTTGAAATCCTTAAATCACACGATACGCTTTGGCCTTTACATAACTGAAACAACAAACATATATCTAAGTGTAAAATACCATGTTGCAAAGGAATGCATAGAGAATTCCCAGTGCATATGAGAGAACGCCAGGACATTTCACAGAACATGGACCTGGAAAAATTTATTATTACTCTATAAACAGAACTTTCCCCATCCCTAAAAGAAAGTTTGAAAGTATTTCCAGAAACAATGTGTAAAACACAACTAAATAGCACCCCAAATTTCAGAGCACCAAAATGATGTCTGCTAAATTTCCAATCCACTCACAAAATGAAGCTTCGCAGAAACAACACAAGTACAGAGTCCTACTTGCTGATTCCATCATTTACATATCCATCAGAATACCCTCTAACAACTTCCACTTAAACATCAGCAAATAAACGAAAAGGTAAATTTCAGCTTTAACATTCCAAACACCATTCCTCAGTAACCCTCTATTCGAAGATAACGAAAGGTTTAAATCATATTCCGAATAATAAAAAATAGTAGCCAATCAAATCCAATCCCAAATCCAGAACACATCATAACAGTTTACATCTCTATTCCTCTTAAAAAAAAGGGGGGGGGGGGGCACCCAGTACCAGAAGTAAATATATATTAAAATAAACCTGGAACAGCGCCCATTTCCTTCTCAACTTTTGCTTGCATCTCACGAAGAGCAGCCGCTTCCTCTTCCATCTCCTTCAATCTCTTCTTCATCTCATCCAACTCCTTCACCATTACAATATCATCCAAAAAACTAAAAATCAGTTACCGATTATTCAAGATTATAAATAATTAAGATCCAATTTAGATTTCTAGGGTTTCGGTTCACTGTACAAGTAAAAAAAATTAAAAAAACTGAAAATTGAATGGAGAAAAGGTTTTAGGACCTTGACGGCATCATCTTCGGCGGCGGACATGTCAACGTCGGCGTTATGAGGATCCATATCGCCTTCCACATCGGGAATCTCTCCACCGTAGACCTCATGCTCTTCTTCCTCCATCTATTCTTGCCTTTTCTTGCTTCTAGATACCGGCAGCTTCTGTTTTTTGGAGCTGTATATTCGGGGTTTTTATATAGGGGTTGAGGTAACGGGGACGTGGAAAATAGATGCCGTGATGCTGCCTCTTATCAGACGAGATGTCGTTTACGCTCATTGTAAGGTTATTTGAGAAACCTCAAATTAGGCCCTAAAGTTTTACCTAATGCAGTTTACTTGGATAATACACTCAATACACTACACACGAGCTTCATCTAAAAGTGAGGAAGAGGGATTCTCTGAGATCTGTCTTGGTTGTCTTGTAGCAGCAGCAATAGCAGCTTTGATGATTGGTTTAACCTTTTCAACAAGTTTTACAATTCCCCAAAACATGAGGCGATAAGAACCACCATTCCTAATTAACATGATACCAAGACCAGTCCCTTTAGCAAAGTATTTTTCAGAATTTCTTCACCGGTAATGGTAGGTGGCCCTCCTGCTACATTGTTAGGGAATGCCAACCCTTCAGAATTTCAAAATGGTTCTTGTAGAACCCTTGGTTTGCATGCTTGTGGAGTGCAATGTAGTGCACTGGATATCTCCGGAGAGGCTTAGGAAGACGATCTGGCGACCCAGAAAAAGCTTCAAGTAACATCATCACGCCTTGAATCCCAGCACCTGTTATAATACCCATCAAGAAATCTGGCACAGTACCTGCAACGATCATCATTAAGCTTTCAACCAGCATCATGCACACGAAGAGTAGCAGAGCAAAGTAGACAAAGTGTTCCAAACTCTTTTGAAGGCCAACGATATAAAAAGCTATCGCGCCAGGGATTAAAGAGATCATGAGCAGGCAAGGAATGGAAGACCGTGTGTTTCCAACGACGAATACACCAGCACCGTATTGCCCGTTTGATCTTTCTCGTCCGATAATCTGGTATGGATAAAGTAAAATCAGTCGCATTAATTACTCTTCATATGTGTAGCAGACATTAGAGATTAAGTAAGAAAATCGACGTTAATATCATCTACGAAAGAGGGGAATCCGCCAATTGCCATGAAATTCAAGAATGCTGCAACGAACATGAGCATTAATTGAGCCTCTTGCCTGAGAATTCACTAGCAATAACTTTTTTGTTTTTTTTTTTCGAGGAAACCCGCTTTCCATAAAGCGTATTTTCTTCATCTAGATAAACGAGTAAAACCTTAATAGTTTCAGACTTTTATAAAAAATACATATTTTAATTTGAACTCGAGACTTATTATATAGATTTTGAACCCTTTATGAACACTGAGTGATGAAGCTTGCCTGGCTTCCTCTCTTCCCTATAATATCTCCTTTCTTAAAAAGTAAGAAGCTTATAACTCACCCGTAGACACCAATCAGGGCAGAGACAATGGGGAGGCTCGCAAAACAAACTTCTAATATAGTAAAAAAAATAGTGTAAAACTTTAATGATTATTAGCTTGTCAATGTACCAATAGAAATCAGCCTTAGCTCAATTTGATTTTTATGCATGGACACCATAATATAATTTATTTATTATTATCTTAGGTTAATTATGAATGGTTAGAATCTTTGCTATGAACAATAAAATCAAGTAGTTATATGGTGGCCTAGTGGTAAAAACTTGGAATCAAGAGATTTGCTCCCTCTGTGGTCTTAGGTTCAAAGTTTAGGTTGCTCATATGATGACCACTAAAGGTTTACATGGTCGTTAACTTCAGGATCCGTGGGATTAATCGAGGTGCACGCAAGCTGGTCCGGACACCCACGTTAATCCAAAAAAAAAAAAAATAGTCATATCATGCATAGATGCTAAGGTTTTCTTTATCGTCCATTTTGCTTAGATAGGTCCCTTGGCAATGATTTTTGGCTTTGAGAGTTTGATGTATTATTTGCATCATCACTCTATGTATAATCGTTGTGAATTTTTTCATAGCAACAAGTACTCGAGTTAAGAGATAGATTTGGTTTGGTTATGACTTATATTAATAGTTAGTACTAGATTAAAAGAAGATGAGAGTAGCATTTGTGTCAAGAGAATTAATTCCTCAATCATTTCAGTAATTAATTGAAAATTACATCGTTTATAATGCCACAATATTTTAATATAAATTCTTCTCCCTTATCGTATATGATGCACATAATATTTATTGTAAAGTATTAAAAATTTATGACGTTTTAATTTCGTGTTGAATCATAATCAATATAAGAAGAATTGATTTTATTTTTAGAAAAAGAAAAAAAATATTAATAACCCACAACTTAGTAAACCAACTCTAGTGTGTAATGCTAGATCAGTAGTTGAGCAGCCCTAATGTATTTCAATTTGTAAAGAACTTGCATTGAATATTAAGTAGCCTCATATTAAAACTATAAGAACTAAACAATAAAATATTGACATTGCTCATTTAATTTGATATCAAGTAAACATCTTCAAATATAGGAATACTCAGTTAATCAAGAAGATTAAATTTGAAGGGCATATATTAATTTGGAGCTATATCAACCTTTGATGTTTGAATATTCATTGATTGATAAAAAACATTCTCGTTTATTTTTGTCTTATTGGTTCAAAGTTTTTCCTGGTTTAAATATGCAAAGAAAAATATTGCATTTTGTTTTCCTTGCTATCTATTTGCAAATAAATCAACTAAAAAGCCAGAATTCTACACATTTACTGTTAAAGGATTTAATTGTTGGAAGAAAGTTAATGATGTAGAACGATGTGAATTTTTACTCATATAGAAAAAGATCCAGATTTAGCTCATAAATTTGTTATCGGATGCTTAGAAAATTTAAAATGTTGATCATATCATATTGAGAAAGTGGTTAAGAGATAAACTTTTCAAGAAATTATAAATAATTGATTGAGTATTAATACCTCAATAGATATTGTTTGTTGACTCACATTTCAAGCATGTGTTTTTAGAGGACATGATGAATGACCAGGATAAAAAAATCAAAATATTTTTTTTGAAATGATGAAACTTTTAGCATCATACAATGAACAAATATGTGCTCTTGTTTTTGGTAAAACTTCATAAAATGCTAAATATATATCACATCAAACTCAAAAAGAGATTTTGTATGTCTTTGCTAAAAATGTTCAATGTTCAATTCTTTGAGAAATTGGTGGTGCAAAATATTGTTTAATTATTGACAAAGCTCGACATGAGTTCAAAAGAGAGCAAATGACCCTTGTTATTATATTATTGATATAAGTGGATTTGTA
This sequence comes from Populus alba, assembly GCF_005239225.2. NCBI lineage: Eukaryota > Viridiplantae > Streptophyta > Magnoliopsida > Malpighiales > Salicaceae > Populus > Populus alba. The sequence continues at coordinate 12,448,083 of NC_133290.1, forward strand.
CGAGAACTTTTTTTGATATAGTGCATGTTATAAACATATAGTTGTTTTAACTCTTAAAAAAAAGATTTTCTCTATTTTGTCTCACCATAATCTCGATGTTCAAAATATTATAGGTCAACGATATAATGGTGCTAGTAATATGCATGGGGAGTGAAATGATTTGCAAGCTTTATTCATTAAAAAAACCTTTTATGGATATTATGTACATTTCTTAACCCTTCAATTATAATTGACTCTTATTGTTACAGTTAAAGAAGTATATGATGTTCATATTTTCTTTCAAAATTTGATTTTTATCGTTAACATTGTAAGTGTTTCACAATGATGAATTGCAGGCTTTTCAAATAGCTAAAAGATGTAATTGTTATTGGTGAGATTGAAACAAATAAATGAGCTAATCAAGTAAGTGGTTTGCTATGATTTGAAGGGAGTAAATAAAGTTTGCACTTCAAATCAATTTATAGTCTAATAAAAATATATGGGGCAACTTGCTTAGTTCTAAAAAGCATTTCTTCATATGGATTTACTTATTCTCAATATGGTAACATGGTTTTTTTATTGAAGTTGATAGTGTCATTTGATTTTGTAATCATCTTACATGTAATGAAGAATGTTATAAGAATTACTAATATGTTTTGCCAAGCCATGCAAAAAAAATCTTAAGGCATTCTAAATGACATTAGGTGTTTAGCAAAAAAACTTTGATTTGGAAGTTAAAAGATGATGATTGAAAAATATTTTTAGAAGAAGTGAGATCATTTTGTAAGTACCAAGCCATTAAAATTCCTAAAATGGATGCTTTTTTTTTAATGTGAGATGATCTCACCATAAAGAAAAGTTCAGTAACAATTGAGTATCATCATCGAGTTGATATATTTACAATTACCATTGATCAACAATTGTAAGAGCTAAATAATAAGTTCAGTTAGTAGACAATTAAACATCTTATGTTGAGCACAACTTTGAATCTTAAAAATTCTTACAAATTATTTATTGTTGAAGATATATGCAAGCTTATTAATAAATTATATCTTTGACCAAGAAAAATTCATTTGAGATTCTGGTTGTAGCTTTATGAGCTTGACATACCCAATCATCCAGAGTTAAAGAATTTATCATTAATTGTTGATCTATGTCAAGGATTGGTAATATGACATTCATTTAGTCAATTATACCAAGTGTCCAAGGTCAAGAACCTCACTGCAATATGACATTCATATAACTGATTATACATGCACTTGCTTCAACAACTGTTGATGCATTTGCTAATAAGTCCTATAAGAAAAAATAAATACTTTGAAGATGTTGAGTATGATAAGATAACAACATTAAAGGCAAGAGTGAGGGCCATTGAAGGTTATGATCCCGTCCGAGCTACTGAGATGTACATGGTTTCAAATATGGTTGTGCCGAAGAAATTATGTGTGCTTGAATTAATAAAGTATACTGGAGTTTAATGCCCTCATGTGTTTTCCAACCATTTTATTTAATATTTAGACTGTAAACTTATACTATAAGATATTGACCCGGTATTAAATATAATTGTTTTTTCTTCAAAATTTCATAAAAATACAAAAAATAAGAAATTCCTTATTTGAAAAAAAAAATAAAAAATTTAATTTTTATTTGTGTGCTTACGACCAAATTCTAAAATTTTTATGTTTATTTTATAAAAAATAAAAATTGCATTTTATCATACTTGGGAAAATACAAAAAAAAAATCAATTAATGAGTATCACAACAAGTTTGTGATTATCTATTAGTATTTGGCTAAAATTTTAAAAACACCATAAAAATTATTTTTTTTTTTAAATTTGGGATATGAATTTTACATAATATTTGAGCTTTATAATGCTTAGATTTTAGCATGATAAGATAATGATGTTTTTACTAAGGGGACCTCCTTGAACTTTAGACAAACTAATAGATAAAAACATGACTTAAAAAAAAAAAAATGATTCAATAATACAGCTTACCCTAAGTAGGGTGCATTGAGGTGATGTGTTTTTCTTATGCACGACTAATTTTCTTACCCACACTCCTGCATACCATTATTTTTTCTAGTAACCATAATACTAGTTGACAACTTCTAAACTCTTCATATCATATTCGTATGATTTATCCTAATATATCCAAGCCCCCATCAATTTAGGAGTCATATTTGTCATATAACTCCGTGTATATCATGACAATTATCATAACTATTAATTAGTCTAATAAGTTAAGAAATTCTAATGAAGTTTAAATTGATTACAACTGATATTTTTATTATAATTATAACAACTATTAAAAATAGTATATCATAAGTAAATCAATTATTTTAATTTATAGATGATAACTATTGTTTAAAATTTCAAATTAAACTAAGAAATAAAAAACAAAACTATGTTTCAATAAGTTATGACCGCCCTCTTATTTTCATAATTATTTTTTCAATTGTACCATTTCACCAGGAAAATCTGGCACGTGTTACTTAATAATAATAATATTAAAAAAAAATCGAAGGCCTTAGGTGGCATTACTAAGGTGCAATAATTGTCGATTATTGAAAAGCACCCAACTTTTCTACTTTGGAGATAAGAAGACTTTGCCTGCCACTGCCAATAAATATCACCGGGCTGTTTAGGCGGACAACTCACCCGAGATATCCGCCCCCTCCACCACCCTACTTTCACTGTTACCGCTATCATTGCTCTAGCCTCCCTATTTATTATTATTTTCAAAATCAGCCATAATCCTCTGCATGATACCCCACAGCTACAACCTGTTGAATCAATCACTATTGGCCACATCACCAGCTCACTACGATTTTTTTTCAAACATGACCGCACTGTAATTCGTGAATATGGTTGTTTTTAAAAGTAGTTTTTATTTAAAAATAAATTAAAATAATATATATTTTTAAAAAAAAATACATCAAAATAATAAAAAAATATAAAAAATATTAATTTTAAAAAATATATAAAAAAATTTCAATTTTTATTAAAAATATTTTTAAATTGTGAAAATAAATATAACAAAAAACAAAATCATGCATCTTGTTTTTTATTATGATCTCGCATTATTACCTTAATCTTATATTTCGTCTTGATGTACTTATAAGAGGTTAATAAGTTTTAAATTTTATTAATTTAATAAAAAAAACATTTTTATAATAAATTATAATTAGGCTTTTGGACAGTTTCTTAAAGTTTTCATGACATTTAATATTGTTTAATTATCTTTGATTACCATCACTCGGTAATCCTATGACCCAATGCCGGTCGATTTCAGTTGAAAATGATGATTTCAAAAAGATTATATATTTAAACATGGGGAGTTTTAGACAATAGGCAAGCCGTTCTCATGTGCAAAGATTCGTTTGCTAGATTAAAAAAAAAATACAGGAAAAATAGTAAATATAAAAACACAAAATCATGCTGAAAAATGAATCACATATAAATTCTATTTTAAATTTTTATTACTGAACAATATTGTTCAAGTAGTCTGCTTATTAAAAAATTTATTACTCTTTAAATAGATCTAAAAATTAACCTCAACAACAAAAACTAATAAAAATTATAAACAAGCTAGAAAAAATAAATTTATTAAATATAATATTTAATTTTGTAAACCAAATAAAAATAGCTAAGATAAAACTTTTCCCTAGAAATCATAATGCATTATTCTTCTCAAGTTAAAAAGAATTTATTCTTGAGTTTAAACAGCTCTTATCTTAAAAATATCTTTTTATTAAAAATATCATATTTGTCAATAATATATTGAATATCTCTCTAATAATAAAATCAATTTTAGAGTTAGAAAGAGATTTAAAATTTTGTTTCATAATTTTTTTTAAAGTACAATAACATTAATTTTGACACAGTAATTTTAAAATTCTCCTCAAATATATAGAAGGGATATCTTTTCACACTATGCTTCATCAAAAATCACATATCAAACCACATCTAATTTGATTCTTCTCTCCTGGACGGTTCCATCATTTTATCACACACCAAGATTTCTACATTGAAATCTTATTTTTTAATATAGTCTTTTTTATTTTCATAAATTTTTGGTGGTTGATTTCAATTAAAAAAAAATCATAAAAAGTTTTAGTTTTAATATTATATTTATCCCAATCAAGAAGTTGTTTCATTTGCTTACACTTATGAAATGACTTCTCAAAATTGATCACGAATACTTCATCAATTTTTTCTCACAATCCCCTGGGCTCATTAACATTGCCAACCAATAGGTTGATTTTCCTGCATGTTCTCTGTCACTCGTTTCCAAACACTTATTTTTTTTTATTTTATTTATGTGGCTGTCCAGGTCAGTTTACGCACACCACGACTAATCTCATGGCTCACTGAACATCTTACAAACACAGTGAACATGTAAGGCACCGTGGAGGTGACAGACGTGCATGGTGAGGTTTGAACCCAGGATGCAGAGGAAGGGAACAAGTCCCTTCAACCACTGGGCCAAGACCTCAAATACACCTATTTTTAATTATACAATTTATATCTTCATGTTTTTTATCATTATCTGGGAGCTCCTTATCCCATTTCATCTAAACATGCTTTGTTTTATAACTTCTTCCAATCTTGATTACTTAGCGATACACAACTAACAAAAAAAAATTTAAAATCTCCCGACTTTGATTGCAATTGATATAAATAGAAAAAAAAATAAAAAATATAACAAGTACATTAACATAATTATATTAAAAAAAATCACAAAACTCCAATTCAAAATTTCATCATTGAATATTTTATATTCAGGTACTAGTATGCCTAACTAAAATATTTATAAATCTTTTAATAAATTAAAAAACTAATCTAAATAACCTAGAAAACCTAACAATAAAAAAAATAACCCTAAACTAACTAGAAAAATAAATAAATTATTAAGTATAATATTTAATTTTCTAAACTAAATAAAAATCAACATGTAACCATGGCATATCCATGGCAATTGAAATCTTATCTATTTTTCAATAGCAAATTGATTTTTTTTTAAAAAAAAAATTAACGTGACCGGTGACAATTACTCCTAAATAGCAGGAATCAAATGAAATTTATAACTTTTATATATATATAGTTATGATTTTTTCACGATCACAAAACACCTGACACTTTCACTAATTAAAAACTGAAATCAATCACATTTTTTTGGTTGGTTTATTAAGAGATCCATTGAACTTAAAAAAATAATTTGTTAGTTTCTCCCTAAATCTGCGCTCAAATTTCAAAATGTCAACTTAATCGTCATTTTTACTAAATCTTAGCAACTAGAAATTAATTACAACACCCCCCCTGACTCGAATGTGCACTTGTTAAGAAACACCTTAGACAAAGGAGTCCCCACTCAAAGAACCCATCAGAATCATTGACGGACCAGATTGCATGATGCACTAATATAAATTTGCCACGCGTTGCACCGGATTATCTCCACACTCACTGATTGTCTTATTAGCCTTCGCCTTCAATTCCACACCAAGCAAAGCAAAACACTACTGCTAAGATCTACTAGCTAGCCATAGCAAAACATAGCAAGAATCGCTCTCTTCTTTAGAAGAAACAAAGGAAACCCATTTGAAGAGAGGGTGAGAAAATGGCTAGTGGGGGTGGATACGGAGATGCGAGCCAGAAGATAGACTATGTATTCAAGGTGGTGTTGATAGGGGACTCAGCAGTTGGGAAATCACAAATACTTGCTCGATTTGCTAGAAACGAGTTTAGTCTTGACTCTAAAGCTACTATTGGAGTCGAGTTTCAAACTCGGACTCTTGTTATTGATCATAAGAGTGTTAAGGCCCAGATCTGGGATACTGCTGGTCAAGAACGGTAACTATTCATTCTTTCCTATTTTAATTTTAATTTTCTTTTCTTTTGGTTGGTCTAGAAGTCTAGATGTGATATGGATTTTCTTCGTTAATAACAGACAGCATGTTAGCTGCATGTATATTGGGTTTTAATGGCTATGTTGTCTTCGGGCCAGCTTATGCTCACCTGGCTGGCTATCCATCGCTTGGTGTCTCTGGATCCGTGGATTGTATAGTTTTATATACACATTGATTTGGAAAGACGGTTTTGCTGCAAATGTGGAATTGTTTTTTCTAGTGTTAGATTTGGAGGAAAAACACGTGGTTGATGTTATAATACAAATGGACATTGTGTCTGATCTGGGAGGAATCAAATGAAAAAAGAAAAAAAATGGAAAAAGAAAGAAAGAAGATGAGGTATATGGTAATGCAATTCAAGTTTTTCAAGTGTATCTAATTGTCGACATTTGATTGTTTTTTTGCACAGTCTGTTGTTTTTGATTCATGATGAATCGCAAACTTTTGGATGCAAATTGATCCGGTTTTAAGTCTGTGATTGAAGTATGGATATGTTAATGAATTGATTTAACGTCGACTTTGCGGGGGATCTGAGGCTGGGTCATAGTGATACTTGTTAGGATAGATCTTGATTCTGGGCCCTGCTTAGCTCTTATGGGTGCTGTGGCTTCAGGCCATCACCCACTAGCCCTTCCTAAAAAATTACTGGCTTTTCTTTCTCTTTTTTTGCCTCCCCGACTGCCTTTTTTGTTGGTTTTGTCGGGGGTGGGGATTATAATTCTTCTGTTTAGTGTTGATATTTGACTGGAGAAAAGGTGGCCTTTGGTTCGATTCATGATGAAAGAAGAATTAATTACCTTGCTTAAAGTTGCTTTTGGTCTAGGAAGTGAATCCAGCTCATGTCACTGTTCTTTTGTTTATCCTTACAGAATAAGATATCTCTTGTGGCTTTTTGTCTTTTAGACTATGGGGATTTGTACGCCACAGGTTTCTCGTATTAGTTGATATACAGTTGTTAGAGCAATGAGAATTTAGGAGTTCCAAAGAACTTTGGGCTATTCTGAGGAATGTTATTATATTGTTTGAAAATCTTCTTTTAGTGCCTAAAACTTTATTGTTAAACAAGAAATATCTTTATTTTGAAGCATCTTTTGAGCCATAACTTTTGGACCGTTTAGTGAAATATCTTTTGTATATATCATGGTGGTTAGAGATGGATGTTATATTTGATGACTAATACTTACTTTAATAATCTCTTGGGACCCAGGCAGATGATATCTGGTAGGAGAAAAGGGAAAAACCCAGTGATAGCCTGATTAGATCTGACTATGTGCTTTAACATGAAAATTTCAGAATTGTTCTGTTAGTGCCCTGGGAAGCAATATTGTTTCTTTTGGACAGAATCGATGTTAATTTTTGTAATTAGCAAATGTTGATTTCTTCTCTGCTTTTGGGGGTTCAATGAGCAGGTATAGAGCAGTCACAAGTGCATACTACAGGGGTGCTGTTGGGGCAATGCTGGTGTATGACATAACCAAGCGTCTGACCTTTGATCACATACCACGCTGGCTGGAAGAGCTGCGAAACCATGCTGACAAGAACATAGTTATCATTTTGATTGGGAACAAAAGTGATCTCGAGGACCAGCGGGCTGTACCCATTGAGGATGCCAAAGAATTTGCCCAGAAGGAAGGACTATTCTTCTTAGAGACCTCTGCGCTGCAAGCAACTAATGTTGAGAACGCCTTTATGACTGTGTTGACAGAGATCTTCAACATTGTAAACAAGAAGAACCTGGTTGCTGGTGAAGATCAAAGCAATGGTAACCCCGCATCGCTATCTGGCAAGAAGATTATCGTTCCAGGCCCTGCACAAGAAATTCCAGCGAAGAGCAAGTGTTGTAGCTAATTGTGATCTGATCAGTCTTGGCTTTGAAACCGCGTGCTTCCCCTTAATTCCTAATAGCAATTTTTTGAAAGGTGTGATGTAGTTCTTTGTAAATTTTACATTCTTATAATTTAGCTTGCATGAGCAGCTGATTAGTTTCTTATTTTGAGGAAAATCTGAGTCGCATATTATCTTCTCCTTGATCTCATTCGGAAAGGAAAAAATTCATAATGTCGATGAATGTTTTGAATACTTTAAATACCTTGCTTTGTGGTGTGGAAATTGAAGATGGAAGTGGAATTGTTTCTGGAGAATTTTCTGTTGCTTGAGAGGCTTTTTTAGCTGTTGCTACCTATTTGACAGAAGTTTCTCTAACTATTTGATATATGGTGTCTGTCGGTCAGACCACAAAATTTTAGCATGGACTATATTAATTGTTTCATAAGTTTTTGCTCTAAAACAACCTGTCGTCTAACAATTATAATCTTTGCATCTGGTCTCATTAATGATTGTTCCTAGGGAAACTTAAATTTGTTTCTTTTCTGTTTTGTATCAATAATTATGATTTCCCAAATTTATGAAGCAAAATATTTGTACTGCATGTCGGTCAGTAGAAACTGCTATTGGCAAGAGTTTGAAGAAATCCTTTTCCGTTGAATTTTTTATTCTTTTGATAACGTTCAGTTTCTAAAATAACTGTAGCATTTATATGCATGAAGAACTTATTTTCCTGTGAGAGAAGGAATTCGAAGTTTGATACTAGGGTCCTCTTCGTTTTTTAAAAAAATTTAAAATAAAAAAATTTGAAAGCTTTTTTTTTATTTGTTTTAAATTAATATTTTTTTAGTGTTTTCAAATTATTTTGATATACTGATGTTAAAAATAATTTTTTTTTAAAAAAAAATTATTTTGATATATTTTTTAATGAAAAACATGATAAAACATGGTAAAAAAACAACCGTAACTATTTTTGCCTTTAAAAAAATTAAACTTGGGAGTTGAATTAAAGATGACCAACGAGGTCTATATTGATTAAAAAAAATTATAATATGAAAAACCTATAATTTATAATATAAAACGAATAAAAATAAAATATGTATAAAATTTAATACAAGTTCATGTAATATATATATAAAATTCAATGTTTACTTGAAAGATATGCATTTTACAACAAAATAACAAAATCATAAATATAAATACTTCTCTATATAGAATATGCGAACAATATTAACACTTAAAATAAATAAATAAATAAAATAAAATAAAATATTTAGGGTTTTTAACAGTTGTTTGTACTATTATTCAACCACGGTTCCTTTTAAAAAAATCATCATGGATTACAATGTACATTCACAACAATTTTTACTGTTCATAGACGTGTAAACATATAATTTTGTTCATGTATTTTTCTTTTTTCATGTTTGATCCCTGTAATTTTAGATTTTCACGTTTCAATCTTTTTTTTTAATGTTTTAGTTTTTAATACTGAGAGAGGAGAGTCATTTTTAAAAATGATTTAAAAACTTTGATCTTGCAAAACAAAATAAAAATAGATTGAGGCTCTAGGGGTGTTTAGGGTAGTAAATGGGGTCATTGAGCTTTATATGGTTTTTTTTTTTGTTGTTAAAAATAAGTAGAATTTGTTTTTTTTTTTTTTTTAATCTAATACCCCAAAATCCACTTTTCTACCACTAAAAATGCCATAATTAATTGTATTAGACATTTTATTCGCTCTGATGGACGAAGTGTTATCCATTTAATAATAAAACTCAAGTGAAAAGAGGGATGTTTGCTTGAGGGTGTGGGTTTTTTTTTTTTTTTTTTTTTTTTTTTTTTTTTTTTGTTTTTAATATACTAGCCATGCAAGCTTGGTTTTTTAGACCAGTAATTCTTTTTGTGTATTAAAAATATTTTTGAAAAAAATTTCAATTTTTTTATATTTTTTTATTTTAAATTAATATTTTTTTTGTTTTTAAATCATTTTAATACGCTAATATCAAAAATAATTTTTAAAAAATAAAAAATATTATTTTAATATATTTCTGAATGAAAAACACTTGAAAAACAACTATAATCACACTTCTAAACATGTTATTAACACCTAAGCTTTTTAATGTGTCATACGCACGAGCCTTGCGGTCTAAATGCCTCTCTTAGCCATTATCTTGTTTTTTGTTTTTAATTTTCTTATATCTTAAAAATAGAATCATGTTTATTATAATGATGTTTCAAAAAGCAATCAATAATGGCATGCTTTTTAAATAAGATTAAATCTTTTTATGATTGTATTTTTAATTTTTTAACAATTATAATATGAAACTTATATGCAAAATATTTTTAAAAATTCACATGAATATTCAATGATGTTAAAATATATATTTTATTGTTAATTTTTATATCGTTTCCTTGAATTAATTATTCTTCAATTTTTTCATGTAGTCGCAAGAAAATAATCAAGATATTATTTTTTGTTTCTTGGTTTAAAATTGCTTTACATGATAAGTTTTTATATGAGAAACTATGCTTATGATAAAAAAAAAAAAAAAAAAAAAAAGAGAAGGAATTTTTCATCAAAATAAAACAGAAATAAAATATTAACAGAAATGGAGTTTTGGCTAAGATTAAGATAATTTGATTTTTGCTTATTTTAAAGGTAAAATAAAAGTATTTGGTCCAATAATGCTTAGAGATTAGAATAAATTTAATTTTTAATTTTTTTTAAGGCAAAATAAAAGTATTTGATAAGATTCTTGGAGAGATTGTAAGGGTGTTGTTTAATTTTTAATTTTTTTGTAATTGTTTTTCAAAGTGTTTTTCATTAAAAATATATATTAAAAAAATAATTTTTTTATTTTTAAAAATTATTTTTAATATTAGTATATTAAAATGATTTACAAATACTAAAAAAAAATATTAATTTAAAATTTTATTTTTTTCTAAACACTTTTAAAAAATATTTTTGAAACATATCAAGCATGTTATTTTACCAAAATATTTTTTTTTCTTCAAAAAACCCTTTATTTTCCTATTTAGCTTCTTCCTCTCCTTGCATTTTATTACAGTACAATGCCCCAAACTGCCACCAACATCTACCGTTGCCTTGCTTCATTAGTCATTTACTAGCACGGCTTTCTTACCCCTTTTAGAACAAGAGTCTTTGTTTTTCATGGAACTCCAGCAAACAAGAATTTGCTGCGAAAATCATGTAGCTCGTCAAAATTGCATTAGCTTAATACAGCAAAAAAGGTTTAGTCATTCTGATAAAATACAAGACCTGGAACATTATAAAATTGGTACCCAGAAGAGGCTAAAAATAAATGATATGTTGTATCTATTAAAAATAAATAAATCCAGAACTGGTACAAATAGATTAGAGACAAACTCAAAAGTTGCTGTAAATTCAAGGATCTGCAGCCAGCTGAGTAGTTTCAGATTCCTCAACCTTGCTTGCTCCATTAAGCTGCAGTTCATCAACATTGAACTTGTTTTCTTGCACTGAAGAGCCTTTTTCAGCTTCCATGCGTACTGAAAGCCTTTCTAGCAATTCTTGGCAGTCAATTGCTGTGACCATCACACTCAAATTGGATCTACCCTTCCAGCAGCCAATGGCTATTGTTGACGCATCCACCTTGATAGGATCCGACATGGTTTTGCTGTCTGCGGACAACGACGATGGGGTAAATACACATTCATGCACTGATAACACAAACATGGTAGGAACTGCTACATACCTCGCATGACTATAACACAACAACCCATCATTAGCTTTGATGCCTTCTCGCCAAACTCAGCATCAACAAAGTCAGCAAACTTTATTGCTTTATACTGCAAAAGATGCTTGAAATCTACCGAGGATGCATGTAGGATCTGATTAGTGATGTGTGGAAGAATCACTGGCAATCCTTCTGATGATATCCTGAATGAACAGGGGGTAGCAGTACCTTCTCTTGAAGTTTGTCGCTCCTTTAAAAAAAGGGGAAAGAATCAAATCATGAAATGAACAATTCTTTGTTAAATAAAGCCTAGGCAACCACCTTTTTTGGGTAAAAAGAAACATATAGTAGAACTGGTGGTGGTTATTTTTTGCTGACTTGATCTATTAGCACAAGTTTTGGCAATTGATGCAACGTAGCTCATGGCATAGGGTTGTAGCCTGGTAGCTAAGAAACTTTGGAGTATGTCAATCAATATGGAAAGAGCACTCACAGGCCAAAGGATGGGAGGGAATGGGGAAAAAGCTATGATTGCGGCTTTTGAAAAAAAAATATAACAAAAAAATAATGTCTAAATAGCATGTAGATTACTTACAAACATCTTCAGGCCGATAGAAGCAATCTTAAGTTGCTGACCAACACGGAAATTCAACCCAAGAACATCCTTAACTGACTTTGAGACATAGTAAATTCTCTTCACATGGTTCTTATCACTATTTCTTGAGATCAAGTGGCCATCAAAAGGAAATGACTCATCAATCCCATAGAACATTTTTATGCTATTGATAATAGATTCATCTTTAAAGAAAAGAACAGGGTCAACCCCTTTCCATTTGCCTTGAAGTTGCAACTTTCTCTTCCCCACAGCCTTCCCAGAATCAGTTTCCCCATTAACCAGTGCTTTGGTTTCCTCTGAATCTTGGTTAGATATATTAGAAGGATCAGGTTCCATATCAGCTTCATCTGGCTCATCAACAATTAAATCTGCCTCTGTGGCTGCTTCAGAAATTTTTTCTACTGCGACATCTCTGGAGTCTGGCTCCAGCCCACTATTATCTTCAGTAACCTGATCCAATAATTTTCCTTGCACTTCAGGATTCTTTTTGAACAAATTCCTTTTCTTACTGGGTTTCTCCTGAATGGCTGCAGGGAAATCATGAAGTAGATATAACATTATAAACGCCTAACATGCAAAACATAAGAATGAAGCGACAGAGACATCCTCAAAAATAGATCTGAATCAACATTTATTTCAAGCACTAATTCAGCATTTTGTAAGTGGGAGATGAAATGAAAGTGGTAATGAGCAACGGGGCAACATCTCTAGAACATGAAAAAAAGGGGGGGGGGGTTACTGCTTAGATTCTTTATAATAGTATGATGCATCAATAATGCTTAAATTCACCTGGTAAAGGAGAGAGTTTCTGGAGGACAGCAATGAAAAAGGCCCCACTGTTCTGATCATGAGGCACTATCCTCATACAACGTTCCAGGGGGAGATCAGAAACTTCCTCAATCAAATCTTCAGTAGAAGCATCTTCTGTTGGCAGAATCCCATCTTCAGAAATTGCATTTTCACCATTCTCGTGCTCAAGATCCTTGTTGGCGGGGGCAACATAGCTTTTGCCTGAAGGAAACATGCTGGGAAGTATATGGTATCTCTGGAATTTGGAGACATCTTTGTGGGAAGCTAACCAGAGATCTTTGTCACGTACCTGCAGAACCAATAAACATAAATTATGTCATATAAAATTAAGAAATTGAAAGCAGATCCCATTTCCTAACACCATACAGAATTTTTTCCTAGCAGGGCAAAAGCCAGCCAAACTGATATTCAACCGAACACAACTATGCCTTTGGTAGAGTGAAAATCAGAAAAAAAATACAAACCAAAAGATGGATATCTTTCTGGGATGGTGACAGTATTTGATAGCACTAAAATATAAAATCTTAATCCAACAAAAAAAAAACAAAGGAAATATCAGAAACTCCTCTAAACTTCCTGTCAAAACAACTCAATTTAAATGTTCATTTGTTTCAACTATTCTCTAAAGGAGACCAATCATTCTATTGACAACATCCAAAGCGAGTTGAATATGCTAAACATCAGAATGTCTGAGATTTTTTTTTTTTTTTTTTTTTTTTTGGGGGGGGGGGATCATCATATTGTGGAAATGAAGTAGCATTGCCAGAAAGATTAAATAAAAAAAAGGCAGCATTGGCATAGGAACTATGCAAAAATCTTTTCAACATCCGTGTTACTAGCCTGTTAAGGCTTCAATAGAAAATGGACTTGGCAGCAATAACATACCTTCCATTTTCTGACACCAGGCCGACGAACAAGTTGAGGAAGTTCACTGGAGACGTCAACAAGTTCAACAGACCCTCCACATTTACGTAGAATCTTCGGAAAAACAGACACAGGCACCAAAATTAAGCAAGATTTAGAATTATTGTTTTTTTTTTTTTTGAAAAGTCAAAGATGTCTAATGGTGATATACTTGTGAATGGGTATTAGATTACCTCAGCAACAACAGCCTCATCCTCAACTGGATTCATTGAGCAAGTCGAGTACACCATTCTTCCACCAACTTTGAGCAATGATAGGCCTGTGCATCACAATATAATGTATATTAAATCTAGCTAGTTTGCACCTCTACTGAAACAAATCCGGGCAAAATCCAAGAGTGAATGACTGACTCCACTAAGGCAGAAATAGGTGAGAGCAGAATTCTTTCAGCTCCTCAAATCCACATTTAATCATCATAAACATTTGGAGTGAAGCCAAAACCACAATCCAGTATACTTACACTTTCTAATGTACCATGCTTAATACCAGATGTATCATATTTCATTCAAACGAGAAAAAAATAAGTAGATTAGAAGCTTGAAAATATGCCTGTCTTTATCAGCAAAATGCTGAAATTATGGATCCAGCAGAAAACATGCAAGGAATGAAATTGAACAATCCCTTATTATCCCATGTTGAACTGCAGCTACTAAATGAAGTTCAAGGCATCAAGAAAGACCCATCATGGATTTCATTGTCCACGTCGATGCATACTATAATGTGAGCCAGCTAAATGTTAGTTGGTGATTTTTGGAGGGCCATTGCCAATAAGGGTTGCCCATATGCTTTCTGGGCCAGAAACGAATTGTTCCAGGTCAAGGAACATGCAACCACAGTATATAAGAATTACTTGCTGTAGCATGTAGATAAATTTCTGTTGTTCTTATGTGAGAGCATTGCAACATGAAATAGAGATGATTTGATACATTGCATCAACCTTAAGGTGGAGGCTAAAATACCTCATTTGAGAGTTAATGTCTAGAGTTATGAACAGACTCTTGAGCAGGAGAGCATCACAATTTCTGCAATTTCCTAAAAAAAGTATGTTTAGGTAAATTTTCTAGACAATAACAAACTTTAAGAGCCTTATTTTTTTTTTTCTAAAGTTCAAATTAGTTTGTAGCAGTCCTTTAATGGCAACAGAGAGTTCCAAGACTTTCTATTAGCATATTGTTAAACTTTGAGAAATAGAATTGTGTTTTTTGGCAACAGCAGGGCATGCTGCCCTATATTTTCACACTTATTCTTCCATCTATCTCTGAGTATAGAAACCACAGAACCCAATCCACAGTCGTAAAAGCCAACAAATTGTCATTTCTCATTTTCATCAATCCCAAGTTTTACCCCAATACTGTACTAGACACCAGCATCATTCCCTTTGCTTTTTCTCTTCAATTCACTAAGCAAATACTTGCTAGGAACCTAATTCTGCAGCTACCATAAACTTCAAGAAACCAAAGTCTTCAAATCTAAGCTTCCTGTTGCCCTTAAATCTCACTCAATCTAGATGCTATTTAAATCACAAGCCCTTTATCAGCTCTTCTGAAAGTCAAAGCCTTGAAATCACAGATTGTCTAGCTATATCATGAAAACATAACAAAAGTGGGCAGACTAGACAACTCTGTCCGACATCTCGAGAAGCCTGTGGGATTAGAAATTGACAACTAACAACCAATAACCTGTCAGGACATAATCATATGGAAGATTAGTGCTTCCTTTGGCAATACACTGATGATTATTAATCTTAGAGCAGAAAATTTGAAATTTGAACTGACATGCTATTTATGAGCAACATAATATCAGCCAAAAAGGGCCTAAAAGCTAAGGTTTTCAATTCGTAAAGAAATGTCAATTTAAGGTTTTTCATTAAGGTACCTCGCATCGCTATCTGAATTTGTAGACTATGGAGCCCATTGCCCATCCCTGGATTCCTGTATTAGAGGGGAAAACAAATATAATCCACTCTGAATGCTCGAAAAACATAAAAATGAGAAAGTACACAAGAATTCCAACCATTTCCTCCACATATCTGGAGCCTTGCGGAGGGTACCATCTCCACTACAGGGAACATCACATAACACTCGATCAAAGAGAAGCTGACTAATCTGTGGCTCGATTTCCATTTCAGAAGCTTTAGAGCCATTTTTGTCTGCACGGCACCCAGGGAAGTGCTGGGCTTCATTATTTGTGACTATCAAGTTGGCAGTGCACATTCTTTTTGTTTGATGGATGAGAAGATTACATCTCTGGACATCCAGATCATTTGCCATAACCTAGACAAGTAAATTAATATTGGTAATGGTGAATCAATTTCATATTCTAACATTACAATGAAGTAACTGAAACAAATCAACTAGGTGGTTCCAAGTACTGATACAATTCAAGGTAAAGAGACGACTAAGCAAAATAAAACAAATAGATGAAGAAAATAATAGAATAGAGCAGAGTGTGAAACAAGAAAAGGTAACAAACCATTCCATCAGGAAGTGATCCTGACTTTGTTGATTGGTATATAATCTCCAGCAACTGAAATGTTTTTGAACCTGGTGCAGCACACACTACATACAAGGAAAGAGAGCAGTGAGGAAATACTACAGGGTATTGGATATTTTCCATGACATGCAACCCATTTCAACTTTATAAGCAAGCTAAGGGGTGATGGGGAGATATATATGTCTGCTACTAGAAACTTTAGAAAGTAAACCACTAGGATATCAATGTTTTTTGGTAAGAAAGCTGCTGTTATAAATACATCAAGCTAATTTAGATAAAGAGATGATGAGTCACTTGTATTGCCAAAGGAATAAAATAAAGAAAAGAATTAGAATGCACTATAGGTAACTTACTATCAAATACAAAATGATCCGGACGTACATCAAGGAAGAGTGGAGGTACCTTTATCACAAACAAAAAATTTAGTTGTAGGATTAACAATCAGTTAGCAAAATGACACAGGGATGTGAGTCGAGATGTTCATTCTTAAAGGACAAAACAACCAAAAATCATTGAATAAACCCAAAATCAGACTTGCTCACCATGCTGACAGCCTCCTGTCTGGTGATGTTTCCAATTTCATTTTCTAGCTTTAAGAACTCATGGAACCTGAAATAATTTTATCCAAAACAACATTTGGTAGATAAAAGGAAAGCAATCAAAAACAAGTGCATTAATTGCGGGCAGCTTGCACATATTTTACATATAATTTAAGCACTAATTATGAAAACCAACAAATCATATACAAGTAGGAGAACAATGGGTCTAATAGGCTGCATAAAACTTTTTCCATTTTCAATCTCCCTTTCTAATTTTTCTTTTCCATGAAAAACTAAAAACGAAAAAACAATCATTTGTTAAAAATGGAAGAGCTGTTTCTCCAAACAGTTACCCTATAAAATAATGCATGAATTTTTCAAAGAATAGAAAGCATTTTTTCCATTGAAAATTGTATAAATTGAAATTGGTTGGATCATCATGACAACTAGACTGATTGTCAGAAAGACTTTAAGAGAAGTTTGAAGTGTTTTCCAAGATCATAAACTTGAGAAATTATATAGCAATAACTCCACTTCTCTGAAGGAAAAACATTAAGTTAACTGAACATAGTATATGTACCCCTGGTGGTAGGAAGTCATTTACGGCACAAGTCTACATAAATGATAATATGTAAAATAAATGCATTGCACAGGTCAATTCTGAATGACTGAAAATTGCAGAATAGAAAAACCTTGTGTGTAAAACAGATCTTTGGAACAAGAAAGGGAAGAACATAAGTAAGCAATGTCAGTATTATCAGGTACACGTATCCGTTCAGAAAATATTATAACACGTTCACAACACTACCCTAACAAACAGAAATTGCATGATTTACCTCTCAAGGGTTTGGTTCTTCCTTAGCTGCATCCGGGAAAAATTTGAATGCCAGGCAAGATTATCAGGGTACCAAGGCAATGGTCTAATAGCCTCCACTTCACCACCATCAGTGGTCTGTCAAAAATGACAAAAATGAAGGGAAAAAACAGTAAGCTATCATCTGTAACAACCAGCATTTGGCAGCATAACTATCAAAGGTGTTATAGTCTCAAAAAAAAATAAATGTAACTTACCTCTGCTTTAAGAGAATTCATAAAGTCATTCTCAAGCTGTGATTTGATATCTTCACAAAATTGGCTACTGCAAAATTGAAAAAAATAAAAATCACAAGGTTAGTAACTTTTCCCCATACTGTACCATGCAGTTTCAATGTTCAAAGTCAAGGAGTGTGTGAAGAACACATGGGACCTTATATATAAACCCTCAAAATGCAGTTCTTATGCTCGTTAATTGCCCATATACAACTTGCAGCATCTGAATTCAATCCAAGACTCGGGGGGGTAAAGGACCTTATTACCACAAATATAATTTCCCGTCATTTCATACTCCATACGACCATATTTTTTGTCCAGTCACAGTCGACCATATTTCAAAAATCCCACTTCCCTTTTGGTCTTCCTGCAATCCCTAAAGCAACCTCCCTTTGAAAAAGATCACTAGATTGACATATGCTGCCAAAATCACCATTTTCATTCATCATTCACCTAATCATATCCAATTCATATCAAAGAGAACTGGATAGCAACCTTATTAGGATATTCATCTTATGTGATTTTATCATTCTTACCTATCTTGGCTAGTCTGTTGCTTGTAGACAACATTGAGAGCTACAAAAACCCTACCTTTTCGTGTCCCAAATCTTAACTTCAAAGTTTGCCTCATCAGCTTGAAAAAATAATTAACTTTATATCTTTTTACTGCTACAGCATTCAGGAACAACAATTACGAACACACCCAAAAAGCCAAAACAAAGAATACCCGACAATTTAAATAGCAAAAGAAATCAAAAACTTTACCTTGAATTGATTCTAAAAGCAGCAGGCAAGGGTGTTCTAAGAACTTCGACAAAGGTATCCCATTCTTCTGCTGTCACTATCCCTTGCTCCTGCAAAAAAATAAAAAAAATAAAACCCCACCAAACCAAACAAAATAGTATTTAATCTTAAACAAAATAAAAGCAAGTGTTACCTTGTAGTATTCGTCGAAGGCGGGGTTTTGAGTAGAAAAAGGCTGCCAATGAGTCTTGTTCTCAGAGTTGTTATTGCTGTTGGGATCAGACGAGGCACTGTCAGATTTGGGGCGTTTCCAAACATTCTCTCTGCCATCACGAAAGTGCTTTCTTTGAGTTCGTGACCTGCTTCCTCTTCCTCTCCCTCCCATTTTTTTTTGTGGGGGTGTTGAAGACTGCTGCTGCTGCTTAGCTCTCTGGACCTTTTGTTAATGGACTAGGTTTCTGTCCAGGTTTAATGTTTTTTCGACATGTTACTCCAGACGACGTGTAGTTTAGAATCAATCTCAGATTCTTGGACTGTAAGGATATAGGGCCGGCCCATTCATTAATGAACCCATTATAATAGCCCATTGTCACTGCATATGTCTCTATCTGAACCCATTGTTTGATAACGGGCTTTATCGTATTCTTGTTTGGGCCAAGTTGACGAGATTGTAGTATTTCTTAATTTTCAGTATAATCATCGTCAAGGAATTTCGAATTTTTATTAAAAAATAAATGTGGTGGAATTCTTTTAAATGTGCATCGATGTAAAAAATGTAACGTGCGCTCAATTTATTATATGCATGCTAAATTTTACAGACCAAGGGTATTCTTTCTTTTGTGTAAAATATTTCCCCATAAAATACTTTTTAATAATGGTAATGAAGTTGGTTATAGTGTGGTGAAGAAAATAATAAAAAAAAAAAGATAGTGATAACATGAAATAATGATGGAGAAGATGATAGTAAATTATCGCAGTGTTGAGATGAAAGTGGTAGTTAAAATAGTTGTATGATATTATAAATGGATTATTATTTATAAAATATTTTATAAAATTTTATGAGCTGAACATATTTTCTAGTAAATAAACTAAGTTTAAAGGTTGACTATAAAATATTTTAAAGGAAAAAAACATAAAAAATCTAAAAAATATTTTCTTGTAAAATAATTTACACGAAACAAACAGATGCCAAGTAACTTAAACGAGTGTCTATATTCAAGTAGTTAATGAGTTCATCGCAAGTAAATACTTGTTCAAGTATACTAATTCAGCTGTGAATGCTTTGTTCAAGATTTTGTTAAAATGGAATTTAGTTTTGATTCATCAAATTACGTGAACCCAAAATATCTGATGTTGAAACCGAGTGGACGTCTATATATATAATATTATTTAAAGGCTTCTGGGCATAAAATAAACTGGTAAAAAAGGATTTTACAGTATCCTAATTTCAATAAAATAAAATAAAATAAAATAAAATCGTGCTGAAGTATTAAAGAAAACCATCCAATAATAATCATTTACAAGCCTAAAATTAATTACCCCTAGCTTGGTGACTGAGTAGAGTATGTTTTTACGAAAATGGGGCATGGCACGGATTTAACTTCCTGCTATAAGCTTGTAGAACATGGAAACATGTTCAAAGAACCATGGCAAGTTGTTGGCTTTTTTGGAGATATTTGATGCGAAGTCAGACTGCATAAAACGCCATATTTTGTAACTTTCCTCACAAACAAACACCATGCCATGATTAAAAAAAGAAAAGAGAGCAGAACCCAGGAACTCTGCTGTCACTAGTGTCGCATTATCGAATGATATTACCAGGTGTACTCTGGTAGGTTTTTTTTTTTTTTTTTTTTACAGTGTATAGTTTTGCTTTTTTAAAGTGTAATTTATTTGAGAATTTATTAAAAAAAATTAATTTTTAATATTAGTACATTAAAATTATAAAAAAAACATTTTAAAAATATCAATTTTGTTTTTTGATTTTTTTTAAGAGACGGTCTCATCACTTGAAGGAGGAAGAAATAAAAAGTTGCTGCGCTGTCCAGTGCTGAAGCAAAAGGACTATCTAGTAGATATATTCACGAAAACAATAAGTAGCAGGAATTTTTATATCTCACTAAACAAGTCGAGCAAGCAAAAACTTAACTGCATGCACTTGAAGTATTGGTTTAATGATGAAAAGGAATTGTTTTCTTTTTTTATATCTGGGTTTAAATTTTATTGTCTATGTTTGACATCTCTGCAGTGCCTTACATGCTTATTGTGTTTGCAGGATATTCAGTGGGCCGTGGGATTAGTTGTGGTGCGTGCAAGCTGACCCAGACACCCAAGTAAATAAATAAATAAAAACTTTAGTGCACTAAAAATCTAACTTTTATTTTGTCTTTATATTTTGAGATAATTACCAAAAAAGCTTCCAAAATTTGGTTTTTTTTTTCGTTGTAGTTTGAGAAATTATATTTTATATAAAAAAAATTCAAAAATTATCAAAAGATAAAATTATCTTTTCATATAATATATCACATATAATAGCTATCATGTCAATTTTTTTAAAAAATCTTTTTTTTTTCTTTCTCCACTCCTTTTTTTTTCAATTAGGGTTCTATGATTAATAAAAAACATTCTGGTTTTTTTCAAAAGAAAAACATTTATATTGTACAAATCTCAAAACTCTGAATCTTTCGTTATAGAAATGGTCGTAGATCGATGCTAAGCAATGTCAAAAGAGGTACACGTCTTCTCCCCGCACAATCCAGACACTTTAACAAACCACCATCACAAAAATGTTCAACGCATGTAGTAGTGGGAAAGTGGTGTTATACTTTCGTGTTCATCAAGGAAGGGACAATGCTTAAAGATCAGGTGGAATATTCAACCTACAATGAGATGACACTATCAAGCAACACTGAATGAAGGCAATAATACTGTAGCTGTTGAACGCTACAGTTGGTGGGGAAAAAGTTGTGGCTGAGCAAGAGGATGGTGTCGATGGGGTGCCAGCTGTGGTTGACGAGTTTCAACAAAGTGACAGGAGAAACGAGTGCGGGAGTGAGAAAGGAGAATGTCGAGAGAATGAAGTGGGGACAAGGAGGAGCAGGATGGACCAGTAGGGGTGAAAGGGAAGTGAGGCTGAAGAGAAAGATCAGCTCTGTTGCTGCATTTTGTTAATTTCTGCTGTTGTTCTTGCGTTCATGTGGAGAACGCGCTGGATAAGAGACAGAGACTTACACGATAAACACTAAGAGAAGAAAATCTATGAGCATAATTTCCTCTTTGTTACTGTATTTTGTTTCTGTTGCTGCTGCTTGCGTTCATGTGGAGAATGGGCTAGATAAGAGACAGAGACTTAAACGATAAACACTAAGAGAAGAAAATTTATGAGCATAATTTCCTCTGTTACTGTATTTTGTTTCTGTTGTTGTTGTTGCTTGCGTTCATGTGGAGAATACGATAAACACTAAGAGAAGAAAATTTATGAGCATTATTTCCTCTCTGTTACTGTATTTTGTTTCTGTTGTTGTTGTTGCTTGCGTTCATGTGGAGAATGGGCTGGATAAGAGAGACAGAGACTTACACGATAAACACTAAGAGAGGAAAATCTATGAGCATAATTTCCTCTCTGTTAGCTGCGGTGTAATTTATTTGTTAAGTACTGGAATGTAAAAACAAAAGTGAAGATCGATCAGAGGGAAAATGATCATTGATGCAATAATTACTAAAAATTGTATCCCCGGGAACGAGCATGGTAGGGGGCGTTCTGGGATGGTATTAGACAAGGTTAAACTCTTTTCTTGTTCGTTAATTCTTGTCTTTGAAGGAATAGTGTTTAATTTTCTTGGATTTTTCTTCGTTTCTTCACGTGGAGAATGCAAATTACTAACCTGCCAAATCTTACTGTACGGCATGACAAGGAAGGTGGAGGAAATTTGGTAGCTATGTGTTGATTGAGAGGTTTGAATGGAAGAGGATGGATGGAGGTTAAAACATGATGAAATATATTGTTTAAAGAAATTTGTGCTCATTAAATATTATTGTAATTATAAATTTAATATAATAATTTTGTTATTTAAGGTTTTATAGCCTCTTTAGTTATATATATATATATATAAAATTCATGATATAAAATATATTTTTTAAAATTATGATAACAAATTGAAAATACTTAATGAAACTTAAGAATTTATTCTATGATTATCCCTTGTATTTTAGTCATTCTCAATCTATCTCTCTCTAATAGAATATTCTCGGAAATTTTTTTCACAAAAGTAATTGAAAAAAAATAGATATTGTAATGTGTTTTTCTTTTTTGGGTTCCGGAGAGGGATATCAGCGCATGTTCTTGGATGATCTCAACAGGCTCTAAGCCTTGCTTCAGAGGATCCAAAGACTGCCTCTCAGGGTCAAGAGGGCGACATTCATCATTAAGGTAACTTAATTTAAATTTGTGTTTTAAAAGTGATTTGAAGTTAAATTTTTTATTTTATTTTTATTTTAAATTAAAATTATTTTAATGTGTTGATATTAAAATTAAATTTTAAAAATTAATTGTTATTATATTACCAAATAATTATCCCATCAACATAGATTTCTGTGAGCGTGATAATCAATATGTCTCGGTTAAATATTAAGAACATTAATTATCACAGGCCCCAAGTAGAATTTCATTCGGAAATACGTAATTTCCTTTTGACTTAACGGCGATAAATGAATTCGAGGCCAAATTTTTATTTTTTATAAGCATGCAAATGCATAAACTTCCTCCCTGTTAACAGGCCATTAAAATCTTGTCCATAAAAGTGACAACAATCCCATACACATGGGGTTGTGATATAGTAGTTGAAAGAACTTGTTTCTTTTCTTCATACCAGGGTTCAAGCCTCATTTGTATATGTCTGTCATCCCCGCGGTACCTTACATACTTACTGGGCTTGCAGGATATTCAGTGAGCACGGGGATTAGTTGTGGTGCGCGCAAGCTGGCCCGGACACCCCGAGTTACCAAAAAAAAAATGAATTTTCAAGTATAAATTAATTGATTAGATTTTAAATTTATTTTTTAAAAATCATAAGTTCAAATCTTATTAATCTTAAAATCACTAAAAGCTTATATATAAATAAATATACATAGCAGAACCTGAAATTAAATATTTTAAAATGGCAAAATCTTTAGGATTTCCCCCTGATGAAAATAAAATAGTAGACATAGTTTTTTTTGTTGACCCAATAGGCACACGTGCGGCACAATAATTCTTGTTGATATTTATTTCATTACTTGTACCAATTTAATACGACATTGAAAAGCAACTTCCATTATAAAATGTTTTTTTAAAGCATTAAAATATTTTTTATAATAAAATGATGTGAAAATATTAAAAAAGTAATTTGAAATTAAAAAACATATGTTCAAATCATCAATAGTTTAAGGGTTAAGAGAGAACTCAATAAATCAAAGATGTATTAAACCTCAAATTAATTATAGAATTGTCGAAACAGAAGGGTCAGTAATTGAAATATGGTAACCTATCTACGGGAGCTAGCAGCACCGGGCTCGGCAATCAACTAGCTAGACTCAACAACGCGTATTTGTTTTTCCTTTTCTGGCATTTTGCGAGTGCGCTGCTTCATTTCAGAAGGTGTAATGGTTTTTGCACCATATTTGACTCTTCTGCTAAAAAAGGGTGGCTGAGCTTGTTGATACCAAGGAAGATAAAGCCAACAAATTTCATGTAAGAAATCTACTCAAAGATGAGGCAGGGCATCTGCTTTTTTTTTTTTTTAAATATATTTGAAAATGGAAACAAATAAAGAACTGTTTAAGAGATGATAAAATATTATTTTTAGGGTATTTATTTGTTCTAAAATTCAACTAAATCATCTAAATGTATGAAAGAAAATAACAAGAAAAGATAAAAGAAAGAAAAATATAATTTTGTTTTGTATATATGTCTTTTCTCCACGTAGTAATAAGTTTATATGGACTTGTGACTATTAATAAAATAATTATATTTTGAATTATACTAAATAATAACTGTTCATTTTTATTTTGATAATTATTAATATTGAGATTAATTATGAGAATTTTAAAAAATTAACCTGACTTTTCAAATACCATTTTTTTTATACAAAAACTCACTAGAATTATCACTTAAGTCAACACTTACAGAGCACGGGGGGGCAATTGCTGAGTCAACAGGGAGTAAGGACCCCACCTGCTCTACCCTCACAAGGGACACTTTCAGTTCCTCACTCCATCTTCAACAGCCAATTGCCATATCTTGCTCCTCTCAGTGTCCTAATATCCTGACACCCACACGACACGAGATTCAAAACCCCTTTTTCCATGCCCATCATCATTCCATTGTCTCATACATAGATATGTTCGCATGTGTGACATATATATATATATATATATATATATATATATATATATATATATATTTTTTTTTTTTTTTTGTTCATGTTGAGAGAACTTGTTATAAATATATGGCGTGTGCAACTCTAGATATAGATTAGTAGATTAGTGGGTATTGTGACACTGGAAATTATATGGATATGTTATATAATTAAAAAGATTACAAAGGATGCTTTAGTATTTTGATATTATATATTTTATTTTTAAATTGAAAAATTATTGACGCTTATTCCATATATTATAGCGAGTGGTTAGCATCCACACCATTAAAAAAACACCTAAGATACTTTTTGATGGTTAAATTTTGGCATTTTTTTGTATAATTAGATGCATAGATATGCTCTTTTCCACATGATGCGACGTGTGTAAATATATCATGATTGGATTATCGGTAGTGATTAATTGTTTGTATTTTTTTTTTCTTTCCCTTTGACAACTAACATGCACAATTATTTTCTATTTGTTTGTTGTGCTGCTTGGGTTTGGAGTGGTTGCCGCACTTAAAATATTTAAAAACATTCTTTATATATTTAATATTTATTTACATTTTAAAAAAAATGATATTGACCAAGCAAGTGGGCAGCATCCATGCCATTACAGAAGTGCCTAAGACACTTTTCAATGGTTAAATCTGGGCATTCTTTGTATAACTAGATGCACAGATATATCTTTTTCCATATGGTACGACACATGTAGATATATCATGATTAGATTGCTGTTGGTGATTGGTTATATGTGTTTGTTTTCTTCCTTTTTTTTCCTTTGACAACTAACATGCATAATTATTTTCTATTTATTTGTTGTTTGCTTAGGTCTGGTATAGCTGCCACACCCAAAACATTTAAAAACATTCTTTATATATTTAATATTTTTTTATATTTAAAAAAAAAAATGATACTGACCAAAGCACGGTACAATACGGTAACTTTAACACAATAACACAAAGATCATCCTAACGTGTGGACGGACTTTTCAACGTATTCTTAAGATAGGCAATCGCCTCATCACAATAACATTAACATAAACATACCATGAATAGATCCCCATGCATCCATGATATATACATGAAGGCATACGGCCAACAAGTTTAAAAGTCCTGACGCCAGACACCAAAATGAGCCCATATCTCTCACTCACAAACTATCAACTATACTATAGTGCCTGAAAGATAAAAAAATATAAAATGTCCCCTCTCCTTGCAGCCTTTCTCTTGCTCGTATCCATGGGCTTGACCTCTGCCTCTACCGTGCCGCTCCGGCCTGGCTTTTACGCCGAGACGTGCCCGGAAGCTGATTTCATAGTCAAGGACGTGATGAGGAGGAACATGATTAGAGAACCAAGAAGTGCTGCCTCAGTCATGCGTTTTCAATTCCATGATTGTTTTGTTAATGTAAACTTTATTATATAAACCAAAAACTTAATACAAGTTTTCATGACAATCTTGCATTATTATTAGTATTATTGTTATTATTATCAAGATATTAATTCATTTTTCTTTGATGGGTTTTCTTTTTTCCTTGCAGGGTTGTGATGCTTCTGTGCTGCTTGATGACACACCAAACATGCTAGGAGAGAAGCTTGCTCTGTCCAACATAGATTCTTTAAGGTCTTATGAAGTTATTGATGAAGTTAAGGAAGAGTTAGAGAAGGTTTGTCCACGGACGGTTTCTTGTGCAGATATAATTATCATGGCCTCTAGAGCTGCTGTTGTCCTGGTAATAAATTTGCTCCTGTTATGCAAGACTTCTGCGTTTTTTTGCTATAATTCTTCACAGAACAAAATTACAACCCTAGTGTACCCTAAAAGTCATAGCAACTTGGCCATAAGAAGCAACTAGGCCTGCGCACTAGGCCTATCTCACCGGATATTCTGCGAAATGGGTCCTTTTTGTCCAACTTTTGTCCTCTACTGTTCATACAATATGAACAGAACGACGGCGTAATTACGGTCTTTACAAAAGGTCCTTTTTTGCCCTTTTTTCTTGATTCATTTCGGTGGTGACAATCGAGGATTGTACTTGAATTTGAGGCCTACCCTCTCCCCTTCTTAGTAGAGTAATACTATATCCAACATTCTGCTAACGTTAAACATCTGGTCACAAACATTGCATGTGTGGGCGTGGCCCTTTAATCTAGTCTTCTTGTGAAAATTATAGAGGGGCAATAATTGTAGCTTTTTGAAGCTCGCAGTTTGACAATAATTGTATCCTAGACCATCCCTTTGAATCCCGTACTGCGTCTCCTTCACTGTTCAACATGGAAATCTTGCAGTTTAAGGTTTAGCTGATACCAGCATTTTTCCAGATATGCCGGTATCTAGGCTTTCCCGGATGCTGGAATTATAGACATCCTCTCAACACAATCTCATTGTTTTCAAGTAATAAAGAGAAAAATCTCAGAAGATTAGACAAGACTTGGTCAGACAGAACTCTTTACTAAAGAACTGATTTTTAGCCTCTTTTTTTTTTGAATTTTTTTGTTCTATTCATTGTATTGGATTAGAGTGGAGGACCAGATTGGGACGTGAATTTAGGAAGAGTAGACAGCTTAACAGCTAGCCAGGAGGACTCCAACAATATCATGCCAAGTCCAAGAGCTAATGCAAGCCTTCTCATGGACCTCTTCGAAAGATTCAACCTCTCTGTCAAGGATATGGTAGCCCTCTCAGGGTCACATTCTATTGGCCAAGCTCGGTGCTTCTCCATAATGTTCAGGCTCTATAACCAGTCAGGCTCCGGCAGACCGGACCCAGCAATTGAGACAAAGTACAGAGAGAAGCTAGACAAGCTTTGTCCACTTGGTGGAGATGAAAATGTAACTGGAGACCTTGATGCAACACCAGCAACATTTGATAACAGATACTTCAAAGACTTGGTTGCTGGGAGAGGGTTTCTAAATTCTGATCAGACACTTTACACATTCCCTGAAACGAGGAAATACGTAACCCTTTTTAGCAAAAATCAACAGGCATTTTTCAGGGCCTTTGTCGAGGGCATGATAAAGATGGGCGACCTGCAGTCTGGGCGGCCTGGAGAGATCAGAAGCAATTGTAGGATGGCCAACAGCCGGCCTGTTCGTGTGCTCATGGAGTCTCAAGTGAGAGATTAGGCTTAGAGTACAAATATAATAAGATTAAATATAATTTATATAGTGGGAAATTAATGTGTCTATTGGGATAATGTTAAAGTGGTGATCAAATTTGCAAGTAGGGTTGCTGATTACTGTCAATTTTATCCTTGAGGCGGCTATTGCCCTTTGTTGGAATCCTTGAAAATCAAAGGGAAATTAACAAATATTCCTAGAAGACTATTTTGTTCATTCTGCACCCTCCATTTTCTTGTTTGTGTGTCTGTGTTCTCTTTCATCTATGTTTATACACCTTGTTTATTTAGGAATTTTTTATTTTTCAAATCTCAAAACTAGTTCATATATATATACTGACTGGTTTAGATTTAGTTTGATTATTATTATTATTATTATTTGTAAAAATACAGCAAAACTTATTTTTTTAGGTCTTTTTTAAGTTTTTATTGATTTTTATGGGGTTTTTTAGACTTTTTATTGTTCTACTTCTCTTGAGCACAAGTAATCCTGTTGGAAAATGTTATAACTTTTAATTTTAAGTGTTTTTAAAAAGTATATTTGTCTTGAAAAAATATCAAGCTGTTGTTATTTCTAATATTTTTAATGATTTTAATGTGATAATATAAAAAATAAATAAAATTTTTAAAAATATTAATTTATTTTCAAGTAAAAAATATTTTTATAAAATACTATGCATCACAATATTAAATATACAAGTGCCGTGTAAAGCAAAATACTCTAATTAAACAACTAATCATCACATAAATAATACATTTATTTTTAAAATGCAAAATGGTGCAAAATAGTAACTACTATTAAAGTACTAAAATCAACGCATCCTGGAAGGAGCTTCCAATCAAACAAGTTGAATATTATGTCTTCATCCTTACTTTCATCCTTAATTGGTTCCTATAAAATCCATAAAACAAATCACACAACAGTTAGAAAATATCAAGCACCTCAAACAAACACCACCCAATTCAACAAAAAAAAAATACAACTTGTTCCTAGTATAAAATTGAAATATATATTAGAATAAGTATTAAGAAACTTCGATTGAATCAAGGTGGTTAATATTTGACCTAATATTTTAAGAATTATCTAAAAAAATATTAGATTCTCTACATCTTTTAAAACACTATATTAAGATGAAATATATTCTTAAGGCTAAAACATTAGTTGTTTAGACTGAACCTTAAAAAACACAAAATCTCTATAAATATGGCAGGACATGTTTTGCATTAGTGAGATAAAAACCTCTAATGAAAACTGTGAATAACTTTGTTGCTTATAATTGATGAGCCTATCAATTAATTGGAAGAAATATATGATTTATTTTTTAAGAAATGACTTAAAGCCATGGATTTCATGTACTAACCAAGTCTAGAACTTGGTTGATCAACCTGAAGGGAAAAAAACTAAATGGATATAAGTGAGTTTTTAAAGAAAAACTAACATGAAAAGCAATGTATAAATGTACAATGCAAGCTTTAAAGAGTATGAATATTTAAGTTTGAAAGTATAATCAATAGATTTGATTTTATAAAAAAATTGGATGAACCTTGTATTTACAAAAAGTTAGGAGGAGTAATGTCGTTTTCATAATATTATATGTAAAATATATATTATTGTTAAGAAATGACATTTTTATTTTAATTAGTAAAGTTTTGGTTATTCAAGAATTTCTCCATAAATTAATTGGGAGAAGCAACCTATATGTTGAATATAAAGATCTATAGATATAAATTTAAAATGTTTCTTAATTAGATTGTCCCAATTCATGTATATATACTAGAAGCTAATATAGTTTTGTATGAAAAATCTAAGATTGAATTCTTATCTATTTTGTAAGAAACAACTCCTTCAAAAAACATGTGTTTTAAGGTATAAATTAAGAGAAATATGATAAAACTGATATCTTATATTTGGCTATAAGATCCACCAATGAAAAAGATAAACTAAAAATTTAAAATTGTTTGAATTAATTTTTTTAATAAAATATTAAAATAATAATAAATATATACCATTAAATATATATTTATTTTAAAATTGCGATCAGGCAACTAAGGTTCCCATCCAAAAGGAAGGCTCGTTGATGCTACTCAAAGGTGTCACTCTCCTCAAACTATATGACAAGCGTGTTTGTCAGTGTGGTAGCGGTTGCTTTTCAAATAGCTTTTTGTGCTGAAATACATGCAAATGATATTTTTTTATCTTTTAAAAATTATTTTTGACATTAGCACATCAAAACGATCCAAAAAATACAATCGTAACTCAATTTTAGTAAAAATAAAAAAATTAAAATTTGCCAAAACGCAGTTACAAACGCTTCCATAGTATAATGACATTAGAAGAGTCATTTTTCAACCAGAATTCGCTACAAAACTGAGAATTAAAAGCAGCCCACCTGCTATCAATTGTCATTATCAATGAGTCTACCGGGTGTTTGAAATTGTTTTCTTCTGTTTTTCTTTTCTGTTTTTATGCTTTTCAAAAGCATATTTAACAGAAAAAATATTAAATTTATATTTTTATTTAGTGTTTTTTAAGTTTAATATACTAATATTAAAAACAAAATACTTTCAAAAATTTACATATACAGTACAACAGCAAAAACAAACCCTACTAAATTTAAGATTTAAAAGGACAACCAACAAGAACAAGGAGAATTAACGAGATTGAAAAAAACCAAGACATCAGCTTCTAAATCAGGGGAAGACCAAACCTCCACTGAGCAAAATTAAATTTTGAACAAAAGAAAATGGTTCCTTCCTTAATTGTAAGGAGAAATAGAAGAACGTGATATAAAGAGAAACCCCAACAAACACAAGTCATGTTCAGATGAGGTTTGCTCCATGAATGTGCAACAAGTAAATTTGAGCTTCAAGTATCAAATAACACAGAATCCAGAATCAACATAATATGCCAAGGCATCAGAATGTAGACAATTACGAATTCCACAACACAGCGGAACCAAAACAAAAATCTCAGATGCTAAAATTGTTGACTATCTAAAAATTCAAACTCACCTCAGCAATCCAAAGAACAACCAAAATTAAATCGAGCTTGTCATTACGCATGGTCCAAATTACAAAACATTTAAGCCACAACTGAGGGCTTTGAGGCAACAGATAATCTAGATCTCTTCTTGGCCAAGCTCTCACTGCGGCGTTCACGCTGCTCCTTCAACCTGGTGGCAAGAAGCTTCTGATACTCTGCTGCCTCAGCCTTGGCCTTTGTGATTCTCTTCTTCTTGTCAGATATTCTTGCACGCTTCCTTTGCAAAGTCAAGGGAGTAACCAACCTTTGAATTTTGGGAGCCTTGCTAACCTTCTTACCTGCCAAACCAGAAAAATGGCATTGTTATTTTTGTTAAATCAATACTAAACTTCATTGGATTATTATTTAATAAGTAATTCTTTGAAGACCTCATTGAATTCAAATAATAATAATAAATAGTCAACAAAAGGAATAATGATATAGCAACTGACCAGATTTGGTTGTAAATGTTCGGCGGTAAGTGTTGACATACTTCCGGACATCGTCCTCCTTGGAGAGGTTAAACAGTTTCCTGATCTTTGATGCCCTCTTTGGACCTCTCATCCTTGGCTTCTCAACATCTGTCAGGCCAGGAAGATCATTCTCTCCCTTCTTCACGATGACCAGGTTCAAAACAGAGAGATCTTGACTAACAATGCATCCACGAACAGACTTCCTTCTGCGCTCTCCATTTCTCCTGCCGTATCCACGGAAGCAAGGAGTACCTATTAATGAGCACTGTATGCAAATTAGCTGAATCACACAAAACACCAAAATCCACACGTCTACAAACACAAGCAGAGGAACAAAGCTGCAAACCTCTGTGCAGCAAGAGACGAACACGGCCTGGAGTTAGAACTCCTTGCTTCATTGGGAAACCCTGCTTGTCACACCCTCCCATAATCTTAAAAACATAACCCTTGAATTCCTGTATAATACAACCAGATGTGTCAATATAAGAAAATAAAAAAACACAACATGACTTTGAAAGACTAGCTCAGCCAATGAGCTCCTGGCAAACACATACCTCGCCCAGTGCATCTCCACTGACTTCTTGTGAGATCCTCTTGTCAAAGAACGCTCGGCTGCCATAAAAAAGAATGAAAAATAAAAAGAAAGTTTTGACATACGTTCACTAAGATGAAGAAAGTGAAATGATAATTCACAGGGGAAACAAGGCCAGTCATAAAAGACACGTTTCGGAATACACTATATAAACCATGTTTCATTATGCATTATGCTAACGAAGCCATAGTTTTCCCCTAAAAAGTATTCTACGAAAAAACCAATCTCGCCTATAAGATTCAAAGCCAGAGCGAGAATCATAAAAAGCCAAAGATTTCAAATTTAAGGGCCTATAATGCCCCTAAAGAAAATCAACACCACTTCTTGGTTCCATGATATTTGATTGCATAGGATGCAAACACAAATAAGTTAAACCCAAATCCCCATTTAAGATAAAAAAAAATCGAAAAAAAAAAGGAAATCAAACTTTCCCATACCCATACTATAATCCCATATCTAACAAGCTCAGCTTCATTCAGTTCAGCTCACAATTCACATCAAATTCAAAAATTTCAAATCAAACGCACCACACGAGATAACAGAACTAATAATATATTAGGAAGAGAGAGAGCCATACAGTTTCTGATCATCATCGATTTCAAGCTTCTTCTGGCACCCAGTAGTCGGATTTGCAATGTTAAACTGCCCACCAAAAAAACAACTCAGAAAAAAAGGTTTTGTTTAAGAAGAAGAGACAGTAAGAGAAATTGAAAACTGAACCTTCATTTTGAATGGAGTCTCTCACTACACAGCACCCTGGTTGTGTTAACGAGACAGAGTATCTTCCTGCTCTATTAGGGTTTCTTCCTCTGTATTGTTGCCAATTAGGGTTTTTGATTCTTTTTTATAGGGAAAGAGGGGGTTCTTGCGTGTGGTTTAAATAAATTAGTTAAATGTGTGCTTGTGTTTAGATGTGAGCACGTGGATTTATATTGGTTTGATGGTGAATGAAACCGGTGATTAGGACTTCTGATTTGTGAGCTTATCATAGAGAGATGTATTATAGTTTTACTCCGTTTTGGGCTCCTGTGCTTGATAGGCTGGGTTTTTGGGCTGTGGTGGTCCATTCAATCTGTCTAGTTTAGGTTGAAATTTATGTTGGTGGGGAAATCATGTAGCCCGATTTCGGAAGAAAGTGATTATTTTCATTTTCCACCCTTAAATCCTGGGGTTTCAAGTTATTTGCCCACTAAAGTTAATTTTGTGTAACATTCTTTTCAAATTACCTTCTGAAAACTTTCATTAGTTCTTGAGATTTTACAAGCAAATTCCATTAATTTAGTAGTTGAATTCTCTTAAAAAATGATTTTGAGAAGAACTTTTAATAAGATTAGCATTGTTATTGTTTTCTATCTTGACTTTCTCAAAAGTTTCATTTCCCTTAACTGTTCCTTGGTGATTAAATGTAAAATCCAAAAAATTTGATAGTAATTAAAAAAATTACATTATTGTGTTATTAATTGATATTGTCTATTGATATTTGAGGTAAGCTGTATTATTCAAATTGAATTTTATCATGCCAAATTCTCTATCCTTGAAAGTTCGAGTACTGGATGACAATCTCATAGATGGAGGGTATTAAATAAATTATTTACCCTTGATGGTGGAAAACTTCTATGAACGTGTCATTTAATGGAGTGGTGCGTATTTCATTGTAGCTCTTGCATTCCCTGATTGACCTCTTCTAATTTTTTCTAGGGTTATTATCCTTCCTAGGAGAATAATCTCGCATGGAAGACCTCTCTGGTAGATTTTTCTTAGCGAAAAAAGGGAGGCCCATGACGTAAAACACTTGCTTCTTCCACTTGTATATGGTTTGTCATGGCCTACTTTACTTTCAACAGGCTTCTATTTGGTGGAGTGTACAATGTTTTCTACAAAACTATTCTCTTTACTTCATTTATCAAGGCCTTAAAAGTCACTTACTTGATTAATTCCTTAAATTTAAGCATTTCTTCATTAAATCTTTTTAAATACACTCGCCTACACTCATCACCTGTCTGAAAAACCCCAAAAAGTTTTATAAAGTTTTTTTAGCTGAAATGCTTTTATTGAACTGCATCACCAACTTGGTACAAAGGTCACCAAAGCTTATAATAGATCCTGGCTCCAAATTATTATACCATGCACGTAATGACCCCCTGAAAGTTGTGGAAGGTTTTTGCACATGGCATAACTATCCTAGATGACCAATTTCAGGTTGCTTCGTACATGATATACATGATCTCTTAGGTTAGCAAAACCGTCATAGTTGTCCAAAATCATCTTAATGGAAATATAATCCTTGTATATACAAGTACGCAACACTTGTCTTAACAATGAAGAATCTCAAATTTGATTGGGGAGGGGGGGATATTTTCATGCATATACTCTCCTACAAGTTGTTTTCAACTCCTTTGTCTATAGGGTTCTGGGAGCTCGAGTTTTTTAGCATAGAATGATAAGACTGATGGCTAGCCTCCATCTCATGGTGGCCAGATAAGCGTATAGAATAATTGTCATATGTATGAACACAAATGATACGAACACCTTGTAGAAGGGTTTGATGATCATTAAGGCTAAAAAAAACCCTTAAACACTTTCTGCCCAAACTCCTTCTAATAATGCAATTGTATATAGGCATTGGGTATAAATTTATGGTTGTAGAGCTGTAAATGAGGGTATAGTTGCAGGTTCCAAGACTTATTGAGATGACAAAGTCTGATTTTACATTTGAGCTGCCAACATAACCTGGGTGAAGAGTTGCACTTGGTTGTTGAGCTGTTGAAGGTTTGGTTGGGCAGAAGTTTTTGTTGTTGCAGGGAGGTCTATCACATGTCCTAATCTAGGAGTGTTTTGATTATTTTCCTTTGATAGCAATAAACCACTTTTAGAAGAATAATTAATTATTTTTTAATTAGTTTCTCACAGACAACACAAATTAAAGATGTTTCAAAATTCAATATGCTCAAGAATGAGGTTATTTGGTATTTGGATAGTGGTTAGTCACACATTTAGGTCAATATTCTTTTCTACAAAGCTCACAAAGTAGATGGTAAAAGGCCTAAATACATGAAAAAAAAAAACCTTTTTAGTAGGGTTTAGGAACCCTCCTATAATAAAAAGTGAGTTACTTTTAGTAAAAGATTGTAATAAATACGAGAATGAACTTTAAATTCTAAGAACAAATGTGATTGTTCTTGTTTTTGTATGGTAAATGCTCTAAAAATAGAAATACGAATACTTAGAGAATAAAAATTGTGAACTCTTTATCTTGGTAATTCGTGGAGTATTTATAATCCGTGAACCTTGTCTTTTTTAATGGTATTAATGATAAATAAATATCTCTTACATAATATTAATAAGGAATAAATATCCATTACACATCATTGATGTAGGGAGACAAATATCCTTGACAAGAACATTTCATGTTAAAATTTTTAAGAATAAATAAACAGAGTCTTGTGACCCTAGTATAGACCTATAACGACCTCCAAACTAATTTGGCTTGGCGCGTAACCAAGCCCAGAGGAAGTGGGTCTGACAATTCGCTACACTTAAATTCACTTACTCTCAGCATGTGGTTGACCTTATGATGTTAGGTTTGGTAGCTTGTTATATCCATATTTGCTTGGACTCAAAATATAGCTGAACCCAAATATGTTGGGTCTGACAGCTCACTAGATTCATATTTGTTTATGTTCAGCACGTGGATGATCCCAAGTATGTTGGGCCTAGAATCTTGCTAGACTTATGTTTGCTTGGACTTAGTACGTGGTTGAACCCAAGTATGTTGGGTTTGACAACTCGCCAAATTCACGTCCACTTAAACTTTATTATTAGATCTTTTTAGATAGAAACTTGACTTTTTTACAAAGCGTAAAAAATATTATTTATTAGTTCTTCTATCAATGATACTCTCTTGAAATAATTGAGATTTTATTGTAATTAATTAATAATATGATTATGAAAGAGGTGAATTGAACAAATCCAAGAAAAAATATTATATGATCAAAGATAATTCATTTTAAATCATCAATATTACAGTTGAATAAAAGAACAATTACAACCTATAATTAAGTATTGATACACATGAGAATTCAAAAACTGATTAGTAGAACCTATCATACTCTGTTATTAGATCTTTTTAGATAGAGGCTTGACTTTTTTACAAAGCGTAAAAAATAGTAATTTATTAGTTCTTCTATGGGTGTTTGGAAGCCAAAGTTTACACCTACGACAACGATATTGTCTTGAAATAATTGAGATTTTATGGTAATTATTAATAATAATATGATTCATGAAAAAGGTGAACTGAACAAATCAAAGAAAAAAAATATTATATGATCAAAAATAATTTATTTTAAATCACCAATGTTGTAGTTTGAATAAAAAAAACAATTACCACCTATAATTAAATATTGATACATATGAGAATTCAAAATTGATGAGTAGAACCAGAGTAGAAGAGTGGCATCGTCATGCATGACACAAAATAAACTAGTAAATATAATAAAGTGTACTAATTAAATAAATAAAAAAACGAGATCCGAGTAAACTAATTAAAGATCAGTCATTTTGTAAGAGCTTTTGTAGCAATGCATTTCAAATAGAATATTTCTTCTTCTTTTTTCCTTTTATTGAGGTTGACTCGCACTAAACTATGGGGCGGGGGGAGAGTGTCAATTCAGACCAACCATATCAGTCCACTAATTTCATGAAAGCCAATAAAGACAAGGGTTCTAATCCAATTCCACTTCATGTCTTTGTCTGTAAGAGATTAAATAGGCAACATAAGACTTTGGGAAATAGTTTTAATATATGCACAAGTAACCCCTTGCTTCTGCCCAGAAGAAGGCCTTTTTCTTTTTTGGAATTGGTTTCAAAGATGAAGAAAATGCGCCTGTATGCTATATTTTAGAGGTGTTGCCAGGATTCATACACAGATGCAGCTGCAAGATACATGGCAAGGCAAAGAATTGTGGTGTGTGACTTGACCTAACCCGATTAAAAACATTGGTTAACCCGTGATCTAGGATAAAACCTTACCCTCATATATTTATTTATTTTTGTCAAGACAATCCTTTAAAAAAAAAAAAAAAGAATCAAGCATTACTTGGAATCCATCTATGAAAATAGGTACACACTGAGGCGAGGAGTATTGGCACACTTGTAATCTTAAAAGAGGAAAGTAAAAATAAAACCTATGGTGTTCAACAATCAGCAGCCTCCCACCTTGTATTACAGAATTAAATAAATCAAAGCTATCCACTAACAAGAATTGTAACTTGAAGAAATAAAATATTAGCATTATGTCCATTCTGTGTATTATACTTTTGTAACTAACCTTTGTTGTTTAAGTTATCCATCCGCTTATAAAATGGAGCTCCTGAACAATGTTTATGCAGATCTTGTCATCCTTCGACAAAGTTCTTCGTTTATCTGCCAATGTGCTAATCTAACGAGCGTGGGTTCATGGAATCCTTAGCATTAACGAGGTCGATATTGTTTTATGACATCCAATAAAGTCAAAGAGGATTTTGGGTTAATACAACTTAAATAGAAACAAGAAACAGAATTCAAGAGAGATTTTTCACAGAGTTCAAGAGTTCAAGAGCAAGAAGCAATACAACATATCAAGTGCCTGAGGCCACCATCGCCCCAGTTCTGTACAGATCATTTGATTCCCTTAGACAAGAAAAGGATGCCCTTATCATCTACAGGCTTTTTACTAGGAGTGGGATAGTAAAGCAAAGCTATGGATGATTTTGAAAGCTGGCACTTCACAATGCACAAACAAAATCACCACTTGTCTCTACATCATCTATATCAGCATCAGAATCTATGTCATCAAGATCCATGCTCCCACCAAAAAAATGTCCACCATTTTTGTGCCCCTCTGCAGGTTTCCTAGCCTCTTGAATTATAGCTAATATCTCTTCAATACTTTGTGATTCTTCATTTCTATCGTTGATTTGTAAGCTACCATCCTTTTCTTCCTTTAGTTCCACAGGGAAGCTCCTCAGAAACCAAGAGTGTGTTTTAATTTCTGGGATGGTAATTCTCTACAAAATTTAAGCCAAAAGGAAACAAAAAACACAGTGAGTACCGCTTAATAGAATGCTAGCAACAAAATTACAACAAAAGACAGTTTTTCCATCACTTTCTCAGGGTCAGCTACAAAAATCCGAGATAGAAGATGTTTGCATTCCTTGGAAACTCGAACATAGTCCGGAATCGAGTAGTGGACGCTAAGAATCCTCTGCCAATGGTCAAATAGTCCAGTTTTACTAACACATCAAAGCATATGATATTAATTAAAAGGGGTCAATTAATGTTAATGCTGTTTGTTAACTAACCTGAATTGTTTTTCTGAAGTTTCTTGAATCTTCAGGATCTTCAAACGGATAAGCCCCAACCAGCATCACATACAAGGTAACCCCGCAAGACCAAACATCAGCTATCTACAATTTGAATAGTCAGACAGTGATGCAAGATGTTAGGTGATCAAATAGGTCCAGAAAGACATAAACAATAACAAGATTGAAATGGTCTTAAACACCTTCCCATCATACTCCTTTCTTGAGAGGACTTCCGGTGCAATGTAGGCTGGTGTTCCCACAGTAGATTTGGGTTGAGAATGTAACACAGAAGACTGCATAAATGGGGTAAAACATTGATCATGTGGCTCTACAATTAAATTTACTCCATGTGAGGTAAATTCGTTAGTTCATTACCTTAGAATAGCCGAAATCACATATCTTAAGACGGGGCGCTGAGGTTCCATCTAAGAGGGTGTTTTCCAGCTTAAGATCTCTGTGGCAAATTTGCTACAGAAAGAGGAGGGTAATTAGCCAGAGTCAAAATAAACATGGACTTTATCTATACAAACTGAGAATTAAAATCTGCTGAGATTTGTACCATAGAATGGCAGTAACTGACTCCTGATATGAGTTGTTGAAAGAAATATCTTGCCTGGTAATATTTGACAGCCAAAAATGAAAAGATCAAACACCACACAAACAAGTAATTGAAAGTTGACGATGTTTAGTTCTACGATATACTTACCTCATCTTCACTGAATCTACCAGCAGTGCATATTCTCTCAAAAAGTTCTCCACCAGCTGCATATTCCATTACTATGGCTAAATGGGTTGGTGTTAGCAGAACCTGCACAGTGAATTCACCTTTCTTAAAACCTGCAAAATGCAAAGACTTGTCGAAAAGCTAAGGCAAGGCTCTTGTTTTCAAAATTGATATCTAAGAGTAGATTGGAGCTTGGACTTAAAAAATCCCTTTCAAGATTCAAAATCTTCAAGTTCTTATAATTCTTGAAAAGTGCAGGTCCAGGTTTCTTATTGACAGAGTGTAGATTAGCTTGGCTTGGAAAGTGCAGGTCCAAGTGCATTCTTATATATCTAAGCCCCCTTTTAAATGAAAAAATTGGATTGTAGCCATGAAAACTGAACTTCCATATCAATTCAGATTCTTTCAAAGTTTCTGGAGCTTGAGAGAAGTACCGAGACCTTCTAAATCCATCTTTACATTGAGTAAAAAGACCTAGTCACTCGAAATTCTCTTACATTTGATAATCTAATAAGAAGGAAAGACATGACACTTCGCATACCTCTTTGAATCTAATTATATTGGGATGCTTCAATGACCTGTGGTTCATAATCTCTCTCTGAACATGCTCATCAATCTGCAAAAACCAAACAAGACTTCAAAATCACTACTACCATCAAATAAAAGAAAACACCGAGTTGAAAAAAAAAATTATAAAAAGAAAGTCTCCAATCCAGATTAATTAATATATAAAGAAAAAGAAACGAGCACAGCCCAGATAAGACCACAAAGAACAAAATATACAAGCGTAATTAACATCCACTAGAAAAAATCTTCTCTTCAACACATACTTAACGTCTTTACGAAATTCCACCATCCACCCCACCTCAGAAAAAAGAATGAAAGAGCATTGATCAATGAACAGGAGAAATTCGAAGATGAATATATTGAGACTTGAGAGAGAAAAAACATGAAGTTAAAAAAAGATCACCTTTTGGCCTCTTTCAATATACTTAACAGCAAAGAGTTCACCGGTCGTTATCTCTCTAACTAGCTTAGCAACACCAAAGTTTCCTGACCCGATATCTTTCAAAATCTCATAACGCTCCATTGTTAGCTAGCTAGCTAGCTATATTATAGCTTCAATATATGTATGAAGGAAAGCAGCAAACAATGAAGAACAACAACTTCTGTGATTCCCTCTATATCCTCTCTCCTTTTCTCTGGTACTGTGTGTCTTCTCTTTATATGTTAGCGATGAGAATCTCCATAGTTTTCATGGCCAAGAATGAAAAGGCTGGCTTTGCCTTTGTGGGTCAAGTGATTGCGCCAAGGTGCCCTGCCCTCAATGGACAGTTAAAGGAGAATGAAATATAATTAAATCTTTGGAAGCTGAGAATGGTATCAGCGGACAAGGACAAGCACAAGAAGATGACCACGTTACACGTGTCATCCTGTTAGAGGTTAGAATTTCAAGGTGTACGAACAAAAGTTGTTAGCCAACGTGGTTATGTTTTGGACCGTCCTCTCGTCAAGGCTACTTCAGGGTACTTGCTGTCTTTCATAATTGTTTTCGGTTAAGTAGAAGAACAAGCAATCTATGAATTATGATGATGATGAAGATACTTGGATGACGGTATCTTGTTGGTCTAATTAATCCTTTTCAATATTCAACTATCATTGTATAAGTAGGCTTCATTAATCAATTGTGTACCTAATAATTTCTCTAAATAAAAAAGTTTAGGTCTTACAATACTCTAGTCATGATAAATAACAACAATGTTCAATGTTGCTAACAATTTAATATAATATCTTTTTAAAAAAAAATATTAAAACAACAACATAATATATCAAACTTTAGTTCATCTATGAAATTCTCAACTTGAATTATGAAATCATAATAATTTTATATAAAATAAATTAAAATAAATTATAAAGATTAATTCTTAATCAATAAAATATTAAAACATAAAATTAGAAAAAATAAAATCAATTAAAAAATAACAAAAAAATAATTTGAGTCAACTCCAGTTAACCTACCAAATCCACAATTTGAGCCATGAGATAATGATAACTATACAAAAAGTAAATCAAAATAAATTATGAAACTCAATTTTCAATCAATCTAATGTTGAAAGATGAAAATAAAAAAAAATTACTTGAGTCAACTAGCTATACCCATGATTCGGGTCATGAATTTAGAATAACTTCATAAAAAGCTAACAAAAAAATTGACTCAATTCAACTCAAGTTACCTTTTCAAACTTACGACTCAGATCATGAGGCTGAGAGAACCTTATATGAAGCAAATTAAAATAAATTATTAATTCCCAATCAACTCTTTATTGAAGAATAAAAATGAAAAAAACCAATCCAAAAAGAAGAATTCAATAAAACTACCTAAGTCAACATGTGTTAACCTGAAACTCATAATTTCGGTCATGAGACCGGAATAACCTAATAGAAAATAAATTGAAATAAATAATGAAACTTAATTCATAATCAACCTAATATTGAATGATTAAATTGAACAAAAAAATTAATTAAAAAAAATAAATCGATTGGGCTAACCCACTTAACCAGCAGTATGAGTAATGAGATTAAAACAACTACATAGAAAACAAACTATAAGAAGTCATGAAACTCAATTTTTAATAAATTAAATGTTAAATAATAAAAAATAATATTATTATAAAAAATAATGTTTCATATGATGGTGGACAGTAAAAACACCACGTCTATTAGTTTTTGTTAATAGCTATCATCCATTATTTTGTTTATGAATTGTTAGGATATATTTGATTAGTGTTTCAAAACAAAACAAAAATATTTGCTTGAAAAGATAAAGACAAAATCATAAAATAAACATGTTGATATGATAGTTTTGGAATGAATTCATGTATTTTTTTTAAAAAATAAAAAATACAATGGGACATGTTTCATTTCTTTAACTATTATTTGTCTTGATGAGAAAACAAATAACATTATCATTTATTTAAAAAAATTAAGTATTGAATCAATCATTTGGGTTTAGACAAATAATGTATGCTTGAACAGGTAAATTCATTAAAACTTTTTTTTTTTTTTTGATAATA
The DNA here is from genome assembly GCF_005239225.2 of Populus alba. Taxonomy (NCBI): domain Eukaryota; kingdom Viridiplantae; phylum Streptophyta; class Magnoliopsida; order Malpighiales; family Salicaceae; genus Populus; species Populus alba. The sequence goes on from NC_133290.1 coordinate 12,490,466, forward strand.
TAGCAACATCAAATCGACCATGGCAAATTAAATGCCATGGCTTGAATGTATGCTTGAACATGTAAATTCCTTAAAAAATTTTTTTGATAATATAGCAACATCAAATCGACCATGGCAAATTAAATGCCACATATACTGCATTAAAATTTAATTAAGAACTCAATAACAAATTAAAAAGATAATAATTCACCTAATTTTTTATTCTATTTCAAAGAGCGTCGGAGAGGACACGGCGAGTAACAGAAAAGGACAGTCCTGGGAGACCGCAATTTGCATGTGTAGTTTTCATTAGAACAAATAAAAATAAAAAAAAGGTCACAAAAATTCTTCAGGTTACGAGGAGATATGCGGAACAGCAAAGAAAGTGGATTGGCTTGATCTGACGGTCCCCATTGGGCCTTCCCTTCTTCTCACCCCCCCTTTCTTTGGTGGCGTGGTGCCCTCGTTTATAAGATGATTGAGAGGGAGTTTTTAATAGGATGTTTGTTAAAGTTAAAAAAAATAAAAAAATATTTTAATATTTTTTCAAATAAAAAATATTTTGAAACACAAATATTATCATTATATTAAAAACCTTTTCATATAATTATTAGAGTAGCTGTAGCCATCGAGTACTATCATCAATACCACTTCTTAAATGCACCAACAAAACAAGTGGTTGCTTTTCTCATTTATAGTATTTGTTTCTAGATTTAAAAGGTACTTTTTATAATAAAAGTAATTTTTATAATTTTTAATCATTTTGATATACTAATATCAAAATTAAAATTTTAAAATATAAAATAATATTATTTTAATATATATTTTTAAAAATAATAATTTAAAAAACAACCTTCTTGTATATACACTTTTGTTGATTTTATTTTCACGGTGTTAATCAATTTTTTTTTTTCATAATATTTTATTTTATGTGGAGGGGATGGATGTTAAGCACCATCCGTATAAATACTAATATATTTTCGTATTTTTTATTGTCTTTTATCCCTTATTTACCCAATAAGCGTCTACTTGGACGATAGATTCATGAAAGTTGAAGTAATGAATGGGATTTTTGAAAAGCCAACCTGTGTTTTCAGCCAATGTTTCCTTTTGCCTTGCCGTGTGGTTGAGGCAATTGTTATATTTATTTAGTTTTTTTTTCGTTACAAAAGCCATCATTAACATGCATGAACTAACAACGGGCCGATCATATGCGTTTTGTGTTTTCAATGCTTCTGTCTATACAGGCTTGGATCATAGTTTGTTAATTATTTGTGGAACATGGTTATTTTTATTTATTTATTTTTATTAAATTAAATATTTAGTTTAACTTGTACGTATTTCGATTAATTTTACAAACTCTTAAATTAATAAACATGTAAGTTTATAATGATCATGAAGGGACTCGAACTCGTAATTATTAAGAAATGAACCCAAAACTTGACTAGTTAAATTACTTCTTATTTTTATTTTTTTTTCATCTATGTAAATGCTTTGTAAAGCTTGGCCAAGAAAGCGAAGCGTGCAAACTACTAAACCCTGGGAAATGGCATGAAAATTCTTCTGATTCATGAATGAGTAATGGCTATAAACAAATAAAAGTGATAAATGCATTTATATATTATAAAACTTTGGAAAATGCACATGTTATTGTTTTCTTATATGTTGAAGATTTAGGAAGCTTCAACCACGTTCTTATAAAATTCAATTTTTTTATTAAATTTTAATATAATTTATATGTTTTGGATCGTTTTAATGTACTGATATCAAAAATAATTTTTAAAAAATAAAAAAATATCATTATTATGTATTTCAATATAAAAAATTATTTAAAAAATAATCACTACCACGTTGCTAAAGATACACTTATTAATTTCTGGTTTGAATTTATGTGCAGTTAAAGAGACTAAAAATATGTTGAATGGCCATTAATTTGACTTGAAAGATATTGGCGAGACAAATTATGGAATAACACTGTTCTTGAAGAATCACATTGGACAGAGAAAATAAAACTTTATTAACTGCTCTTTTTTATTCTAAAATCCATTTGTTTTCGGTTGAGAAAGATGCTGATGTGATTGATAGAGAGAGAGAGAGAGAGAGGGGGGGGATATGCTCGTTTGATTGGCACCTTACATTTCTTATTGCTGTTGGAGTAGCAGATAGGTTTTTCATAAAACCGGACGAAGCCGGTAGTATTTGATAAAAAAGATTAAAATTAATATAATAAAATATATTATTAAAAAATTAATTAATTTAAAATAAAAATATCATATTATTTTATATTTAAATACTAAATAAAAAAAATTAAAATGTTTTGCATGTCCTCAACTGCTTGCCTCCCCCGGTTCGGCCACTGCCAGTAAAGAGCATTTTTAGCTAGGGAAATAAAATACTCATTTTTAGTTCCAGCAATTATAAGAAGTTTATTGCAGTGCTTGAATATTTTAGTGATGCTGACCGGAATTCACTTCCGATGGACGGAAGTGCTATTTGTTGGAAATCTAAAGAAGTAAAATTTTATTGCTAACTCAACAATGGGAGCTGAGCTAATTATTTATTTTAGCTTTAACATGTGAAAAGGCAAACTAACCGAGAGACCTTTTATTTTAAACCCTACATTGAAAAATAAAAATTTTGTTTTATCAAATCTTAATCCATGTGATAGCATCCGTTGTTGTAATAAAATATTATGGTTTTTTCGGTATACCATGATTGTTGATTGTAAGAATGTATAGTATATATATGTTACTAAAATGTAATAGCTAGGCACGGAATAAATTAGAGAATTAAAGAGATATATAACAATTTAAAAAAAGAATTGTTAAAGAATCAAAGAGTTGTAGCTATTAAAAAAAATTAAAATAAAAGGGTTGTTAGTATTTTTCTACTGTTAGAAAATAAATTTTAAGTGTTTTAAAAATTATGATTTTAATTTAAGGGCAAAAAACAAAGTATTGCTGGAGGATAAAGGTTTGAAAAGTATAAGCGTTATCTTGTGTGTAGGGAGCAATTAGAGGTTTTTCTTTTACTTGACTCAACCTTTTGCGCGCAAATTCACTATTTTTTTCTTGTTGATTATATATCTCATATCAAAATTCATTATATAAACATTAAATGAAGGTTTTATTTTTTTAATATGAAATAAAAAGCCCTATGTATGTTCTATATTTACAAGAAGTAAATTATATTTTTTCAATATAGAATAAAAAAACTCTTAAAATAATTATTATTTACAACAACCGTTTCGTACAAAAATGTTCTTATAACAGTAAATAATCCACACCTATAAAAAGAGAATAGTGGTATGTATCATTAATACTAGTTCGGTAGCATGCGCTACGCTGCAGGTTCACCTTTTATTTTCATAAAAAAGTTAGGTCCTGCTCAGCCAATGACCCAAGGCTATTTTAGGTTCTGCAGCTTGCGGAACCAAAGGATAGTTGGGTCTTGACACAACTCAAACGCTACGTGTGTGCTGGGGAGTGCCATCCCACAGGTAAGCAGTATAAGCGTCACGTGTGCACTAGGGTGTGCCCAACCCACAGGTAGGCAGCCCAAGCATCACATGTGCACAGAGGTGTGTCCAGCACTGAGGCAGGAGCCCAAGGACCACGTGTGCGCAGGAGTGTGCCTAGCAACGAGGCAACAACCTAAACGCCACATGTCCCCACGTGGTTTTTCTTTGATAATAACAACAGTTTTTTAAAATTTATTAATAATGATGATAACAATAATAATAATTTTTAATTTTACCTTTCAAATTAAATCTATAATTGTTTTTCAATATTAAGGATAATTTTTTTCTACTTTAGTAATTATTTTATTAATAATATTAATTATTATAAAAATAATAGTATTTATAACATAAAAGATAATATTTTTAATATTAATTATTTTGATTATAGTAAAAATAATAATATTCATAACACGAATAATACTATTTTTAATTCCAAGAATATTTAGAGCACAAATAATAATATTTTTCTTATATTAAAACTTTGAATTATTATAAAAATAATAATATTATAACACAAATAATAATATCTTTGATATGAAATACTTGAATTATAAGAAAAATAATAATATGTACAATGCAAATTATAATATTTTTTATATGAATACTTTGTATTATAAAAAAAAAATATTTACAATGCAAATTACAATATTTTTTATATTAATACTTAGAATTGTTGAATATTTTTAATAATACTACGCCGCGGGCTAACTTTTTATTTTTATAAAAAAATAACATAAAAAATTATAATATAAATAATAATATGTTTTCAATATTAATAACAATATTTTCTTTCAAATTTATTAATAATACTAATTATAATAAAAATAATAATATTTCTAAAACAACTAATAATATTTAGAATCTTGGGATCTAGGAATCTTAGGTCTTGATGAAGGACCTAATGGAATTGGATCCTTACGCAAGACCCATTGATTGTGGGTTTGATGCCAGACCCATTTTTCTTGGATCCAGCGCTATGACCCAATCGCTAGGTGTCTCCAAGTAGGGCATATGCATTGCGAGCGTCTGGCGCAGTGCAAGCGCCACGTGTGCGCTTGGTTTGCCTAGCACATAGGCAGGTAGCCCAAGTGCCCAAGTCTGGACAGATTGGGCGCCAGGTTGCTGCATCTTGGGGCGTGGTCAACGCCTAAGCCTGCCCAACGCCCAGGCCTAGCAACCAAGCGCTAGGTGTCCGCAGCCCCAACATGGCGTGCCTCCAGCCTAACGCTTGGAGCCTATTGGCTATAGCCATACACATGCCCCACCAAACAATATAGTTCATAGTGAAAGCACTCACAATCTACAATACCCGTGCTACAGTGCAAAACAACGCAATCCAAGGTGAATTTACTCATAGTGAATAGTAGCTCACACTATAGTGAAACACTAATCAATTTTAATTATAGTTAATAGATTATATCTAGTGAAAATCCTGCAAACCCATCCACTAAAGCAATAGTAAGAAAAAAAAATCTAGAGCAGCAAAAGTAATAAAACTCAATTGGTTAGACTTTGGATTTGCTTCCTAGAGGTCACCAGTTCGATTCCTACAAATCTCAAGGCCACTAGAGACTTACATGATTGTTAACTTCAAGACTCGTAAGATTAGTCGAGATATACATAAATTAGTCTGAATACCCATATTAATAAAAAAAAATTAGAGCACATCGAGGTAGACGAGATGTTCATAAGGGATGTCCTAAAGAATTAATTTATTGAATTGTTATATAATCCCTCCTTGTGAATTTCTATAGCTCTTATGAGCAGGATGTCAGGGTTGCAAGAATATTATTTCTTCACATAATTCACCTGCATGGGTGTGAGAGTGGAGCCGTTCTCTATTAAAATTAAGTTTAATATCAAATAGGTTCTTAATTAAGTTTTTAAAAAAGAAGAGGTCAACGTTTGATTTTGAATTTCTCAAAATAATGCCAAACAATTTTGCAATTAAACTTTCTAACACTCATAGTATTATTTCTTAAAGTATTTTTTATTTAAAATAATATAAGAAAAACTTATATGTATTCGTTGAAAATGGTGTTTCTTGCACAAAACAAACAATTTCTTGATAATTTTGTAAGAGCATGTATAGTTTTACACGTTACAAAGAAATTGAACGAGTCTGACAAAGGCAACATCGGTGACCTCATTAATGTGCATCTTTAAGCATAAGATACAATAATGGATTCAGAAACGTGGTGCCTGCAAGAGAGACCTAATTGCATAGTTTTGAAACCCGGCGGGTGACCTGGAACTTGGCTGATTCAAGACTGAAACCAGACCGGGTTGAAAAAAAACAAAGAAAAAAAAACCCGAAGTAACCCGGGTGACCTGGTGGGTTGACTCAATGACCCGGTTAACACGGCAAGACCCGGCTGCAAACCCGTTAACTTTTATTTTTTATTTTTTTACTAAAACAACATCGTTTTTATTTTTTAAATTTTTTTTTTGAACCGGTCAAAACCTGGAACCAGGGCCTTGGATCGAATCGGGTCTTAAAACTATGCCTAATTGTATTATGGCGGCAGGACTCACTCACTTTTTTTTTTTAATAACTCTGGGTGTTTGGGGTCAGTTTACGCGCATCATAACTAATCTTCAAGTCCTCTAAACACCTATAAACCAAACAAATAGATAAAGCACCGTGAATATGACATACATGTATAAAAAAAGATCGAACCCAAATACAGAGAAAGAAACAAGTCTTCTCCCCCACTAGGCCACTACCTCAATGGTGACCCGTTCACTTTCTTTTTTGATTTACGTGGGTGTCCGGGCCAGCTTGCAACCCGCTCACTTTCTTAACATGATGTTAAGGTGCTAAAAGTATAATCTCGTTCATGAGCTAATTGGTTGCGTATAAGCATCTTTTTTCTTATGCTTCTAGTTCTTAAGGTCTTCATCCCCAGGTCATCTTGCTTCTTGAGGCATTTTAATTTTCTTTATATGAACTCGTACAAGCATCCTTTTCGAACCCTCTTGGTGAATTAATTTCAGTCTTGCCAGCGAAAGCCTTACCAAATCCATAAAGAATTGATTACATTTATCTCTGTATTTTATCAAAATCAATTAATTAGTTCCTATGGTATCAGAAAAGATTAAACTATCTCTTGAATAGCGTTGATCATCCCCAGTTTGATACATCTTTTTTATTCCAAAATGCCTTTTTTTCCTAACCAAATTTGCCCAGGTACTTCTCTTTTCTTTATTCTACTCTTGAAGAAAGGAAAAAATAAAATAAATTTGAAAAGAACACAAAATTGACCACTCCAGTCCACCCCCTGCCAACATGATCATTTTCCAAGCTCCAAGGCTTCGATTTCACTTAAGAAAAGTAGGGTTTGATGCTCATGTTAGATAATGGTTTGATTGACGACCCTTTGGATTTAGCCCTATGATCAGGTTAAACCTCAACTACTTATGGTTTGGCTTGGTCCCACCAGCACCAAAGTATGTCCATTCACATCTTAAGTGGCAAATCATAAACAAGTGACCCAGAAGACAAGAAGATTGAATTATTGATTAGGAAGTTTCATTTGATTTGAGTGTAAGTTTCGCAGTGTGGTTGTGGTTTTTTGTCAAATAATATTTCGTGCTAAAATACATGCCAATGATTTTTTTTATTTTTTAAAAATTATTTTTAACATCAGCGTATCAAAATGATTCGAAAACACTAAAAATATATTAATTTGAAGTTAATAAAAAAATAAAAAACTTTTAAATTTTTTTAAAAATATTTTTCAAACACAGAAAAAAACAGTCCGGCTGTTCCAATAGTATGGCACCATGCATTCCAAGCACATGATCGCACACAGATGACTCCGATGGGGTGAAGATGGCATTGGCAAATGTCACCAAGTCATTTCAATAAACATTTCTAGCAGAGCTAAAAGGGAAATAGTTTGAAGAGCATAGAAAGGATAAAACCAGGATAAGATAATGTTTTTTGCCATGTCTAATCTTGGCTATGTTGCGTATCAATGGGGTTATCAAACAGTTGTAAGACAGGATAAGTGTTCAATGTTTCTTCTCGACAGCTTGGCTTTCCGGTAGTTATCAGTATAACCTACCAGGGAGGATGTTCAATATGTTCAAAAATATGATGCAATAAGCAACGCATCACCAAGAAACCAATATAGAACTATGATGTTACCAATCGTTACTAAATAAAACTTTGGATTGATATCTATGCCCAAGTTTTCTTCAAATTTAGAACTAGAGCGCTTAAGTTACACTCTTATATACATGAAAGGATTAAATTCCATATAATGTAACTTTCAGCTAAAACTGTTCCACTTATAGTTCATACCCAGGGAATCTGGAACTTTCAGGCTTGAGAAGATCAAACCAAAGGCAAGCTGTTCCAGCTAGTCCTTGAAAAAGAGAATAGGCATGATCAGCTCCACGAGCATGCCCTATGGTCACGAGTCCACTGGCATTATGATACAAGAAGCTTGCAAATGCCTTTGCTCTCTCCTCATATATGCTCTCTCCAGTAAGGCGATAAAGGGAAAGGAAGGCATACGCGTTTCCTGCCGCACCATCGGCGAGGCCTACCTTCTTCACTAACCCACTCTTCCAAACAACTTCCCCTGCTTCTATAGCAGCATCTCTGAACTCCCTATCATTTGGAAACATCTGCCAAACACAAAAATAAATAAATATATAGTTATCACCAGCGACTTAGCCTCAATATTTGGCTGATAAAACTAAGGGTTTCGAACATTTGAATTGAATATGTTTCCCATTATGATAGGTAATTGGTTCATTATACACCAGAACAATTTACAATATGTTTCCCACTTTTCAGGTCTTATTATCTAATAACTATCAGCAGTTATAATACAACTGCGATTTCTAACTATTCAAGTACTTCCGAATGCAGTTAGCTTGTGCATGGTTTGCCACATGAATCCCCTTTTAGGCTTAAGCAAAGTACCAATTCAAGTAACTATTTTGCAACTTACCATGCAATGTTTGTAATTAAACCAGTGTGATAATGATGAAAGAAGTTGAGTTGAGCATGAGTAAAAGTGGATATAATTCTGTAAAATTGTCACCATAGATGGATTCTCGTGTGCAGACACTCAAAATAAACTTGACTTAGTATGTATTGCCTACCTCAGATGCCTTGCAGAGGGTGATGGCCATGCCAGTTGCACCATGTGACCATTGCACCAATTTGTCCCTCGGGTTTCCTTCGCTTGAAGGGTAATTTCCGCTATGACGGAACCGGTTGCTCACCATGTACCTTAAAGTTGCCTTAACATCCTCGACATCCTCTTTGGAAAGAGGAAAGTTAAGTAGCACTTGCAAGATTCCAGCAAGGCCATTGGCTGCACCCCAGTACCGTGTGCCATGCCATCTGTACATCAGTGGACAGGCTGCATTGTCAGATGCCCCTGCTCTGCCCCCAGCTAAAACAGCGTCAACAACGGGCAAAAGAAGATCACTAGGTAACGTCCCTTCACCAAGATGCTTGTTTATGAATAGAGCAGCCCATAAAAACCCAGCTCTCCCATACATAAGCTCGTATGACATCCCAAAACCACCCTCCTCAGGTCCAACTGGGAGGGCTCTCTCTTGTGCTACCTATAAATCAATCAAATAAATAATAAGATTTTTGTTTTCCATTGGATTGAATTGCTGACAATAACTACCCCAGTTGTTAAATGAATCGTTATCAAATAAGATACGATATGAAAGAGAGCTGTTCAAACATTAGAAAACTCTTTACAATTGTGATAGAGTTTAAGCATATCCGGGATTCCGGGTGGGTGAAAAATCATCATCACTTTTGAACTTAGTGCTTAAAAGAAGGCAAGGCCTCTTGCTCCATCAATGATTCCCAGAGGTACTGTACTTCTAGGCTCTAGCATAAGAGCAAGAGTCCTGATAGGGGGGGAAAGTGCAGCAGCTCATGAAACAGCAGAACACGTTCAATTTGTGCAATTATAGCCACATGCATCTTATTTTGTTTGCACTGCTATAGCTTCCAAATTAAGGAATGGAAAGGGAAGCATATATGAAAGAGCACTACATCATCATTATCCAGTGTTCAAAATCGACGCTACACTGCAAAGCACTGAAGTGAATATGAAGATGCAAACACAGCGGATCAGATTCTTAGTTTTCCAGAGGGCAGAGGCCTAGATAATAACTCAACGAAACCAACCAAGACCAACAGCTGGTGGTATCTTATCAGATTGTGTCACTGAAGCTCAAATTGACGTCTCATGAGCCATAGGCGTCCCCGCCCACCATGTTGAAGCTACAAGATTGTATCATAGAAAGAGTCATAACAGTGCTCGAATACGAGTGAGGCATCTATCTCTTTGAACATTAGGAAATAAAGGCAGTTTGACCCTGATAGAGACACTTTGCATAAGACCAGTTGTTCGCTGGCTTTCTGGCAATGGACTCACCATTCACGCTAAGAAGTCCCCACAAACTACTGGACTACATTCCAAGAGAGGGGGGATAAATACCTACCATAGACAAGAAGACAAGGACGGGACCGTGTCTGGAAAGCATCAGATGCATTTGCTTTCTGAAGTTAAAAGAGATGCCTTCCACCATATAAGCATATCCATAATGACATTTTAAAACAGTAATCCTCTCGTTAGTGTTAGGGATGAACTTGTAAGTTGAATGACAATTTTCTCATACTGGTTGAAAGATTAAATTGTGAATGTCCAGACTCAAATATGCATTTTTACGAATGCTCAAGGCAGTCTAGAAAATTCAAGAAATCCATGTCCGACAAGTGTGCCAACTGCAGTCGAGGCTTTCCGATGACGGACGAATATGAAATGTAACCCACAAAGAAGAAGAAATTTAGAAAAACCTCTTCTCTTTCGTGGCCAACAGCAGATATTCCATATTTTAACAAATATCTTTAAATTGTTCTCTCCTGGGCAGGCAAGAATTTATGCTACGTGCTTCCATACATTTGACAAGGAAAACTAGACTCTTAGCAAATGTATTGATAGTGATGAAAATTGAGAGTACCTCAAGGAAGAGTTTCAAAAAGAAGTCACGTCCTTGATGGTCCCCCTTGTAGTTAGCGGCCACGGCGCCAAGTGCATATAATCCTCCTCTCCCACATAAGAAGGTCAAGGTCATTTGCCTGTTCATCCACCATTTCAACCGTTAAACGTCAAAGAAAGAGAGAAGAAATAATTTTATATTGAAAATCCCACAATTGGTTGTATCTTTCTGAAAATATTTTTTCTAATTTAGGAGACAAACAAAAAGGTTGCAGAAATTAATGGATTTATGTTTTGAAAAAAAATGTCATTTAAACAAATTGGACCGCCGTAATTAATGAAAGTGTTTCCCACATGAATGAGATAAACAATAGACAGCTAAGAAAATCTGAAACTGTATCTTCTACGAATTGACATATTGATGCAAATTTGTAAGACCTTACAGCCACCAAAATATTTGCAAGATATTTTTACAAAAATGGTGTTCTAGTAAAGCCACATTTACCACGTTTTTTGTTTTTATAGTTTAGTATGGCCCCATTGGTATACTCAAACTATCCTTTACATATCAAAATTAAATTTATATTTTCGATTTGTCCAAACAAATTATCTATATGAGGATTTATGATAATTTAACTTAGTAAGATTGAAACTCGATGGCCAATTAAGAAGGAAATCCCTTGTTTTAGAAAAAATATATATTTATTTTAAAAATTGATCTTTTAAGATTTAAACTCGTATTCTTCATACAAGTAGAATAATTCATGTAGGAATAAGGAGCCCATGAGGTACAGTCCAGATAATTGAATATCAGTCAATAATTTACCTAGAGGAGGCATGTGCGGAAACGGAGCACGTGTCAACAATGTTGGAGCACAATAGCAAGTCCTGCTCATTACCGGTAACCTCGTACGACCGCAAGCAGGTGAAAGCTGTCCCCAGAAGACCCGTATACACTGTCGGGTCAATACCCGCACCCATATTGCTATCTCTTTTCCACGTCGCCTCCACCACCTATATACGATGAAGACAAACAAATTTTTTTCAATCAATTAGAGCATTCTCAGACTAGCTCGCCGGCCTAAAACTCTCAAGGACAAGACGATGGAATGCTTATTTATTTATTTTACTTTGCTTAAGTCATAACACATACATGAACTCAAAGAAAGAGGTCCTGTATTAAGAAAAAAACAAAAGAAATTAAATGCATACCTGATCCTTGAGAGAAATGGCAGCTTTGAGAAGAATTTCATTAGGGATTAACATATCTGTAGCAGTTGGATCTAGATGGTGAATCAAATCTAGCCGTTCGTTGCTGCTCTCCTCATGATTCTCTTGAGAAGTTGCCTCCACCGTAGATGACATGGTTACTTTCTTATTTATTTATTAAAGTTCCAAACTTCACTTTTGCGACTAGTTTTGATTATCTGGGATTTTCTCTCTCTCTCTTCGAAAAACACTTAGGTTGAAGGTTGTCTGAGAAGTAGGAAACCCAGAAATGAAGGAAAAGAGGAGCAATGGAAGTGGAGTGTTCTATTGCGCTGGGTTATGTTTTCATATAGTGGGAGTGTAAACACGGAGACATGTTGTAAATGTGCCACGTTATCCGTCTTAAATCTTGATCTATTGGATAAATATTGATAGCATAAGAATCACGTTCTCTCTTCTTCTTGTTTGTTTTTTTTTTCATTTCAGGAGTTTAATTAAAACGTGTGGACCAGTTTTTTTAACCTATATGGGTCAGGTGGTCGGAGACGTTGCCTCACATAATAAATTTGTTTATTTCTGTTATTATTTTAAGAGCATATATTATGCGTGAGTGACAAAATCTAATTTAATATCTTTAGGAATAAGATTGATGTTTAGTTTAAGCAATCTTATTATTTCTTCCTAACTAAGATGTATGGTGGCTTGATATAGAAAATTCAAGTGGTTTGTAATAGCATGTGATATCTAGTAAGTTAAGATGGCAGGTACCTCTTGTAGTAGCTGGTGATGTTCGATAAGTTAGGGTGGTTAGTAGTTGTGGTCGTAATAGATGATGCCTCGTAAACCAAGGTGGCTGGTAACTTGTACTTACAAAAGGTTTCATTAGATAAACATGTAGACTCTCCGATAGTAAAGTTAGTAACTTTGTAGAGAAAGAAAGTGCAATGATATTTTAGAGAGATAGATTCTGAAAATATATATGCTAAAAATGTTAAGAATGAAGAGATTGTGAGTTTGAAGAATTCATGGTGTATTTATAGCCCATAAGTTTTGTTATTTTGTAAAGAGAATAGGCTGAAATGTTATTTCATCCTTGTGATATTTTAAAGTGTATTGTACTCAAAATAATACATATTAGATCAGTATAAAATACTAAGAAACCTGTATGGATTCTTGAAAAAAATTCTTAATGGAGTGCTGGGCTCGAGCAAGGTGACCAAGCCTAATAGAGGTAAAAAAAAATTTAGACGCACTACCTGGATCAAAGCACATTGGACTCAAATGTGGTAACCAAATCCCACGAGAGTGCAAGGGTGCACACCTAGCGTCAAGGGTGCTGGGATACATTCATAGCAAGGCTAGACATGTCACCCTCAACACCACAAGTGGTGGGCAACGCGCTCAAATGGTAGGCTCGAGCTTCCATGTTCGAGCACAGGAGGACACCTAGTATGGGCCCAGGCTACCATGCCCGAGCCCATACACCCTGGTAGCTCAAGTCTATGAGGATGTTTTTGGGTTTTTTTTTAGGCTTTTGGGGGGTTTCTTGGGTCTATTAAATTTGGATTCATCAATAGCCCCTTAAGTCTTTGTAATATTAATCCGCAAAGACTTGTAAAAATATTTGGTTACTATGACGAGTTCATCATACTTCCTTCATATGAGAAGAGGGATGGAAACCCCAAAAAATATATTTGAGAGAGCTCATATGTATGTAGGGATGTGTGCCATGTTTGAAGAAGTTTCTATGTAGAGAGGAACCTAAAATTAGAAAAAGTTTTAGGAGAGTGAGGTGAGATATGAAGGACTTCATAATTAGAAGGTCAAGGGAGACTTATAGAGAAGAAGCCGATAATTAAAAAAATTTATAAGTAGCTGGTGGAAACCCATAAAATACCAAATTTATAGATGGTGTGTGCGAAGCCTTCTAGCGATTAACCACCACCTTTCATGACATCGTTGGGAGCCTTGAATTGTTCTTTTCCTAATGGTCAAGTGTGTGTGCAGGGTAGAGCAATAATTAGGCTTTGGTGGACTTTTTTTTCTCTCTTCCTCACCTTCAATTTCACGTCGGCCATTTCAAAAATTAAATACACCCTGTCAATTTGTAAGTGTATCAATTTTGATACTTATTCTTTTGATTGTTATTTGTTTTTGCTTTTAATGCTTTTTGAAGTTTTTTTTTATTTTATCCCTCGGGATTTTATTTCATTTAATTTTTGTATCGAATTTAATTCTCATTCTTTTTAATGCTATTTTATTTTATCCTTTTCTTCATTTTATTTTTTCAATTTTTTCAATCAATATTTTATTTTTTCAATTTTTTCAATCAATATTTTATTTTTGTATCCAATTTGATTCTCATTTTTTTTTAATTTCTATTTTCTTGTTTTTTATCCTTTTCTTGATTAATTTAATTTTTCAATTTAGTCCCTCGTTATTTTCTTTCATTTAGTTTTTGTAATAGATTTGTTTCTCATTTTTTTTAATACTATTTGTTTTATTTTTTAATTTTGGATGATCAGGAATTTTGCTTCATGATTTTTTTTGTTTGTTTTCTATTGGGTAATCCTAGTCTCAAAATCAGGGTCACGGGTTTCAAAGATTAGTTCAATTTGACTTCAGTTTATTTTAGGTTCATTTTTTAATTAAATTTTTATTAAATTTTATCCTTTGACAATAGATTTTTAGGCCTTTAACTTTATGTTTTTTCCGCTCTTTTTTTATAGGTTATCATAATTTTATACTCCAAATCATGGGTTAGTTGAGTTAGCTCGTGTTTACTCGAGGTTTTTTTTTGTGATTTTTTAATTGATTTTTCTTTAATTTCTTCTTTCATCATTTAGTTTTTTTAGAGTTAACATCTATTATTTTATTCAATTTATTTTATATGAAGTTATCTCGACCTCATAATCAAATCACAAGTTTAGCATGCTAACTAGAATCAGGTTTTTTATCCTTAATTAAAATTGATTTTTTTTTTTTTCAATTCGTCATTTAAATTTGGCTTTTTTTATAAGGTATATAAACATTTTAATATTGAGGAGGAAAAGAGTAGCAGAAACTTTTCTTTTTAAAAGAAAAAAAATGTCTCTGCATCCCCATTAATTTGTATATAATTTGCTCAATTAGAAGGCGATGGAAGCAAGAGAAATAAGCAGTATATGCCTCACATTGTATTATTAAATAAACATACAAGGAAGTGATCATCTTGCTTTTTAGGTTAGATGCTTCTTTAATTTAGTATTCTGTTTTTTAGGTAACAAAGTAATGAAAGTAGAGAATGAGAAACACATTCACAATGTGAACTCAGGTGAACCTTTCGCCTTGTGAAAGGAAGAAAAACTATCTATACTTCTGAAGCAAACTCAAAAGCATGCAGAAATCAAGTAGATATGATTATTCACCTATAATGACTGTTCTTTTCTGTGACCCTCACCACCAACTGGTTGTCCCCTTCTGTTAGAACCTCCTCTCCTCATTAGAATATCACCAAATCTTCGTAAATATGCTCGTTTTCTCGTAGAGTTTCTTTCGTTCTCCGGATCATCTAGATGATCGTGGTCCTCTGGTTTTGCTGTTGATAATTCTTCTTCTTGATCATCAAATATCGATCCCCTAAGTGGATCAGAATTTTCAGAGCCCTCATCCCCATCCTCATTGTTTTGTTTATCAGGAGTTCTGCTGTTCTCATCTGCATCCTTGTGTTTATGGGGAGTTATTATCTCTTTTAGATGGCAACTGCATGAATGGCCAGGTTTCTGGCCATCTTTGTGCTGCTTCTCCTGTGCACTCTGTGACTTTTGCTTATGTTGGTTTTCCTTATATTCCACATTAAATTCCTTTTCGGATGCTTCAGAGAGAAGTTGCTTCAACACTTTGATTTGCTCGAGAGCTGCAGCTTCATTAATCACGAGGTTCTCGTTCTCTTGAGTAATGAAAACCAGAGCATTGTCTTTTTCATCCAAGACATCTTTGAGTTGGGAATTCTCAGCCCTGGCAATTCCTGCAGCTTCTTTCGCAACATTAGCCTCATTCAGGGCCTGTTTAAGTATATCGCGCACCTTCTGAGTCTCTTGCTTGGATATCCTGTTCATGTTTTCAGCTGTTCTAAGCAATTCAAGAAGTTTACTGTTCTCTTCCAATGCACAGGACTTTTCGTCTTCGGCTCTCTTGATGCAATCCACAAAGCCAGTCTCTTTCGCATTCCATGCCAGAAGTGATTCATCAGCCTCTATTCGCAACCTCTCAGTTGTTTTTCTGTATCGATCAGCTTCTTTCGTTGCTACATTCAAAAGATTCCTATACTTGTCCTCAATGCTATTTAAATTCTCCCGAAAGTTTTCTGCCTCCGTTTTGAAGTGCTCCAGCTCTTTCTGGGTTGACATGAGCTTTTCCCTTGTTTGGCTGGCCTCTGTTGCAACTTCAGATAGGGCTAAAACCAAGTCATCCATTGCCTTCTTGCTATTCTCTTCTGCCTCAGTTGCTAGCTTCAATTCATGTTTAAGCAACTCCGTCTCCTCTAGTCGATTCTTGGTCTTTGATGTTGAATGTTTTTCGCCCTCCTGAGCATGAGTTCGGTTCTTCCTTGCCACCTGAAGTTCAGACTTGAGACTTTCTAATTCTCTTTGCAATGAAATCTTATCGCCATCATGTTTCTCCCATTTCTCTACCCTCTTGTGAAGGGAGGTCATGTCATGCTTCGACTTTTCAAGCAGTAACTTGGTCTGTTCAAGCTGCTTTGTTTGAGCAGCAGATGACTTCAACAATTTCATTTCTGCTTCTTTCCCTGTCTGTACCTCAGCCTCAAGTTCTTGAATTCTTTTCTTACTCTGGGATAATAAACCCAAAGTATGTGCCTCAGTTGATTTAACTTTATTCAACTCCTTTTTCAGATTTTCCAATGAGTTATCGTTCTCTAGCAATTTGGCCTCCACCTCTCGGAGCTTTCCAACTTCTACTTTCAAAGATGTGATTGTCTTTTCTTTGATCTTCAACTCTTGCTTTGATTTTGACAATGATTCCATTACTGAGTTGAGTTCCGTAAATACATCAGCAGTCTTCCCGTTAGACATTGCTTCTTCTAACATGGCATTTGACTCGTCGGCCACCATTTTCATCTCTTTAAGCTCATCACGCGCTCTATCTCTTTCCCTTTTCGCTACAGTCAATATCTCCTTCATATTCCTCAGCTCCTCTTCAACTTTACCCTTATCTTGCTGCATCTTAATTTGCCACTCTTGAGACTGGTTTCTAGCTACAACAAAGAACAACATCACATGATTATGATGGGAACCGCCTGGTCTCAAATTCTGAACCATTGCTTGGTAATTGGAAAGGAGAATGAGATGTAAAACAAGAAAGATAATGCAAGGGAATACAGAAAAAGGAAGAAGTCCAAGGAATAAAACTCGAAACTCAGCAATCAAGTTTTCTAATAAAACCTACTTTAAATAAATTCCTGAAAGGTGCTGAAAAATATAATTAATCAAATAATATCCTACAAGTCTTGCTTTCTATCGCAATTGTTAAATTTTAGCCACAAAACTCTAATTGCCCCATTTTAGACATTCGTGTACTGTCAAAGAAAAATCCAAATCCAACCCTAAAAAGGTATATGAACCTTGAATAACAACAAAAGCTGAAAGAAAACAGGATCGTTACCTCAAATAAGATCCTCGAGGCTGTTGTTGGAGAGACTGGTGGATTTTGGATTGATCTGTGATGTTTGGTCGTTCCCTTTGCTAAGTTTTGATGCAGAAAAGGGCTTGAAGTACACAATCAAAAAAAGGTTCTTAATTTTATGAAATCTCTAAGGACTCAATTCTTAACCACACCACCAGGTACATGAAAGAACAGAATTATATACAAGAAGTTACAAGAAGGAAAGAGAGGAAGAAATAGAACAAAAGAACCATTCAAAGCCAAGAATTTTATAGAACATGAAAAGATATTGCACGTATATAAAGAGAGAAAACTAATGCATGGAATTAAAGAGCAAGGGAGGCAACAAACTACCCAGTCAACAATCATGTAATGCATAGGTTCTGCTTGGAAGACAGCATTATGGAATTGTTTCTTGTTAGTTATCGTGTAATATCTTCCAGATTTGGAAAAATGAAGACCAGGATCTCAAGATCAATACTAGTCTTTGAGAAATTCATGGGGAGAGAGAGAGAGTGGGTTTGGTTTGGTTAGATATGTAAGAAAAATCCGAGGTTGGCGGGTTTTCCAGCAAGACAAACTAACGGCTCTAACGGTTCAAATGTTTTTGCCGTTGGGGCAATTGGGAGAATGTTATATAACCTAAGGTGGTAGACCGGTTATGTAGCTTTGTTATTTCTCTTGACTTTCCAAGTTTACAATGTATGTATATTTAAAATTGTTTATCTAGATATGTGGAAGGTGTAAGAATATTTGAAGTTTATTTTTAAAGTTATTCGTATAAATTATTTAATCTCCATTAATTAATGTGTAAGGCATATAAATACTTTTTATTGGGGAAAAAAAGAAAATAAAAAAGAAGAGAATAATGTGTATGTTGGTATTTTACGTGATTGTCTTTAATGGTAAGATATGTTACATTTTGCTATATTTTTATTTATTTATTTATTATTGTTGCTTATAATTGATTTCAGCTAGCATGACAAGATGGATTGATACTCAAGATTTTTAAAAATTGAAACATTTTTCATGTAACATCTTCAATTTTCAAAATATTTTAAAAATTATAGACTTTTAAAAAACTGATTAAATTATTTTCATTTAACATGTGTTGTTTTAAACATGAATGTTAATTCTTTAAAATTTACATGTACTCCACCAATATTTATAATGAAATTTTATCAAAGTTTTCTTTATATTTAGAAAATTCCATGTTATTGACATTCACATGTATATTTGTAAAACAATTCTCAACTCGTGATCCAATCATTTTATATCATCACTCATGTCAAATTCATTTTATTACATTCCAAAAACTTTGATCTTCATTCATAATATGAAACAACAATGTAACACACTACTTAATTAAAAAAATTAAGTAAGATAGAATTAGAATACATCTAAGCATGCATCAATTCAAATATACAAGCCTAATATAATATGCAAGTTTATAAATTTTTATATGCAGAGGTCAAGCATTAGTATTACATATTTAGCAATAATTTCATTACATTCTAATATGTATATTTCTATCTAATCAACAAAAAAAAATAAAAATATTTTAAGTAAGGCTACTTGTGACGATTATAAGATAAACCTGAACATACAATAAACAACATTATAATCACTATCGACATGTGTCATACCACTAATAAAAGAGCATGAAAATGCTTCCAACAACACAATAAAAAAGTAATTTTAGATGTCGCTGCACACATTGCATACATAGCCCCCATGTCAAAGATTGTGTCGCACATAGTCCAAACTTTTTGTTTTTTATTATTTTTATATTTCATCATATACTAAATTACCCTTAAACTATTCTAACAATAACAAAAAAAAAAACTCATTAGAAAAAAACAAAAAAGTTATTTGACACTATTTTTAAATTTTTTTACTTTCAAATACATTATGGTAATTTCACTATTCTTTTTATAAACCCAATGATAATGCTGTTTAACGAGTCATTCCCTCTCCATCTTTTTTGCGAATCTTTTTTTATGGGTCTCATAGCATCACCATCACCATCGCCCAGTTCATTTCTGGGCAACATGATTACAACCACAACAAAAGGCCATCTTCAATTTGCTTGGGGATGAGTCTAATGTTAGGCCTGGTGGTTTTGATTTTAATAATAATAATAATAATAATAATAATTCATGGCAAGCCAACAGACAAGAGCTATTACAGGCATAGCCAGCCCAACCGAGACGGAGAGGGGAGGGAGAAGAGAAGGAGGAAGAAAGGAGGATGTCGGAAGCCCAACCGACCCCCCTGTAAAAGAGCTCAATCAAACTCTGTATCTTCTTTGTTGGCATGGTGTGCCTACAAAGGCCATAATTTCACATCAATGGCTATCTCTCTCATCTTGTCTCCTTCGAGGATATCCACTCTCTTCTGATGACTATCTTCTTCAAGCACACATCACAATATAAAGTAATTGTCTTTTTCTAAAATGGCCACCTTTTCCATCAACAGGAGACTGAAATTGCGATTGAATAATATTACCTGTAACAATGGTGTTGCAAAAAAAGAGGGAAAAACAGAGAGCAAGCGATGCCATATCGGTAGCTTTTTCAAAGTGGGCTTTTACATTAAAAAAATAAAATCTGTGATCACGTGACTTATAGGGTCAGGGAGGACCATCATTCTATTTATTTGAGGTCCATAGCCGTTTAAAAAAGTAACCATGTCAGAAAGTCTTTTAGCGCGATATAATTTGCGTGCAGCTAGGATATTATTGTTTATTTTAATGTTTTTAAAAAATATTTTTTATTTTAAATTAATATTTAAAAAAATAGATTATTTTAATATGTTAATGTAAAAAAATAATTTTAAAAAAATATTATTTTAATATATTTTTAAACAAAAAATACTTTAAAAATTCATTACTATTACACTCTTAAACCATGCCTATTATTTACTGACAAATCATAGGCAATTTGGCTTTTGACAGGTTCCGCCCTCGGAAAATTATTACCAAAGGTTAACAACAAAAATTAAAGGAAACTAGAGAGATCACAGTACACAGGAATAACTTTTAACGACAGATTTTAATGGAGAGGAAGCATGTACTCAATTAACAGAAAAGTAGGGTCATCAGAGTGATTACTTTGTAATTCTAACATAGTTTTTTAAAAATTCTAAAAAATAGCATAGTTTTAACACAATTATTATTGAAATAAAAGTTGTTTCAAAAGTTATTTCTGAGCCAAATTAATTAACAACTATAAAAATATTTTCAGATTTTCATAAAAATCCAATAGTCAATAAATAAAATTTAAAATCTAATACCCAAAAAAAAAATCACAAAAAAACATATCAAAGTTCTGTCTTTTACACTTAATAGTATTAGAAAAATATGGATGAAACAGATCTAACCACCTTAAAAAACCATCAAATATAATCCCACATTGTTTAGAGTTAATTGTTCATTTCTAGATAAGGTAAAATGATCTCATCAAAGTCCTTAATCCCAATGATCTATTTTTTCTTCCCTTATTTTTCTCTCCAGTCATCTTAACCATTAAAACTTAAATATCTGATCAATCTTATCTTTCAATCATGAGAGAATAATGATCATTTCTTAATAGTGGTTTTGTATATAATCAATATAAAAAAATAGGATTATGTTCAAACAAACCTATATTATTCTTCCAAAAAATTTACCGGACAATATCAATTTTTCATAACAAAATCCCCTAATTTCGAAGCACGCAGATCAAAACAGAAACCCACGACGCTGTCTCCCAGAAGGCTACGGAAGCACGAAATTTATAAAGCCAATTAATCAGAGAGAAACCAGAGACCGCCCTCAAAGAAGGAAATTGTGTCGGTGAGATCAACCATCCACCCACCCGCCCACCAATTTTGATATCGTGTGCCCGCTGTAAATCCATTTTACCAAACTACCAACGAAATTCGTTTCGTTCTGACATCTCTCAGACCACCATAACTCAAAATGAAGAGCATGGACAACACCAAAACGATCAAAACAAGTGTAAACACATGAATTTAACAAACTAAAAATTAGATCCAAAATAATAGCATATGTGTTCAAGTACCACTTCGCTGTGGCACCAGTCACGATAAGAGAAAACATTCAACACAGTTTTTAACAGAAGAAAATATACCAAGAGGTTCACATCCCCAGAAGACAAGATTAAGGACACCACCTCCTATTAACCCAACATCACACAGCCTAACACTACAACCCATGAACCAATCCTATCTACTACCTAAACAACTTGGCTTCTGCTGATCAAAAGTCCACTTGTCTCCCATTTCAACATGTCACTTAGGCACGCTCGCCCCTGATCCTCCTAGCCAGCTGGATATCCTTGGGCATGATAGTGACACGCTTGGCATGGATGGCACAAAGGTTAGTGTCCTCGAACAAACCCACAAGGTATGCCTCAGCTGCCTCTTGCAGCGCCAGCACAGCATGGCTCTGGAAACGCAGATCAGTCTGCACGGCACAAATGTAACCATTAGCATCGAAACACCACTTTCACTCATCAAGAAAAACCATCGACATAATTATTTAAAATATACCTTGAAGTCCTGGGCAATTTCACGAACAAGCCTCTGGAATGGGAGTTTCCTGATCAAGAGCTCCGTACTCTTCTGATATTTACGGATTTCACTACATTGCATGCATTAACATATAAGACTAGAAAATTTATCAGTAACAAGAAATCAATTAGTTAGGAACCATTGACTAACCGAAGAGCAACAGTTCCAGGGCGGTATCGGTGAGGCTTCTTCACTCCACCAGTGGTTGGGGCAGACTTACGAGCAGCCTATAATCACGTATCAGGATTTATCAATCACAAGATTATAACAAGTTAAAGAAAAATAAGCTGGCCAAAAGGCAAATCATTGAATCTTATTGGATAAAAGAGAGATAATACCTTAGTGGCAAGCTGCTTCCTTGGGGCCTTTCCTCCTGTAGATTTACGAGCAGTTTGCTTGGTACGGGCCATCTATACACACACGAAACAAATAATCAGAAACAATCATTCTATCAGGAAGGCCAAAATAGATAAAACATTTTAATATTCATTAACACAAGTCTCCCTTTTGGTCCCCTAGAAAACAGTTGAAAATCTTAAGACTAAAGCGCTCATCTGTTTGATCAATAAAATAGATTAACATGTTAACATTCATTAACACAACTTCATGCACCTTCAGGCCTCACTTTTGGTCTTCAAGAAAACAATTCAAGATCTATAGGCAGTCTTGTAAAGGGCTTATCCGTTTGGTCGAGAACTAAATTGGCTTTCGTAACATTTTCTCAGCAACCAAACATAACGCTGTTCAACAGATCTTAACAACTAAAGACTTAAAAAAGTACATCATTAGAACTAAAATGCCAATACAGCCCTGAATCTCAAACCAACCACTCAAAAAGTTAAAATCAATAATCGTAATTACATTAAATCAATTATAGAATAACAATTTATTGAAATTAAACCGACAAACAAACCCTAAATTTCGAACAAGACCCATCAATTTCAGAAACAGATTCAGGAACCCACAAATTCATACCCTAAAAATCCCAAAATCCCTCAAAACAGTTGTCAATTACAAACACCACTAGGCCCTTGTGACCAATCAAGAAATTTAATTAGAAACCCTAATTAAGAACAACAGAAGAAGGAAGTCAAAAAAACGCACCTTGGAATCTCTTTAAGAAACCTCTCTCTAAAACTCTGAAATTTTTGTAAAGATTGATTAAAGAAGCAATCGAGTTATATTTATAGAGATTTAGAGTAGGAATCGGATGGGTACGATTGGGTATCTTTGTGCTTTCTCTCTTTATAATCGAACGGTTCACAAAATGTTAAGTTGTGTTTTCTCTTCTTGATGTGACCGGCTAGGATGTGGTTTTAGAGTAATGACGCGGATCGTTGAGGCTTAATTCTCGAATCTTATTGGCTGAAGGACGAAGCCCGTACTTTTCTTGTAGCTATGAAGTTCAATGTGTGGTTGGTACTATGTATCATGTCTTTTGTCAGATGTCCATTCAGATTTAGGAAATTGCAATTAAGGACTTTCTTATGTGTAATTTCTCAAAATCGGGTATTATATATGCAAAAGCTTGTTTGAGAGTTTGATTTTTGCTGGTATATAAAGTATTTTTTATTTATAAATATATTAAAATAATATTTTTATATTTTTTAAAAATTATTTTTGATAACAGCATATTAAAATAATTAAAATTTTAAAAAATATATTAATTTTTAAAAAAATAAAAAAATTAATTTAAAAAAAAATATTTTCAAAATATAAAATCAAAAAGGCCCTCTCTATTATCCACACAAAGATATTTATTTAAAAAAAACTATATATTGATA
This sequence comes from Populus alba, assembly GCF_005239225.2. Taxonomy (NCBI): domain Eukaryota; kingdom Viridiplantae; phylum Streptophyta; class Magnoliopsida; order Malpighiales; family Salicaceae; genus Populus; species Populus alba. The sequence goes on from NC_133290.1 coordinate 12,514,186, forward strand.
AAGCTCTTTCTAAAAACTATGTATCATGTCTTTTGTCAGATGTCCATTCAGGTTGTTATTATTAGACTATTGGCCCTCGGTATACAAAAGCCGGATTAATATATTTTTAAAAAAATCGTGACTCAAATTATAATATAAACTAGTTCAATAAGCAAGCTTTATTTAATTATATAACAAAATAAAAAACATCCATAATATATCAATTAAATAAAAAAATGATAACGAAAGCATGCATAAAAAGAACTCTTGACAATATTTTAAAAAGATTCCTGTCAATTTTATCGAAAGTTTTTTACAGTCTTACAAGTTAACATGAAAGAATTAAATGAAAAACAATAAAATATTAAATGATTGGAATTAAAAAAATATTTAATTTAAAAAAAATATACAAAATAATATTGAGTTAATTTGGGTTCAACCATAATATGAATTTTAAGAACAGAATAATTCAATAAAAATTTAAATTTAAATTAAAATCCAATTTCAAACCAAATCAATATCAAATGATAAAAATAAGTTTTTAAAATCAGTTTTGTGGAGTGTTTTTTAATTGGTATATTGGTGCTAAAGCGAACAATTAATTTATATCATAAGTTAGCAAACCTAAGTGTAGTAGCGGAGTCAAGAAATTTTAAATGAGATGACAAATTACTAACAAATACTTAATATTATATATTATATAGACATGTGTTATATATAGAGAAATCAATTTGAAATACATGCATTAACTCATATCAAGCAAAATTAATTTTAGAATATTTTTAAAATAAAAATACTTACATTATAATTATTTTTTTTGAGTTTTCATATTTTGAAAATGTTTCATAATAACTTCATTCTTAATTTCATTAAAGATATTCTTTCTCTATATATATAACTAAACTTTTGTCGCACCCGACATCGCGGCGGCCCACAAAATAATTCTCTTGAATTATGGAAAAAGAACAGATTTCTGGCATCCGGTTCTTTTAAGGAAAAATGTCTTGTTTAAGGAGTCGCCACCTAATATTATGGTCACTAGGAACCCTAATTGGTCAACAGAGATTCTATGGTTCAGGATTGGTTACATAAAAGGGAAGATATTATCACCCCTTAAATGTTCTGCCTAAGGCAGACTGCATTGTTGGTTTTGTCTTCAATTGCTAAATATTTATTAATTTGTGCTATGATGATTTGTTTATAATATTTCTGACTCTGGCGTCAGTGAATATTCGAGCTCGAATAATTTCAACTCTGGCATTGATAAAAATTCGTAGTTAAAAAACAATTAGATCAATATTCTTTATTTCCTACTCTAGCACCAGTGAACAAATAAAAATAAATTTATTTTTATGCATGCATATTTTTTTATTTTTTAGCTAAATAAAATAACATACAACAAATAAAAATAATATAAATTTAAACTAGTATTTTTATTCCTGACTCTGGTGTCAGTGAATAAACCAATAAATTTACATTATTTTTATTCATGATACACATTTTTTATTTTTTTTCTACCTTTTTTATTTTTCTGTTTTTTATTTTTTTATTTTTTTGGGGCTGGGCCCAGCGCAGCCCACATGGGGCTAGGCTGGACCCAGCAGGCCTAGCCGGGTCACAGGCTTGACCCGGCTGGCCATTTTTTAGTGTTTCTACAAGAGCATGTAATTAAAATGCAAGAAGGGAAAGCGTAACTTACCTGGTGCTGGAAATGGCAGTCTGGATTTTTTTCAGTCTTTCTTGGTCGTCTATCCTTGCCTTAAGATCCCTGTGTTCGTTCGTTTCCCTTCTGTCGATGTGTTCCTTCTGTCAACTGCTCGTTCCTCTCTCCTTTTTAGCTTCCTCCTCTGGTTTTGGAAGCTGGTGCTGGAGAAGAGGCAGTCGGTGGTGCTCTCTTCGTTTTTTAAGCTTCTTCCTCTGGTTTTGTTTGCGTTTTTCTTCTCTGGTTTCTCGTCTGCTCACTGTGTTTGTGTTCTGAAGACGAAGGCGAAGTTGAGGTACGTTGGCTTTTTGTTCTCTTCCCCTGTTTTTGTCTCGTTTGCTTCTCCAGTCGTCTCCTCCGTTCTCTATTTCTTTTTTTCTTTTCGTCCCTGTCTTTCTTCTTCGGCTCTGTGGTTCCCCTCCGTTTCCCTCTCTACTGTGTTTGCTGTTTTAGGCTGATATTGGTGAGGGAAAGCTTTACTTCTGGTGTGTGGTTCTAAAAAAGCTTAAAAATTCGGCTGGTATATGTGTGTTTCTCTCTTCTGGTTTTCGTTCGTCCCTCTCTCTCTAACTCTCCAACCAGCCTCTGCTCTCGGTGCTGCTTGGCTTATATAGGACTTGGCGGGTTGGTAACGGGTGGTAGGCTGAGAAACGGCCACCATTAAACGCTCATAACTAAGGCCAACGGACGACCATTACTGCTGCAACGTTCGGCCTCCTTTACCGTGGAAAACGGTCGCTGGTTTAAAGAAAAAGATGAACAACGTCTTCAAAACGACACCGTTTTGGAGATAACAGTGGTCATTTTCACTTTGACCCGCGAAGTTTCAAAACTTTTGTAATTTACGCGCCTTTTTCAATGTAATCCTTGGATTTTAATTTCGCAATTTGGACCTCAATCGTTAATATTTCTTCAATTAAGTCCCTGATTTCATTAATTTAATTAAATCCGAGTCCAATTAAGTATCAAAACTTATCAATTCTCCAATTAAACTCTTAATTGGATTAATTAAATTAATTCCAAGCTTAATTAAGTCTCAAAACTTATTAATTCTCCAATTAAACCCTTAATTGGATTAATTAGATTAATTTTCAAGCTTAATTAAGTTTCAAAACTTATCAATTCTCCACTTAAATCCCTGATTGGATTAATTAGATTAATTTCAAATTTTAATTAAACCCTAAAACTTCCAATCATGTTGCCCTTAACCCAAATTTTAATTCATTCTTTATTTATTTTATTTTACTTGTTTTTTTCATCATTATTATTTTTTTTATCATCATTTTTTATCATTTTTTAGTAAATAAAATAATAATAATAATTAAAATAAAAATGGTCAAAAATTGGGTTATGACAACTTTCTTTCATCTATTTTTAAATATTTCAGGGGCTAATTAAATTATTGGCAACAATTCTCTGTGGACTTGTTGTTTTATATAAGTGGGTTAAATATAAATATTAATATATATTTTAAAAAATTTTTATTGTCCCTAATTTTTTGAGTTGCTCATTACTTTATTTTTAATCACTAGTAAGTTAATAACCATCATTTTCATGTGAAATTTATAACAAAACACATATTGATACATCAAAACTCATTTCAATTCATATTCATATGCATATAATATTATCCATTCACATATTAATTTAACAAATCCATAAATTATCATAAAGTCTAACAATTTTTAATAGCTAATTATTAAGGAATAAAATTAAAATTAGACAATAAAATAAATAGAAAAAATGAAGGAAACTCACTTAAAACACAAAGCATAAAAGGTTACTTACTTAACTAATTAATAGTTTCATCGGTCGAGAAGCGCCTCCCTTCATCCACTCAGTCCCAAAGAATAACTAGGACAATTTCAGTCACGTTTTCATGTTCCAATTGAACACTTTCCTTTTTTGATTATTCTCAAAGAAAAAGATTTTTCTTTTTACCAAACATATGCAGATCTAATCATGATCTTATAATAAAAACAAGAACAAGAGATCTTTTTCGATCAATCCCTTTGCCCCTCATTTTTCGAGAATCAAAAAGATTTTTTTCAAGTTTGAATTTATTCATTAGGACTTGAAAAGAAATCTTGTAGAAGAAAGAGAGGCAAAAACAATAATTCAAAAAAAAAAGCTTGGATCAATTAGTAGTTAATAAAAAAAATTAAACTTGTTAAGTTATTATATTAAATTTTTAATATAAAAAAATATTTTGAAAAAAAAAAATCAAGGGGCAATTGCCCCCTTAATTCTTATTGTGACTATGTAACTGGTTAAATGTGTAACTCGTATTTAGAAAAAGTGCTTTTCACTTAGAAAAGCATAATAAGAGATCAGCAGATTTGAAAACATCAAAAACATATACTTCCAAGCTAAAAAAAAAAAAAAAAAAAAAGAAAAACAGCCCCTTAAACATGTAACAGGGGAATAATATCTTATACATGGATCTTGGGCTTTTATAATTGATAATGTATTGGACTGCTTTTATGTAACTGCAAAAAAAAAAAAAAAGAAGTCTTGTATATGCGTATTTGAGAAGCATTTGATGGTTAAGCGCTGTTTGGTTTTTTATTTTAAAAATATTTTTTAAAAAAATTAATGTATTTTAAATTAATATTTTTTTGATGTTTTTAAATTATTTTGATGTGATGATGTCAAAAATAATTTTTTAAAAATAAAAAATTTATTTTAATATATTTTTGAGTAAAAAATATTTTAAAAATTAACTATAAATAAAAAAAATTAATGATAAATGTATAAATTACTAGGGTCAGAGTCAAAGGTCAGTAAGAGAATTTTTATATGGCCTCTTAAAGTTGTTTTTGTCTTTTTTATTCCCTTCCTTTCTTGTAAGCATCGTAGCTCACCATATAAGAGAGGAGGTCATCGAGGTAGCTCACCATATAGTAGATGTGGTCGGTAAGAGTAGCTCGACTATAAGAAAGGTAGCTCACAAGATAATTATTAGTGATAAAAATAAACTAGAAAGAAATTATAAAAGAGAGAAGCAAAAATACATATATAGAGAGAAAAGGAAGATTTATAGGTGTTTGAAATTATAGTTGTAGTTATTTTTTAAAATGTTTTTTATTAAAAAATTATTGAAATAATATATATTTTTTAAAAATTATTTTAACATCAGCACATCAAAATAATCTAAAATTATTAAAAAATATTAATTTAAAATAAAAATATTTTTAAAATATAAAAATAAAAAATATCTATTGATCGCTACTGTTACTACAAGGCCTTACCCCTACACCTGTATCTGGGCAATCAGGATGGTTTAGGCCTTGCCCAAACATCTTTTTTCTGTGTATATATATATATATATATAAGAAAAAAGTAAAAAAAAATAAATAACGCTACGCAGCAACACCAAAGAACACAAATGCAGCCGAGTCAAATTTGTAAATTGTACAGCTGAAAGGATCCAGAAATTTCAATTTCAGGACCCATTTACATGTATGCCTCTCCCACAGCTTCAACAATAATGTATGAATCCATTGCCACTATAACTTTCTTTTTAGAAAAAAAGAAATGAAAACATATATATCCCATTCGACTAACCTGATTTTCTTTTACAAAGTTACAAAACTTAGCACTTGCTTGAAAACAACTCTAAGGTGTTAAACCAATTAGATTATACACTGATAACACCTACACAACTGAGCAGCTATATTCATACACAACTGCAAATCATCAAGTACCACCTAGAACAGCAAACCACAACATGCTTACCAAAGAATTAACGAGTTCGCATGTCAGCAGAAGCAACCATGCTCAGCCACTATTCTCTTCTTGACCACCAGCTTAAGCTCTATCACCAAATTATAATACTCCTCCTTTGAAGTGCCCTTAAACCAACCGTTCGAGTTCCAGGCGTTATTTACCACATAAAGTTAATGGAACTCGAGAGCCAGAAACCTGCATTTTTATAGTTTTATCTTCCTTATGTGTCATCGAATTGAAAACAATCTGCAACCTTCAGGTGATTTGCAAGCCGAATTACAGCTGACTGCACAACTTCAGATCTCGCGGAGACAGAATTGGGAAGATGGGGCAGGCAAATGGGTAGATATTGCTCATCTTCACGAGGGCAGAAGACAGAGAGCACAGATCTGCAGAATATGAATCTGAAGACACATTCCATTAACATATGTTAGTAGATTAGCTAAAATCCAACAGTATCCAGACTAAAAACAGTTACTAACAAGTTTTAACGTTTCATAGAAAGGAACATCGAAAAGGGGGGGGGGGCTGCATCTTCATTGAAAGCCTATTATTGTAAGATAGCATTTCAGCCACAAGTGACGAACCAACAGATAGTATAAAGAATATTGAATAATTTCCCAGTTTACTACTGATTTGCTTCTATTGAGAGATAAATATACCTAAGAATAAGCCTCCTTAGGAATGGATCGGATAAAACTTGTGCCCAAACCAGATCCAGGCCTTTTGATGTACAAAGAATAACCTCCCATTCAGAGAATGCAATGGAGAGTATCTCCTCAGCATCATTGTAAAAATCCTGAAAGCAGTCCCGTTAGCCATTGGAGAGCAAATAGGAATGAGAAGATTATCATAAAAATTTAAGAGCTTAGGCCAACAACTTACCATATCAGAATCAGCAGAAGTGATGCCAACCATCTGGCAGAATGCCTGCAGAGGAGCAGTCAAGAAAAAAGTAAACTGACTTCCACAACGTGATGTATCAACAGCAAATAGGTTCTTGAATGCTGGTTTCAAAGGTGAAAGAAGCAGGGCAGCTGGCTCTCCCCTTTCTGCACCATGCAGGACCTGAGAAAATGATCCACAATTCTCAATCATGCAACTTGACAGATAAAAAGCAGAACTCTAAAATGCAAGGCTGAAAAGCAGAGAATCCTAGGTATGATGCACCCCTCAGATAACTGAAAAGAAGTTTTGAATATTTGCCTCATAAATCCCTTCGCAAATATGCTGGCAAGACAATTTGATCTCGGAAGAAGGGAGTCAGATCTAAATACATGTTACAAGGCGAGGCTTTAGGCACCCAGCTGCTTCCGCCCCAATCCATTAAAGATTAATGAATTAATGAATCCCATCAAACTCGCTAGCAAAGGAGGTCAACAATCAAATCAGCTCTAGAATGTTGTTTAAGGGATTAAAATTCAATCAGGTGGAGGTGTAGTGTGCATCAGTTGAACATATCACCTCAGCTTTTGCATCTACTATGTGCACCAGTCAAACACACCAGGTGTGGATTAGAGGTAACAAAATTTACTGCATAGGTTTTGTAGATCAATTACTCTGGTTCGCCTAAAAAAGAATTTCTTATATAGAAATGTGTGGCAATTTTCAAGTAAATCATACCAATAGGTAGTATCGTCTATGCAGATAGCTCTTCAAATAGGATATTGATCTACTTTAAGATTCCATTGCAATTAAAATCCAACAGTTTGTTTGACGATAGCTAGTGTAATGTTTCCCTGCCTATGTATGCAAACAGCAAGTTATTCCAATGCATGCACTGATGCAATATTTGATGAAGAACAATCCTCTGCAATGTATCCTCTTTTTAAAAAAAAACAATCTGCGACTTATTGTCTCTTCCCCAAAAACACACATATCAATGGACAAGCATATGCAATCCATCATGTTCAATAATATTTGTAGACATGAAAATCTACCATGTTAAATTTAAATGCAACCCCACTCACAAGCCAGAAAAAATCAATTCTAAAAACTGTAGAATGGTACGATAAGTCCAAATTCTATGACAAGTCATACACAGGTTATGACAAACCTGCCTTGAATGCATGGCTGCTGTCACTATCAATAATCAAGAAAAGAGGTCTTCGAGTAAAAGGAATTATATCGCCAGGGTAAAGGGCATTTGACCCTGAAAATCCAAAAGCATCACACCTTAGAGTGGAACAGCAATATAGGAAGGTCATAAAAGTAATTTGGAATAGCTGTGAATAATTACACTTGGAATAACAAACTGAGGCTAAACACTAGGAAGAGCAAAAATAAAGAGCAGCAACCTACCACCATATCCCCGGGGACCTAACCAGAGATAATTGTCGTAGTAGTCACTTGACTCTCTCTTGCCGTTACAATGAGATTCAGGTGCAGAGCTTTTATCTTCGCCACATGCTCCAGAAACAACCTTGTCTTTGGAAGATTTCCTTGATCCCCCAGAGCTTCCTGCCTGAGAAAGATTACTATGAGCAGCCTTCCCTGAACAATTGATTCATTAAGACAATTAGCCTAGGATGATGAGATACAATTAGTTGAATTTTACTGGCATTATGGAGGATCATCAACCTGAGGCGGATAGATATATTAGCACAATGGTCTCTGGAGGGAGCTCTTCACAAATTGTTGCCAAAACCTGTGCATGATAGTCAAACTGAAATCAGCCTTCTATCCTTAGGAAGGAAATGAAAAATAAAAATGCCCTTAAGAAATGTGAAATGACCACAAACTTATCTATGAGCCTTAGCCACTGATTTCCAATGGTAAAACTATTTCATAAGTAGACTTGTTCCATGGTTTTCAGCAAGTAAACTACATGTTTTTGTACAAGATTTTGCTAAATTGAGCTGCGTTCTACCACTAACATAAATGTGCTTTACATGAAAAATATAACCACCCTATACAAAGTTAACTTGCATAAAAAAGTTATGCCACAACATGCATTGACTATACCTGCACTCCACACTAGGAAAGGAAACACAAATTTTTCTATAAGGAAATGTAAAGATTCAAATTAGGCCTGATTTCCAGGAAATCCTGATAACGTGTCACTCTGAAAGCAGAGCAGCCTAACTGTGAATACAAACAGAGATGGGTAACATAAATAAAATCAACATGTAAGAGTTTCAGAACTAACTGCTAGCAAACGGGTCGCCGACGGACGATAGAGAACAGCTTTCCTGGGATTTGGTGGTAAAGTTGGATCAGTCAAATCTGCAGCCAAGTTTATATCTATCAATCCAGAAGCAGCTCCAGAATGATCAATTACAGTGCCATTTTCATTCGATTCCACTGGATGCTTTTGGTAAACTGATTCGACAGGACGCTTTTGGTAGAAAGATCCACTAGGTTCCCATTCTAAACATTGCATCATCCTGTAAGTGTCTAAAGTAAGTTCTGCAAATTTAACCTGAAAATGACAAACAAGGTTGGTTATAAAAAAAAATATCTTATTGGGAAAATTCTCAGTTCAAGCTCCATGCAACCTTATCAATAAACAGTCTTACAAACATTAAAAAACATTTACTTCGTTTCTATGATAACTTGTCAAGAGCGCATCTCTAAATTTTACAATCTTCCTCGCATGGAAACGAGCCAAATAAGGACGAGAAGCTGGATGGGAATCAAACAGAGCACAGTACCGGAAAGGCCTGACATTTGTGAAGGCAGTACCAACTTCCATAAAGCGGAAAATTTCTTGCACCACTAGCTTCCATTCTTTGAAGTTTGTTTCCTGAGAACAAATAATCCATTTGTTTTTATTCATGCAAGTATCAACAGAAAGTTAAATGCAGCATTTGAACTTCTGAATGGTATAGAAAAGTGTTAGTTTTTTCTAATTAATCTGGAAATATTTAAGAAATGCCTCCGAGTCCATGTCTCATATAGACACACATAAAGGTCGAACTTAGAGTGTGTAAATTATTCATTCTACCATATAATAAGTATGACCTGGAATTGCATCCATTGCCTCACCCATCATAGCCTCACTAATTCTAATGCTTAACTTCCATTCTTGGCAATGATCCATCAATTGTCACATTGGAAAAACCAAGGCAACTAGGCCAACTAAACCAACTTCCAATGATTAAGTGCATTGTCAGGTCTCTTGACCATGTGGACAAGATGCTCCAAGATGGTCAATAGGAGAAGGAAAAAATAAAGGATGCCAACATGCACCCACTTCACCCTTTTAATCTGGACAAATCAAGTTTAAGGTTATAAAGACAACTTAAATGATTATTGTTGTCTTTTATTTTAAGAGTTAAGTTTTTGAATGATCCATGCACCCCACCACATTTCAGCTTTGGCCTTCAGGTGTCTAAGTCTTTCAATGCAAGGACTCGCTGCTTCAGGAGTCAAAACTTTTGAACCAATTATACATCAGGAAGACCATCATCAGTACTGCCACAATTTATAATGGAATAGAGACTGGATTTCTTTCTGTTCATTTCTCTCATTTCCCCCCTTTCTGGCCTTTCTTTAGAACTGGAAGCCACTCATCTGAGTCAAGCAGTTGTCAGCCAGGCAACTCAACTGAAGTTACCACCACTTGACTCAATAGTTCTGCAAATGCCTTACCCCTACATTCAGAAAGACATATTTTCACTCCTGCCTCTACCTTCACCAATTCTCGTAACAGTAAAATAATTCAGCAACCTCTAACTAAAGTTGAAAGGCCATGCTTCCTTTCCATCAAAAAGGGTATTTTGTTTTATAAAAAAAGATAGCTACAGCAACTGAGCTTACAATAATATGTAAGGCATATAGATTCCACATACCAACTGCAATTAGAAAAAAATTTATACACCTAAAATCACATAAAACCAGATGCCACATCCAGTTGGCAGGTCCCACGATAATAACTTTACTAGATCTAAACCATGAAAAGCTCCGGTAGCAGTGTGTCAACTTTAATTAAAAAAAAATTGTTTAAAGTAGTTGAGCATGGAAATCTTTGAAAATTCATACACAAAATCCTCTAGGTCTGCCCTTTATCCCCTGGGCCCAAAAAGAACCGAGCCTCTCTAGGATTGCAACTGCTTTATCTGCAGCAGAATTTAAAATAAATCTCTGTTCCAAGGTCTTTATTTCCATAAATGGAAATAGAAACCCAATTCCAGTGTTTTGCAACAACTTCTCTACGCTAAGATTGAAACACATCTCCAGAGAAACAAAGCATCAAACAACTTCAGAAATTTTAAATTCCTTTTCCTTGACAGCCAAACATAAGCTTAATTTTCAATCTGTCACCCCAAAATATAAAAATTCTTAGACTTTCACCAAAAAAAACCCTAAAATTCAGCTCCAATTTTCACAAATTCAACACTTCTAGTTAACCCAAAAAATTGCCTTTAAACATCAAACAAGTTCTTGAAAATCACCGTCAGCATCTCCTATTCCACAAATTCCTTCCTTACCAAGCTCGATTAATAAAATCCCCCCCGGCAAAATTTTTTTTAACTTGAATAAAAAAATTCGAAGTCAATACCTTACTATTAAAAAGAACACGATAATCCACCAAAAAAAAAACGAAACAAAAAAAATCCAAAAACAGAGACAAAACATCTCCAGCCAAAATTCTCCCCAATAATCAACAAAACCTACACATTTTCTCCTTCCAAAACCAAGAAAACACAAACAAATTAAAACAAAGCAAAAATGAAATAAAAAGGCAACTTACACGAAAATTCGTCATGCTATCATCAACAAGACCTTTAAACCTCTCAGCGAGCAATCTCACCATATCAACCTTGTTGAAAATCAAAGCAACAAGCAAAAACCGAGCATAAAATCTCAGCTCCTTAAACCTAACACCAACATCAACCTTCGGTTTCCCACTTCCGCGGGCATCAAAATACTTGCGCTCCAAAATCGCCTCATAAAACACATACGCTTCCACTAAAAACCTAGCTTCGCTACTCCTCATATACTGATTAAAATACAACTGCCCGATCCGACTCGCGATCTCTCCAATTTCCCATCGGTTCAAGCCGGAGTCAACTAGCTTTGACCGGTTCTCCTGCTGGTACTTCCATAACCTCATATACGCCTTGAATACTTTCTGGAAGTAGTGGTTCTGCGGTGCGCGTCCGTACAATGGGAGGTCACGGACTCGGCCGAATTTCCGGTCTGCGCTTTCTACCAAGGCGTGGAAGGTTTGTGAGACGACGTCGTTTTCTTTCTTCGCCATGAAAAAACCGAAGTGGATAAACACGACGTCGTTGTAAGTCACCGATGGTTGCTAGTACCGCTGCTTCTCATGAGGAAATGTAGAGAGAGGGGGATAGAATTTCTCTTTAGCTGATGAGTTGTGTGGTTTTTATATTTATTTATTTTTTTAAATTAGAGTGATTAATTTTTGTTTTTTATATATAAAAAAAAAATGGAGTGAGTTTCAGTGAAGTAACGATGGCTGCGTGGAGAGAGAAGGAGGGGGTGCGTGGTTTTTGAGCTGGGAGTGACAGGAACTGATACCGGTATTTGTTAAAACTTAAATGGGGGGGGGAGAGAGAGAGAGGTGATGATGTCAAATTGTCAATATTTTTGTGTGTGTGGTAGTAATATATTATCATTCCCATACTATTTTATTTCTCTTAAAGTGGTCATTGGATAATAAATTATGCAATTGTGCCCTACAATTTTCTTATTCTTTTTGGCCATTGTTCGTCCAATTTTTTCAAAACTTTTACCCTCTAAATGATAAGCATACAAATATGGTTTAGATTTGAGTTTTCACAGCCATTTAAAGAATATCCACTATTTTATGTCCAATGCCATTTATAGTAAAGAATTTTCAAGGTTAAGCAGAGGTTGTAAACCTGGTCTGATTCAAGACTCTAGTTTTGGGTTTTGACTAGGTCACCGGATTATCAAGGTTAATTCTAATTTTTAAAAAAATTAAAACCATGTTGTTTTAATAAAAAAAACAAAAGTCAATGGATTGCAACTGAATTTTTGTTCAGATCAACCGAATCACTTCAAATTTTGATTTTTTTTATTTTATTTTAATCCAGCCCGATTCTAACTTCGGATCTTGAGTTGACCTACTGGGCAGGCTGGTTTCAAAATTATGAGGCTAAGGAAGGGCACAAAATTAGAAACTCAAGGACTTCATTGGCTATTTATGTAGTATACAGTTTAATATGTCAAAAAGTAGAGTTGTTGAGTAGCAAAAAGTTTTTTTAAAAAACTCGATATTTAGATGAGGAAATATTTGAGTTCTTTGTTTTTGTGGAGGGCGGTGCTTTATTAAATATTTATAAATCTTCAATCGTTCGATGGGATTTTAATTGTGTGATGTAGCGGGAGAACCAGCGGTTCGATACTGTGATTCTCTTTCTTTTTTATTTAATTGCTTTATTCTTAATCTCCTGTATTGTCTTAATAATTTCATAATTTGCCAGATTTCAAGGAATTATTTCTGTTTTTCACGAAATTCCCTTCGTTGCAATAAAAAAAATAAAATATTATTCTGTTCTCATCTATCTATTCAATTAGATGGTTAGGTTTGCACGGATAGTACCTTCGTTGTAAATCTTTTACTTGTAATAAATGTGTCGATAGTATTGGTGTCGATGGTGTCCATTGTGACGGATAAAAATAATTATTTTTTAAAAATATATTAATTTTTTAATATTTTTTAATATTTTTTTTATATCAACTTAAAAACATTAACAATATTAATTTAAAATCAAAAAATTTAAAATTTTAAAATTTTTAAAATAAAAAACAATTAGCATCCATAAATAAATAAATAGTTAGGTTAGTGGGTGAACAGAACTGACCGCACAAATAACATTAACTTGTGTATGGTTAAAGGTTGAAAACAATCAACCTAATTCTTTTCATGGTTTGATCCAACCAAGGTTGACAAGTGATGCATTTGACTACGAGCATACCCAAGGGAATCCAACGCAATAAAATCTTTAAAAGAAATATCATCTCAAATTCAACAGATACTGGGACAGGGATTCGACCTGTATTTTTAAAAAAATTAAAATTTTTATTTAAAATTATTTTTTTATACTCATATTAAAAAATATATTTTAAATAAAAAACTTTTAAAATCAACCACTATATATAATAATCTCCAACAGCACCTGATCTAAGTGAATAAAGGTTGGTGATTCAATTAATTTTCATAACAGTAGATGCAGATTCGTTGCCAGTGCTTTACACTGTGATTTGTTCGATACTTTATATAAAGGATTTGATCGAGGGTCGGTTGATAATGGCTGGCAAATCCTAGAGGCGTTGGGCGTGCATGTCCGTTTTTCAAAGGCCTTTTCCTTTTCCTTTTTCTTTTTTTATCGAAAGGTGTATTTATTTTCATTTTTTCTTCCATTTAGCCTTTAAAATGTTCTTAATTTTATATACATATTTATCTGATCATATTAGCTTTTAATTAGAAATCGGGAGATCATCATAAATAGGAATCATATAAATAGGATGAGTTAGCATCTTTATAGTTTTATAACATCTAGAGAAGATGTTCCAGCAACTAGGGACATGAAAAACATGGCATTTTGAGCCTGAAAAACTAGGAATATTCAGACAAACGATAGCATGTGGTCGACACTCCGAGGCCAGTTCACGTCAAGGTATATATATATATATATATATATATATGGGATGTTGTGAACACATGGCTGTGGCTCTGGTTAACCTGGAAGGAATGTTTATAAAGGTGACAAGAATATATTTCTAATACCTGGAAAAGGCATCACAGGAGTCATGATCCAAAGAATTTCCCACCCAAGGAAGCATTATTTATTAATATCATGATATATATGAACTGGCAATAGCTTGGACATGCTTGCGATTTTATTTTATCTTTTGTGATTTATTGAAATGTACAATACTGGGTTATGGACCACGATTATAAAATCCAAGGATCCCTTCGGGAATATCCATGGCCGCCTCTATATCAAGCCATGCCATGTCTTCAATTTCATTGACCCCTCCAGAAAGATTCCTTGAGCTCTCTTGTTCGTGTTATCCATGGCCTCTGATATCACTTGTTCTTTAGTTGTATGACGAGATATGTATATAGCTCTCGATTTTTCTTGATTTCTCTCGTTGGCAATTATATTAATATATGGTTTGTTCAATGTGAATGATCATAAGCATAATGATTTTCAATCTTTCTTCTTTTTTTCCTATTATTTTTGTTTATTTTTCTTGTTTTAAATCTTTAATTGCTAGTTGAACCATACAGATATATTTAGTACTGTCTAGAGGTTGCCTTTAATTAGCCACTGGTCATGATAGATCATCTCTTTCATAGTATTTGAAAATATAATTATGATTGTTTTTTAAAATATTTTTTATTTAAAAATAAATTAAAATAATATATTTTTTATTTTTTAAAAAAATATTTTCAAACACAAAAATAAATTATTGAAAACGTAATTCTATTTCCGATTTACCATGATGCAACTAGAAACCGAGCCTTTGCTTTTTGATAGGAAGAAGATGCTAATTAGTAATCTCTTTTACGAGGAGGCCCGAGAAAGAAAAAATAAGTTCGAATCCAATTTCAAAAGTTGAAATTATTATTATTATTATTATTATTATTATTATTAATAAAGGAGTCGGCGACCTTACAAAAAAAGAATTGCAACAACATTATCTTCTTCCAAAAAAGGAAGTCAAGAATTATTATGAAATCCAATAATGTTAGACAGCCCCGCAGTCTGTGATGTGGTCGTAATTATTGTAAATTGATTTAGAAAAAAGCAAAGAAGTAAGAGGAATTAATATTAATTTTTGGGTCTCAATTAATTTAATTGTCTTGCTATGATCAATCATTCAATCCCGGGTCATGTCGGTTGTGATTTGATCTCTTGGGTCGACAAAAGCTTTGCTGAAATGTATATAATTAAAAAAAAGCTTAATACGTGACGTTTAATAAGTAAGTAAATAAATAAATATAACATGATTAAATTAACTTGTAATAGTCTTTTATTAAAAATAAAAAATAAAGAAGCTTGTACATAGTCTAATGAATTATTAGAACATGTTTATACATAGATTTAGCTTTCGCTACATCAATCAATCAATAAAATTATTTTGGTCTAAATTTATAATATGATTTTGAGCATAAAATCATATTTAAAAATCGGGCAGGGGAATACTATATCATTTCAACGAAAAATAATAAATACAACAGACCAAACATGAAACATAATAAATGCAGACATAGACTTTTGGTGAATCCAATGTTCTTGCAGACAAGTCATGATGTTTTTATCTAGAATTATAACTATTTGATGTCTTAAGATGTGTTTAATAATAGCTTAGGTTATTTTTTTAAAAATATTTTTTTATTTCAAAATATTATAAAATTATTTTTTTAGATTTTTTTTTACCCCAACCTATCAAATTAAATTATTAAAAAATGTGAACTCAAAAATTTTCTTTCAAGTAAATTTTTTGTTTTTTGTTTTTTTTTTAAAAAAACTAGGAAGTTCTCGAAAACCCAATAATCAGTAATGGTTGACCTTTAAAAAAGGGAAAGGAAGCCTAAAAATCAAAGAGTATGACTGATATGATATGTCGCTTTGCTAAAGCCAAGCACTCACACTGTATGTCTACACGAAATAATTAGTACTTTTTTCCCATCACAATCGGCGGAAAATGAACCGCTTTGATGTCACAATTTTCTTGTTTTGTATATCATTGAGCTGCAGCAGGTCAAGACATAATTATCTTATTGTAGCTCTTCCTATCACTTTTTTTTTTTAAATAAAAAAATAGTTAGTGTAGGCGCTCGGGTTAGGTTATATGTACCCTAATTAATTTTATGATTTAGAAATTAATAACTGTATAAATTTATAATAATTTTGAAATTTATAAAATTTAAATTAATAATTTTTTTAAAAAAAAATTGAGTTACACCTTTTAAAATTATATATCTTCTCTTTTATATTTTGAAGAGATGTGACAGAAATAATCTTTGAGCTAGGTGATGGATAAATATTAATTACTTTTATCATCTTGCGATTCTTACAAAGATCTTAGAAAATAATTTTTTATCACCGATAATTTATAGTTTATGACTACTAATTTTTGGAAAGAAAATCCCACTTCCAATTCTCAAAGTGTATATCATCGTTAGTGGGGTTTGTTGATTTTGAAAAACCTTTGAAAAAATACATAATCGTGAAGAAAAACTGGCCAATTTTGTTAAATTAGAGAGTTGATTTAAATATTTTGACATAGCTAACTAAGAGGTAAACAAATAAATGAAATAAATTCAAAATATTCCTAATTAAACAATTGTAGAGTAAATAAATAAACAAAACATATAAATCAAAAGGTTAATTTGGGCATGATTGGAAAATCAAATTATTTAAAAAGCTTGGAAATGGGTCTTCGAAGTAGATTTTGATCCTCAAAATATCATCTACCCGCTCCATGATCATCCCTCGTATAATATTGTATATCTTCTAATAAGCTTTTTTAAAAAAGTTTACGAATCTCAATCAAACATCAAAACCAGAAAAATCACGCCATGTTAAGGCTACAAAATAAAAAGCTTTTTTTATCTAGAATGATTGATTGTTATTTTATTTACATTACATATTTATTAGAAGTAATTATTTTTAGTTCGGTTTAATTTTTATAAAAAAATAGCTAAATTGATTTAAAAAAACCCGCAACTGAACCAAAACTGATTCAAACCAACTGATTTCAATTCAATTCTGTTTTTTAGAAAAAAAAATATGTTCAAACCGGTTTGGCTCGGTTTTTTCTGGTTTTTTTTTGTTTGGGTTCGGCTCAGTTTTTCTGTTTCAGGTTTATAAAACCAAAACCGAACCGAACCAGTCAGTTTTTTCAAAATTTTAATTGGTTTAATCGGTTTTTTTGGGTTTTTTTTCCAATTTTCTTGGTTTAATCGGTTTTTTGGTTTTTTAGCTCACCCTTAATATCTAAAAATCCAATAAAATTATAGAATGTTTGTTTATTTTTTATTTTTTTAGGAAAGAGGATAATGATTTCCCATATTTTAATTCAATCCCCTTTCGTATTATATACGTATGATTAATAAAAGAAACAAATAATTTCTCCCTACAAGTTATAATTAAATGCCATGTCTTTATCTTATAAATTATTTTCACGAGGACCCCTAGCCATAACCACATGTATCAAAATAATAGAGGATGTTGAATTATTGCAGGAGGGAGTGGTTGGATGCTAATTGTCTGAATTCCTTCGATTTCTTGCATAGAAATGCTTCGCAATTTATTTGTAATCTTCTGCATAAAGTAAAAGTCGTCCCATCTCCGGTCTCTTGCATTTGCCTTTCGCAATTTTCAATGGAAGTCATTTTCTTTTGCTTTATTAGGTATAAGATTTCCCGACTCTCTAATGTTGTTTCCTTCAGCTTGGGCATGTTGTGTCATCAAGACAAGCTGTGCTTTGGATTTCAGCGGCTGGATTTTGAACACTCCCATTTGTGCAATTTCCTTTGTTGTCTAATTGCAGACACTGCCACCAACTAAGATCATGAGATTTATTTTTATTTAAAAAAAAAAATAGTATACAGACAACATATCATCATGATGTTTTTTTCACGTCAACATATATCTTAAGATATCTTTTCCATCGTTTTAATCAATGGTAAAACTTGAACTTTAGACATAAGTTGATTGGGCTGGAGTTAGCTAATTCAATTGTACAAATTCTCATATTTTTTATTGTTATATAATTAAATAAAAAATAATTTTTAATATAAAAAACTTATTGAATTTAGTAGCATGTATAACTTACATTATGAATTTACTTAGTTAACTCAAGTTCATTTAGATTTATTGAATCAATGCTATTTTTTATCATTTTTATTTTTATTTTTAAACATTAAATTAATTAGAGATTTAGTTTTTTAAAAAAAAAAAATTGTCATCACAGCTCTTGTATGTTAATCCTAGTTAACCTAATATATTTTTATTTTAATATTAAATAAAAATATTATTTAATATATAATTTATTTTTATTTTTTAAAAAAATATATTACCAATACCTTAATATTTTTTTATTGGTCTGGTCAATATTGCAGCGCGGGAAAATATGGAATGCTAAAAGTTATCAATTTCTAGTTTCGGTGAGTGTCGGACCTAGCATTGCCTTTATCTTTGATTGATTAGAAGTTTTTTTTTTCAAAGTAATTTTTTAAAAAAATTAATTTTTTTAATTTTTTTAAATTAATATTTTTTTAATTTTTTTAAATTATTTTAATATGTTAGCATCAATAATAATTTTTTAAAAAATAAAATAATATTATTTTAATATATTTAAAAAAAAACATAGTTACACTTTCAAACAAACTTCATTAACACCGCAGCACGGGAAAATATGGAATACTAAAGTTATCTATTTCTAGTTTAGGTGAGTGTCGGACCTAGCCTAGCCTTTACGCTGATTGATTTTAGAAGTCAACCTTTTTTTAACTCAACATCAATTCATGTCCGGTGCAACACAAAAAAAGAGAGAAAAGAACTTTTCAAATACAAGAATCGAACCCTTGCACTTCTTTGATTGCGTTTGAAAAGCTTTTTTTATAAAATTTAAAATTATTTTTTTTTAAATTAATATATTTTTAATATTTTCAAATCATTTTATATATTAATATCAAAAATAATTTTTAAAAAATAAAATAACATTATTAACATATTTTTTTAAATAAAAAACACTTTAAAAAACAACCACAACAACACTCTCAAACACGATCGTACACTTAAAACACATAAAAATTATAAATTAAATTACATGTCACTGCAACCTTAACATTAAAACCAAAAAAAAACAAAATAGCAAACTATGTATTATCACAAAAAAAAGAAAAAGTAATAAAATTAATTCGAGAAAATAACTGGGATCGACTCCTTTTGCCCCATAGCTGCTATATCTGAGCAATTCAATACGAATGTCCCTAAGAATAAACACCACAGATGCTTGACTCATATTTGCAGAAGTTCTGAACCATGTCTAAAATTTCTAAGCTTGGGATTGATTTATCTTGAAAGTCGTGGAACTTCAAACATTTTTTTAATTTTAAATTGTTTTAATATAATAATATTAAAAATAATGATATCAATATTATTTTAGAATAAAAATTTTTCTGAAAAACAACTTTTATTATCATTTTAAACACACTCTAGAACAGTCGATATTCACTTTATTATATGTTTCAATAAGGTGTGATAGTTTTTTTAAAAGGTATGACCCTCTTTAAGTATAAACTACATCTCATGAAAGCAAAACATAATAATAAAAAAATATATATAAATTCCATAAAAAAAAAAAACCCAATCATATCTTCAAACCAAACACCTTTTAATAAAGAATAAACTGTCTATAAAATTCGTGGAATTTTTATTTCTCAACTCAAAAGTACAACTACTAGACTCCTGTTTCAAAATAAAATAATATTATTGACATATTTTTTTAAATGAAAAACACTTTAAAAAACAACCACAACAACACTCTCAAACACACCTGTACACTTAAAACACATAGAAATTATAAATTAAATTACATGTCACTGCAACCTTAACATTAAAACCAAAAAAACAAAATAGCAAACTATGTATTATCACAAAAAAGAGAGAAGAAAAAGTAATAAAATTAATTCGAGAAAATAACTGGGATCGACTCCTTTTGCCCCATAGCTGCTATATCTGAGCAATTCAATACGAATGTCCCTAAGAATAAACACCACAGATGCTTGACTCATATTTGCAGAAGTTCTGAACCATGTCTAAAATTTCTAAGCTTGGGATTGATTTATCTTGAAAGTCGTGAAACTTCAAACATTTTTTTTAATTGTTTTTTAATTTTAAATTGTTTTAATATAATAATATTAAAAAAAAATATATCAATATTATTTTAGAATAAAAAAATTTCTGAAAAACAACTTTTATTGTCATTTTAAACATACTCTAGAACAGTCGATATTCACTTTATTATATGTTTCAATAAGGTGTGATAGTTTTTTTAAAAGGTATAACCCTCTTTAAGTATAAACTACACCTCATGAAAGCAAAAAATAATAATAAAAAAATTTATATAAATTCCATAAAAAAAAAAAACCAATCATATCTTCAAACCAAACACCTTTTAATAAAGAATAAACTGTCTATAAAATTCATGGAATTTTTATTTCTCAACTCAAAAGTACAATTACTAGACTCCTGTTTCAAAATCTTTTTTCCCTCTATACCATGCAGATTTTAGGAGCTGATCATGTACTCTGCATGGTAGGATACCAAGGCATGTATTCTTGTCTTTCCTCTGAAGGCTTCATCATAGGTTAAAAAAGAGTCCAATTTATGGGGAAAAAAAATGTATTCAAAATGTTGAGTTTCATAAAGCAATGAGGCCTATATATATATTTGAGTAATTGAGTTGAGACTTCTTGGATGTGTTTTGCTAGATAGTTTAATCTATTTTTTTTATTAAAATTTAAATATATTTTTTATATTTTCAGGTTATTTTAATGTGCTGATGTAAAAAATAATTTTTTAAAAATAAAAATATATATTATTTTAATATATTTTAAAAAAAACACTTTAAAAAACAACCACTATCACACTTACAAACAACTCCTTACTCTTTTCTAGTTTTCCTTTTCTTTTTTTAGTGATAAATTCACCGTTTCCTTCCTTTCAAGCATTGAATATTGACAAAAAATACAGTCCATAATTTGATACTATTTATTTTTCATTACAAAAGCACTTTTAAAAATATTTTATTTTTTTTTATATATTTTATTTATTTTAAATTAATATTTTTTTCATATCGTTTTGATATATTAATATTAAAAATAATTTTTTAAAAATAAAAATATATTATTTAAATATATTTTTAAATAAAAAACATTTACGGCAAACTCTCAAAAACATACTCTTTTCTCTGGTAATGATAACCCGTTTAGTTAATCATGGGTAGATTCAAAACCATTTTTTTAAGAAAATGAAGTCACAGCCACGTGCGGTGGTGATCACTACCAAATGAAGATTTTTCTGAGGCAATCGAGTACAAGCAAGTAGCTTCGGGAAGAGAGGATAAAAGCTAAAATGGCCCTCAATTTCACAAAAGGAGCCCCGATGGACAGCCACCAAAGGAAGTGCATTCATAAAGCTTTCTCCCTGAGCATGGCCTGAGAATCTTCTAAAGTATTCCCATTAATTAAAGGGTCAAAAGTGGGAGGCGGAGGTGATCCGAGGGCGGAGAAGAAAAGGGATGTGCGTAATGATGAAGAGAGGGAAGGAAGCTTCAAATTTTGACATTTTCTTTTCTGTGTGATAGTGCTTTGAAGCTTCAAGGTCGTGTGGATCCCTGGTGGCCCAATCAATCCCTGCGCACTCAAAATAGTATTTGAAACAGGACACTGACATGGATTTGAGGTTAGGTGGATGGAACTTAGAATTTGGAACTTAGAAAAATGTCTCCGGGCGACAGAACTGTCAAAGAACAACCACACAGGTGGGGTTCAGGCGCATTGTGCATCCTTCATAATTGGCTAAGATTGGCCAACTCTGTGTAAACAATGTTCCTATTCTATGTTATCTTCTTCTACTTTTGAAGGGAACTGAAGGGCCTCAGCTGATCGCTTGTTTCAGGATGCCACTGGGCAGCTCTTTTTCTGTTTGTAGAGCTTTGTTTTTTTGTTTTTTTTTTCGCCTGGCTTGGGCCACTTTTTATACCATAAAAACATATGGCTGGTCTGAATCTTGTCGATCAAACATAGAATAAAACTTGCTTAAATCTTACCTGAGTCTGAAGATCTCGATTTCATGTCGCGGAGAAGAGTAGAATTTTGGATGCAAGAGATAGTTTCTCTGCTGTTTTTTCCAACAAAACTGCTCTCCATTTATTCACTTGAAATCACTATAATTTTTTTTATTAATAATTATCAGCTTGCATTGATTTCTATCATGAAATTAATGGTGATATAAGCTTTTAATGATTCTGAAATTTATAAAACTTGAATCTGTAAAGCAAACTAATATATATTTCTTAAAATTAAATCATTACTTTTTATTATAGATTTGAAGGCTAGGAAATCATTCATTCATTGTTACGACGCTCAAAGAAACCAGTATCCCAGCTATAAACTTATTGGGCTTCAAACATCCATAGCCCGAGTGAATCTTATTGTAGATCTCTTGGTCCGAAAACGATAAATTCAATAGTAATTTGTTTTTTTAGCCCAAAAACTGGAGATTCAGCAATTTGTTGCGGAGCCTAAAAATTCAAGGGAGCAGGCTTGGGACAAAGTCCCATATCATCAAATGACTGGACTGGCCAGCATCCTTAGCCCGGTAAAATCCCATCCCTCAATTCAAAAGAAAAACGAAAAAACAAAAAACTGAAAAAAAAACAACAAAATAATTTTTTTAATATATTAAAATAATTTTTTTAATATCAACACATCAAAATAATCTAAAAGTACTAAAAAAACTTAAAAAATAATAAATTTTTAAAAATACTATTAAACTACAATGCTAAAGACAGAATTCATAGTTGAAATTCAATCTCAAAAATTCTATCGGCTATTAAAAAAACTTATTATTCGAATCAGTTTATATCAATATCTATTAAATTCATGTTAAGCTGTTATCCTAATTACAAAAATTGGTCGTGAAAGTCAGTAGCAAAGCATGTCAGCCTCCAGATCTCCATTAACTAAACAAATCTGCAAATTAATCTCCATTTTCCCATTACAAGAGAGGGAAAAACAAACGTTATTGAAGACGACATTAACTGAAGTAGTTCAGGTTTGGTTCAGTATTTAGTATCACGAAGAAGAACGTGTTCAAGAAAGATGGGATGTGGAGGTTCATGAGGTAAACGTTTAAGGGGCGATGATAAAAAAATATACAGATATAAATTATAAAATTGAAAAAAAATATTCGATAATTATTGATAAAAAACATGCAAGACAAGTTGCATTAGTAAATTGTCAGTTGGCATGGGTAAAGAGATATTGAGAAAAATAATCATAAATTCATGACTAATTTTAAAAATTTGTTTCAAAAATATTTGTAATGACAACAATTTTTTAATCAGGATAAATATTATATTGAAACTAAAAATCTCAATAATTCTAATTTTTTTATGAATTGAAATGAACCATAAAATAATATCAAGAAGGTGTAAAATTTTTAATTTGTATGTAAATGAGAATTAAGTCAAATTAGATCTAGTTTCGTAGTTGATATCTTATGAAGCAAATCAAGAAGAAGAATATGACAACCATCTAGGTGGTGGTCCAGTGGTAAGAGTTTGGGACCAAAAGGTTTGCTCCCTCTGTGATCTCAGGTTCGAGCCCTAGGTTGTTCATATGATGACCACTGGAGGCTTACATGATCGTTAACTTCAGGGCCCGTGGGATTAGTCGAGGTGCGCTCAAGCTGGCCCGGACACCCACGTTAAACTAAAAAAAAAAAAAAGAAGAAGAATATGACATGATGGAGTAAATGTTAATGTTTTTATAATTCAGATAAAAGCTGTGAAGTAGTTTTCAAAATTTGTGATGATGCTAAGATTGATTTGAAGCAGGTTTTCAAAATAATAAGTTAGAATTTAAAAAAAATGTATTTCTTTTTTTCTTTGTGATCTGACAATATTAATAATTTAAAGTTGACTTAATAAGTTAATAACCTAAGTTTTTAATCAAATTAGATTTCGAAGCAGGTCTAACAGCTCCAAACAAAACAACTCTGTGTGCACTACAATTTCTCAATCAAGTATAAAAACAAATAATTTTATCAATTAAATCCCAAACGCCTCTCACATCTCTCAATCTGTCCTTTTATCCATCACTGTTAATTCTTCCAAAACTCGTCTTTTTACATAATAAAACATGAAAATGACGAAAAACTTTGACAGAATCACCCAATTAAAAAATGTCTAAGACGTTGGGGCCCAGTTGATAATATTGTTTGTAAACTCAATTGAGAATGAGTCTACGGGGAGCTTTTCAAACTTTTTTTATTTTTTTCAGTCTTAAATTATTTTTTTATGTGTCTTTGAATTTTTTTATATATTAATATTAAAATTAATACAAAATTATTATTTTAATATATTTTTAAATACAAAATATTTTAAAAAATAATTTTTAACGACATGTGATTCAAGGAGTAATTGAGGTATTTCCAAAAAGAAACTAGTCTAGTCTACACAGCGCGCAACGTAAGAGAGAGGGAACCTGAAGCGAATGTTAGCAGAGGAAAAATAAAAAACAAAAAGGAAAGCGGAAAACTAATAGAAACAGAAGCAGAATTATATTTTGGAGCGATCGGGATCCGTTTTACCGGGTCCATCATCTCTTCTATTCTCTTCTCTCTCAAAGAAAGACAAATCGCTTGAGAAAGAAAAAGAAAGAGAGATGTGGGTGTTTTATTTGATCTCGTTACCTCTAACCCTAGGCATGGTGATTTTAACAGTCAGATACTTCGCTGGACCCGAGGTTCCTCGTTATGTCTTCTTCACCGTTGGATACACCTGGTTTTGTTCTCTAGCCATCATCACCCTCGTCCCTGCCGATATCTACACGGTAATTTAATTGCACGATTACATCTCTTTTTATCCTTATTATTATTTTCCATTTTATTGAATTTGATTTTTCTCTGCCAATTAATTTCATAAATAGAGGAGAAATCTAGACAGAGGAACATCAGATTATAATAGTCGTAGTTATAGATAGGAATTGAATTTTGTTGCAGTTTTTTGAGATTGATTCTTCCTTCTTGTTTTTATATTATGTTATCTACAGACTAAATTTGATCTTGATCGCGGAGGCATTTCTTTCTATTGGATTTGGTCGTATTGGAGTACATTTTTACTTACCTGGTAAGTCACTGTGTTTTAATGCCCAGAATTGTTGGCATAATTTCAGATTCTTTGTGAGCTTTTATATAAATTATCAGTTGATGTCCTTTCGGTTAGTATTCTGTATACAAACGCATATACAACCTGTTTTATAGTCATTTGACTCGTGCGCAAATGGGAAGTTGTAATAGTCGAATGTGCATTTTGAACTCTTACTTCATTTGGTGTTAAAGATAGTTGTAAATGTTGTTTTTTCCTAGTTTGTAGATGCTTGATTCCTCATGGATTTAAATTATGTTATCTCTAAGCAGGGCCGTGGTGCCCCTTATTCAGGGTTTTGAAGATGCAGGAGACTTCACCGTTGTAGAAAGATTAAAGACTAGTGTACGCGCGAACTTAGTCTTCTATTTAATTGTGGGAGCCATTGGTCTCTTTGGAATTATACTTCTCATCATCATGGACAAGATAAGGTTCCTTTCTTTCCCTCTTAAAGGTTACTTTCTTTGAAGTGCATTATAGCCTTTTCCTTTATATTCAGGGTTTGCTTTCACAGATTTTTTTTCAGTTCTGTTCTCTAACCTTGTTCATTCATTTCATCACTTCAGAAGCCCTTCTTTTATTTGTAAAATCTTTTGCTTCGCCTGCTATCATATTTTACATCTTGAGATAATTTTTTATTAGCCAGTCATGTTGGATGCGGTATAGTGGTGGATTCTTGTAAATTCATGAACAAAAATATGAATCTGTGGATGCTTTTGTTTCTTGTTGGCTTTTTAAGAAAATTTCTCACTCATTTCGTGATTTGCCATCTTCATCAACAGGATCGGAAATGTGCTTGCTTTTGCCATGGCTTGCTCAAATACTTTTGGACTTGTTACCGGTGCATTTCTTCTTGGTTTTGGTTTGAGTGAAATTCCCAAGGGCCTATGGAGAAATTCAGATTGGTCCACCCGCCAAAAAGTACTTTCTCATAAAATTGCCAAAATGGCTGTGAGACTTGACGATGCTCATCAAGATCTTTCAAATGCTATTGTAGTAAGTATTCTTCTGTTTCTCATTTCATATTGGTGTGAAAAGTTATCCAAAAAGTAGAGTTTCAATCTTACTGCTCTCTGCCATTTCGTAAGTTTGTATTTTTACTAGTTCTTACCACAGGCTGATTCTTGTCCGTGTCTCATACAAAGGTTTTATATTTTATTTCCTCATCTGTGCTTAAGTAAATTTTCTTTTATAGCGTTATCAGACAGACAACTACAATCATGGTTAGCTATGATTGTACGTGCACACTCACCAAAGCCTGCTTCTAAAGCACCATGGCTAGGATGCTATTTGAAACCCTAGATAGATAGTAAGTGCTGGACGCTATGTGGTCCATTGCAGGGTTTCCAAACACAGAATTATCCATGGCTGCCTTGATATCAGGATCCTTTTAGTGGGCAGTAAATACCTCACAGTTTCAACATCTATTTTTTTTAGTAAGTAAATTATCGAGTAATTGTACCTGTCAGTAGTTTGTTCCTTCTTTTTATTTTTTTAGGAGACGAGGCATTGCTAGATATGCATTTTGGCCTGCATTTCTTAGAAATCTTTTAGTTTCTTATTACCAAGCATGGCTGTCTCACCTGATTTCTTAGTGGTATTTTGTTTATTATTGATGATGGTTTACTTAATAGGTTGCTCAAGCAACATCCAATCAGATGTCCAAGCGTGACCCTTTGAGACCCTACATGAATGTTATTGATAATATGCTAGCACAAATGGTATTTCTTCTTCCTATTTCTTTTGTTCTCTTTCTAGACTTCGCTTGTTCCAGTAAAGTGCCCTTTATAATAGCATTTTTTCAATTTTTCAGTTTAAGCAAGACCCATCCTTTAAACCGCAAGGTGGTCGGTTGGGAGAAAATGATATGGAATATGACACAGATGAGAAATCAATGGCAACACTCAGACGTCATCTTCGAGGAGCTCGGGAAGAGTATTATCGTTGTAGAAGGTGAACTGAATGCTAAAATTTAATATTTGATATGTGTTAATCTGTAGAGGATTTGCTCATGCTTCTCAAAGTTGTTCTTATTAAGTTTGTTTTTGCTTGACATGTAGATGCACCTTTTAGTTTCTCTGTATAGGAACAATATCATGTATAAATTCATATTTTCATCACCTGTATACCTCTTTTGCAAGAACTGCCATGCTACTTTTTTAATGGGATGCCTTAAGCTGTTCACGGAGGATTATTTTTCTTTACTGCATAGATGAGATTATGAACTCTTTCAGAAATTTCTTCTTTTCAATTGGTGGGGCTGGGTGGTCCTTAATTAGCAGAAGGCAGTATCATTACCTTTCATTTTATAAAAGAGATAGAGAAAGAGTACACAAATTCTTGGAGTCGCCAAGCTGCCAGTCAATTGAATGAATGGAGAATGTCGCTTTATATGAGCTGGAGAAGGTAACTGAACATGCTAGGCGGGAGAAGGATAGCATAACAAATATGCTCTTCTCCTGCTACTCGACTGGTTGATGATATTTTGTCATGCTGTTTATGCATCTGTGATCACATGATGCTTTTAGCATCTTTGGGATTTTCTTTTTAGATACCTGTCCTCATTCTTTAACAAAATACTTTGAGTGAATGCTTTTAATGTTCTTGCTACATACATATAATTCTCTCTTTTTTGCAGTGAGTATATGACCTATGTCATGGAAGCGCTTGAACTGGAAGACACTGTTAAAAACTATGAACGAGGCAGTTCAACTGGATGGTTTGTCCTAATTATGTTTCCTTATTCCCATTTTCCCATCTATTTCTTTGAATGTCCCAAGTTGGATGCTCTGGACTTGAGATGTTTTTATGCTGTCATGCTAGGCAATATATTTCAAGCCTCAAGCCTGCACGCACTGGGAAGTTGGGTGCTTCCTTTGATACAATGGGTAATTGCCATATATAGTAACCCGTTTCTTTCCTTTGAGTTTCAAAGTATCACGACGAGGGTTCTCTCTTGGTTTGTCACAAGTCTGGGTTTTTATATTAGTTTCATAGATGGCCTTGCTATCAAGTTCCTGATGTGAAATCCATAGAAAATAACATGGTTTTGCAGTGATTTTATTCTCCAGTATAATCTTTTCTGCTTTATTTGAGGGGGTTATGAGTACATATGCTATGTGTATACGCAGACACTGCACACACATGCATGCCTATATGTATAGATGTTCTGTTGTTTTGACAAGCCTTGAGGCTGAAACCTTAGAAAAAATCATGCAGAATTTTTGTGGCGATGCATCTTAAGAAAGCAACTTCAAAAGGTGTTGGCGGTCATACTAGGTACCATGTCAGCTGCAATTCTTTTAGCAGAGGCAACTCTACTAATTGGTGGAGTTGATCTCTCTCTATTTTCAATCCTTATAAACTCTGTAGGAAAACAAGAGTTATCCATGCAGGTATTTTCTTTTCTTTTGTCAACAATTCTTACATGGCTTTATGCGGTTTATGTGCTTTGTGTTAATAGTAATGGAGTACACAGGTCTTACTTTCAATTTGCTCTACTCTTCTATTGTTGATCTATTCCAGGTTTTGGCTTTTGTACCTTTGATGTATATGTGCATCTGCACATACTATTCTTTGTTCAAAATTGGAATGTTAATGTTTTACTCATTAACACCCAGGAGGACAAGTTCAGTCAGCTTGCTTATGATATGTTCGTAAGTTTTTCCACTCAGAGATACGCTGTCATAATTTCCCCTTCCCTGCTCCCTTTTTTGGCCCCTCCTCTCTTTTGGGAAAAGTTTGTTTATCTTGTTGTATCATCTGTGCTAGGATGGTTGCTCGATACGCTCCTCCAATTTCATACAACTTTCTCAACCTCATCAATCTTGATTCTAAGGAAACTATATTTGAAAAGGTAACTTCCTTCTATTTTCTCTATTTTATATTTAGTCCCAGCTGTAAGAGCAAATAGAATAAAGTGATATTTTAGGTCTTGCTGTCTCATCTGGTGCCAAGATTAGCATTTGAGGTATAAAAAATATTAGATTTCCCAGTCTTTTCCCAGTGACTGAACTTTTATGAATGTTCTGATTGAAGCTTAGCCTTTTGATTTACTTCTTATTTTTTTATACTGGGCCTCTTTTCTCAGCTTTGCTCAGAAAAACTTGACTAGTTGAGTATGTGAGAATGATTTAATGGAAAATTCCAACATATGCTCAGTGTGATGTTCCTGTTTTGGTCTCTTTTGTTTTTTGTTTGCCCTATTATTAAGGGAGCAGATCAAAAGCTCCGAGATTGATCTCCTTGTTTCTTCGTGCCCTATTTCACTGCGGGGATTTTAACTTTCCAGGAACCTCCTATTTATCACTTAATGATAGAACTCTACTTATTTCTATTTTTGAGGATCAATGAATCCGTGAAAAATCGAACCCCTGGGAACTTCACCAACCCAGCAACTGTGGATGCTCTCAATTAGTACTTGTCTGTATATCTTTTCATATAGCATTTGGGAAGGACTGAGAAAGGAAATGCCCTTTAGGGAATGGGCTCACTAATATTTTTCTTTCTGAAGAAATTATCTGTTATGGCTGCTCTGTCCTTATAAGAATCCTTGGATGATCTAAGTTTTAAATATTTAATTTTTACCCCCTAAGTTCCAAATGTTTCTGTCAAATCAGTGTTCCAGTTTTTTAGTTGGGCTTCAATTGGCAGCTCTTTTGTTTTGTTTAAGAGAAAAGAGTGTGTTAACACATGATATATGTCCCTGTCTCTATATGAATAAGAGAGTTTCTACTTGTAATTTTATTTTTCATTTCCTAGGTCAGTTGATTAACAAACTGTTATAACCATAGAATTTCTATAAGATAATTTTTATCCTTTACCTACATGAAAATTGACTGTTTTACTTTGGCCTCTGTTGATTCTCTGGTTGCAGCGAATGGGGAAAATTGACAAAGCCGTCCCTTTCTTTGGAAATGATTTTAACAGAATCTATCCGCTTATTATGGTTATATACACCCTGTTGGTTGCAAGCAATTTCTTTGATCGAGTAATTGGTTTCTTTGGAAGCTTGAAGAGATTTCGGTTTCAAACCGAGGCAGATGATACTGATGGATTTGATCCTTCAGGATTAATTATCCTACAAAAAGGTACAAGACTGTTTGGTATTGTGATAGCTTCTGTTTTTTTCCCAACCATAAGGAAAAAACTGTTTGGTTGGTCAAATAATTTCAGCTTTGTGTACTTGTCCCACACATAATTGTGTTTCAAATGTTGGTTTTGTAGAAGCTAAAATAACTTGTTTTTCATTCAAAAAGACCTATTTTTTATTTATTTTGCATGCAAAAATCTATCTCGAAGCAGTTTTGACCTAACACATTTTTTTAACCTACTTTTTAAAACAACAACTAGAAGTGTTTTTCTTAAACTATTTTTTTTAAAACCATAATCACACAAACTACCACAATGCTAAGCACACACAGTCTCTTTGTCAATGGTTTGCACTTACAATAGTACATTCTTGAAATTTAGGAAGTTCAATCATTCCTTGATAGTTGATAAGCCCTCTCCTTCACCCTCTTATATATATTTTTTTTCCAGAACGATCGTGGTTGGAACAAGGACTAAAAGTTGGCGAGCATGTTGTGCCACTGGCAAGAAACTTTAACGGTGTGGATGTGGAGTCTGGAAGCAATAGAACCGTATGTACTCTTGTTAAGCAATGAAATCAATCTATTTTTATGCTATTCTTATACATGTGTGTACATCTGCCTTTATTTGCATCACTTGTAATATGTCTGGATTAGATCCCCACTTGAATGACAGATTTGCAACTGATGTGGAGGTTCATTTATGTGATACAACCATAAAAGCATCATTATTGTATTTCTCAGACATCTTAGAATGATAGTTGGATTTTTTATGTTCCTTCTAACTCATAAGCAAAATGCTCAGGAAAGGACTGCTGTTGAAATGAAGGCAACAAGCAGTTTAGGCATTGAGGACAGAAAGGGAAGCCAATCCAAATCCTTGAAAGAAGAAAGTCAGAGATATGGCACAAGCAGAGAAGCCGTCAGTAACAAGTATGCTGCCTTTAGAGAACAGAACAGACAAGCCAATATGAGGCTGGTGGAGAAGAACGTTGCCTCTGCAAAGGTGTCATTGCTTGATGATGAGGATTCTCACTCCAACAATACAACAGCTGGACCACCAGCTGGTTTGGCCTCGAAATGGGAATCAATGAAGAATGGTTTTCAGAGTTTTAAAGCAAACATAGGAGCCAAAAAATTTCTCCCTCTACGCCAAACTCAGGAACCGCAACTTGTCTCTCGCAATTCATCATCTCAATCCCTTGATGAGATATTCCAGAGACTGAAACGACCATCTGCAGACCGGGGAAGTCTCAGTGATGATGATGAAGACGGGCATGGGACCGAGATCAAGATTTCAGGTCCTACCAGATAATGTTAGCCTTGGCCATGACACTGTGAAATTTATATGCCTGTTGTAGACTGGAATACAAGGTGTACAGATAAAGGGCGATACCCAGCTCATATTAAATATCTTGATTGAATTCTGGGGGGCTACATACGTATAATACGATAGCAAAAGTAGGATTATGTTTATGAACACAATTGATCTTGTGTAGGCAAAATTTTGTCTTGTGAATTGTACCATTAAAACAGATTTCGTCATAAGCTTCCCTTGCTGGGTAGTGTACACGCTAATAACATTTGAACACAAATTTCTTGATGTTCTTATAGCTGAAAGTGAAAGGCTGCATGCTGGCACGATCCCCATTGCCCGTTGTTTTGGAGTTCAAGCAACGTTGAGGATTGATGAAAGGTATGCGTCATTGCAGGGAATGTTGATTAAAGTTTGCTTGTTGACTTTATGCTTTCTACTGAGCGATCTTCAGGACAAGCGAAGAAAGCTACTCTGTTACCCTTTCTAACTCTTACTATCACTACTATTTTACCTAATCTCTCCTAATGCTATGAACTGCGGGAGGATGGCCATGATAATTGATTGAAAGAAGAAAAAAGGTTTCACTTTCGCCTTCTAAAACTAAATTAAGTCTCAACTTGGTTGGGTAGTCAGTATGTTATTCATAGCTAATCTGGCACTTTCACGTGAAACTTCTCGCTTCCTCTCTTAGAATTGTTGGATGATAATGACTAGGGAATCATATCCAGTCACCATCCAAGCTAAGCTAAATATACGCGTGTAATTGTGGTCCAAAGTCCAAAACGGAGGTTGGATAAAAATTATTTTTTAAATATTTTTAAATTAATTTGATTTGTTGATATTAAAAATATATTTTTTAAAAAATAATAAAATATTAATTAATATATTTTAAATAAAAAATACCTTAAAAAACAACAACTATTATATATTTCCAGATACAACCTGAAGATGTAACAGCCTTGATGTTGTTAATATGTGATAAAAGCGTTGAACCTCGGCTGCATTTCAGAATAAATAGCGTGTGAATATATATTAGTAATCAATGAACGGTCTCCAAGTCAATCTTCCACATTTTTTAGGTGGCCAAGAAATTCCCAAACCCTTGATGTATGAAAATGGAGTGAGGAAGTCAAAGAAAGATGGTACCAGCAATAGTTAACTTACTTGTGAGGGAGCATTAAGCACTTATCTAACCAATGTTGTCACAGTACCGTGATGGCAACTCCATCTACTACTGGTCTCAAGAAGAAATTAAGTTTAATCATTAATTGTAATTTGAACTCCTAAATCCAAGGGGGTTGGATGATAGAGAAACCCTACCGTCCAAATGCAATGGGCTCCTAATTTAGAAAAAAAAAAAAGAAAAAAAGAAAAAGAATTTCAGATGTATTAAAAGCAAGAGATTCGCGGCAGACGAATCCATCCATTTCTGCACTCTGAAGCTTTCCATCAATGACTAAAGCCTGTTACGCAGAATAAAAATAATCTGTCTTAGGGAAACAATTTATAATACCACGAAGATGGATTCAGTGCTAGGAAATTAACCTCTCACAATTCTTCAACTAATCAAAATCATCAGGGAAGTAGAGTAGAGATTAACATTTCATAACAAAAACAAAATAAATCAGTTATAGTTGTAGACAAGTTTATACACATAGCAGCTTAATTATTTCCTAATACCCTGATCTCATATTTTCTTCTCAAAGGAAAGAAGAAGAAGAAGAAGAAGAAGAAGAAGAAGAAGCAGCTTAATTTCATATATATTGAAAACCCTTTTTATCAATTATACAACCTTTCACTCATATCTAGAGACACCAGAACGCATCAAAACCTGATCCTTCTTTCCCTTCAAATGAAGCAACTTTGTCCAAAACCCGCTGTTATTCTTCTTCCCAGTCTTGACCTCTCCAACATGGTTTCTTGACACAAAAGCAAGCGATCTACTCTTCTTTAACCGATCACCAATGCTTACCCTGAAGGATATTGAACCCAGACTATTATTATTATTATCCGAAATGTTCCGGTGATGGCGGCGGCGAGACACATGGTCTGAAGAGGAAGTGGGGGAGTAAGGATCATCAGGAGAAGAAGAACATGAAGCAGGTGCCATGATTGCAGCTTGTGAAGTGTTAACATAGATTAGTTGCTTTAATCTCTCTCTTAAACATGATGCACAAACCCCTTGTTTCTGATCATTATACGGATGCATCTTGCATACTTGTTTTTCTGGCTCATACCCTCCCATGATTTGAATCTTGTCTGTGATGATCAAACCCAACTTTGAATTTGCTTTTGATTGACCTCTCGTGATCATCTTCCTCTCTTTTCTTAATGCTCGTGTCGTGTCTCTATGTCCTTATATATATAGGATATGAGGAACGTAGATGATTGGTCACGTAGATAACAGACACACACGTACGTATTCATTTCCACGAAGGTTCATTGTATTGAATATATATTGGACCCCTCCAAAATTACATACGTCTGTTTTGCTGACAACTGTCGTAAGAGAATATTCCATGAGACCTCCATGAAATAATAAAATAGGTTATAATGTAATATCTTTCTTCTAATGAATATTTATTTTATTGGCTGTTATTTCCTAGTAATATAAAACTTTTCTCCCGGTCAAGGCTCTCTTGGATTGAGTCTTTTGAATATACGGGATATGTTTTTAAAATTGTCTACAAAAAAAATTAATTTAAAAATATCTTTGTGGTAAAAAGAAACATCAATCAAAATGACCCGATTTTATTAAAGAATTCCATAAATTAAATATTTGAACTTCTTTTTTAAAAACAAATGTCAAAAGAGGATGTCTTATAGTAGTTAAGACCTGGGATTCTCAGATTTAAGGTACATTATATATATATATATATTAAAGTTTTGATTTGTTGGAGATTTATCACATCATTCCACCGGGATCATGAATAACCGGATTAATATTTGTCTCATCTTACTATATATCCTATAAAGAATTCTTTCCACGGAAAAAAAAAATTAATATACCCACCTCGTGTACCGACAGTATTTATATTTGTGGTGGCTCTTTGACTGCTAACCGTGAAGATCAATATAAATTCTCATCTTGTCTTATCTTATATTATTAGGATATTGATCATTGATCAATAATTAATTCATAATATGAGATTTTTTAAGTGTATTTTATTTGAAATTTTGATGATCTACCCTTTTTTCTTGTAAAAAAATTAGCACTTTAGTTTTGTGTTTTTTACCTAGAGACTTGAGAGTTCTTTGTGAATAAATCTTGTATGTTTGATATTGTAATGCATAATAATTTTACATCAATATATTAAAATAATAAAAAATATTTAATATTTTTTAAAATGAAATGTTCTTTTAAAACATAACCAAAAATAGAATTTCCTACACCTCAATCAATCTACATAAATGAGGTTTTTATTTTTTAAATAGTTTTTTACCTTTATATATAAATCCTGATTTATTAAAAAAATATATATTATTTTTAATTATAATATTAACATATCAAAATAAATTTTTTTTTAAAATTAATTTTTTTTTTAAAACTTTTCAAAAGCGTGTTAGAAGACAACCCACGACTTAGAAGACAGAGTCAGCAAAGTGGACGGTGAAGATTGGGAGTAAACCCAAAAATGGTGGCCCACATAATTAATTAAAGACAGGTGGTATACCGTCGGTGTCACTTACTGATTGTACGTGTCGGTAATGCACGTGGAAAGCAAACTCTTATAGTCTCGAGAGCCACGTGTGGTTCCAAGAAAAGGTCAGTCGCACCCGCACGAGGATTTTTGATATCTACGCTTGTCTGAAATTATTTTAATAATCCCTACTTAGCATGCATGCATTACCTTTGGTGTTGAGACAA
The DNA here is from genome assembly GCF_005239225.2 of Populus alba. Taxonomy (NCBI): domain Eukaryota; kingdom Viridiplantae; phylum Streptophyta; class Magnoliopsida; order Malpighiales; family Salicaceae; genus Populus; species Populus alba. The sequence goes on from NC_133290.1 coordinate 12,549,765, forward strand.
ACGTCCGCTTTCCATTCTTGATAATTTTTTTTTTGGCTATAAAAATGGATGTAAATAACTGTTCACACCACTTCTGTTAAAAAAAATTATTTTGAGTTTTACACCAATGTATATTAAAAAGAATTCAATATTTCATGTTGAAAACGAAATTTAAGATATTTACAAATGGATATAATTAGATATATCTTGATTAATTAACTAATTTATTAGTGATTATGTTATTGATAAGCAGGTAATTATATTAACTGTGAATCACGAGCACATTAACAAGAATGATGATAAAATTTAACTTTAACATAATTAAAATTAAATAGGGATGGTTATTTAATACTTGGAAAGCCGGAGTGTTAATAATAATGTTTTTTTAAATATTTTATAAGAATGTTGATGTCCTCATTTATTTTTTCAAGCCATAATCTTTATATAGAATAAGACTAAGATTCATGCAAATAGATTTTCTATCCCTTAATTTCTTTTTTAAAAATTTCCAATAATTGTTTATTTTGATGAATTTGACTGACATGATAATAATTGGCATTTTTTGTTGCATCACATTTTGCTTTGTTCTTAGTTTTCGTAAAAAATTTACATCCACTTTCACGCACAACACCAATATAACACTAAAGGATGTCAGCATATAAACTACACCAAATTATATATAAAAAATTGTCATATTCCATATTATTAATTAATAGAATACTAAATAGAGTAACTAAATTGATTTAGTCACATCAATTGGAATAGTCTTTCGACTTTTATTTTTAATTTAAAACTTTATTAACTTTTTTTTTAGTTTTATTTTTTAATATTAGGTTATTTAAAAATTATATTTTATATTTTATAGTTTTTATTTTTATTTTTATTTTGTAAAGTCAATTTCAACTTTCAACATTATATATGTAGAAAGTGCCTTGTGGGATATTATTTATTTATTTATTTATTATTTTATATAAATTTATCTTGATCTCATTATCTAGATCGTAAGTTTAATAAATTAAACTAAGTTGACTGAGGTAATTTTTTAGGCCGCCTTTTCTAATGGATTTTTTTTTTCATTTCATCCTTCAGTATTGTATTGATTGGAAATTGGGCTTTGTAATTTTTTTCTTGATTTTTTTTTTATGAGGTTATTTTGATATCATAACCTGGATCGTGAGTTTGACAGGTTGACTCAGGATGACTCTGTTCAATTTTTTATGGGCTCAATTTTAATTGAATATTGTTTTAATCAGGCTTCATAAATTTTATTGATTTTTTTCTATAGAGTTATCCTGATCTTATAACCCGAGTTATGGGTTTGACAGATTAATCCTAGTTAACTCGAGTTACTTTTAGGTCATTTTTTAATTGAATATTATTTTTTCAACTTCTCCCTCCAACGATTCAATCTTTTTCATCTTCTTTTTTCATCTTCTTTTTTTCAATTTCATCCTTCAATTTTAGGTTGTTTGAGAATTGAGATTCATATTTTTTTCAATTTGCTTCATGTGGAGTTATCATGGTTTCATGGATTTAGTTTTTTTTTTCTTTTTGATTTTTAACTTCCAATAATAGATCTGTTGGAAATGAAACTTTGTAAGTTTTTTTTATGAAGGTATCTTAGTCTCATGATTCAGGTTACATATTTAAAAAGTTAGCCAATATTGACTTGAGTTATTTTATTTTTTTATTTTATCATTCAATGTTGGGTTAATTGAAAATTAAGCTTTATAATTGTTTATTTTTTATAGGATTATTTCGATCTCATAACCTGAGTTAATAATTTAGCAAGTTAACTCAAATATTTTTTTAAAATTTTTTAATTTAATTTTTTTAATTTTATACTTAATAATCTAGTCAAGTGTCATATGGCATATAGAGAAATGAACAACTAGGATTAGCAATATCGATAGGAGATAGGACTGGTCAGTGACTAAGATAACCCTATAAAAAGCAAAAATAAAATAAAAAAATGAAGCTTAATTCTCAACTAACTCAATGTTCAAGGAAATTGCTAAGTAAAATGGGTAGTCATATTGGTCATTGATTTCATGACCAATATAGACAGACAACTCAATACACACTCCTATCATAATAACAAATCCAAATCCTGATTCACATAATAACATCATAACAGCGGAATAAAACCCCAGACATATAAAAGCCCAAAAAATATAAACATCATAAGATGATTTATAGAATTTTTTCACATCCTTAACTATATATATTCCGGAATGTGAAAGAAAAATAATAAGCATAGTTGAAATAATAAGAATGACAGTCTCCACCACCACTTTTGACACATATTTAACCTTAATATTATTATAAAATTTCCATGCCCAACCTTTATTTTCATTAATGTTTGCATTAATTGATTGATTATTTGCAAAAACTTTTTTCTCGTTATAAGATGACTGATTAACTATGCTAATCATAACTGAACTTAAAAGACTAATTACCCAAATCACGGTTTAAATTGCAATAACAAAAGCAAGAGCAACGTTACCGTGATGTTTAACTACATCACTTAAAGCAATTAAAATAAAAGAAGCTATTGAGAAAAGAAATGCGAAAAAAGCATAAATATAATAATGAAACATTTTAGATTGAAAAAAAAAGGGATTTAAACTTAAAGAAAGAAACCAAGAAGTAAGTATGAACTGAATTTTAAAGAGACACAAGTAAAAAAAAAAAAAAGCAAGAGAAATGATCAGGCACACAAATGAGTATTCTGAAAGACTAATTATAGAAGAAAAGGCAAGTGAAAAAAAATACCTAGGAGAAATGATCAGGCACACAAGTGATTATTCTAAAAGACTATTCATAGAACATTTTAGCAGGTGCAAAGAGGAATTATAAGTATTTGTTCTGGTGGTTTTCAATGGTAGTGTTTCTCTAGTAATTTTAACAAAGCGCAGAGGGGAAAGAGAAGGGTACAAGACCAACAATACATTTCCCTCTAGTAATTTTTGCATGTATTTTGTTGTTAAGGTGTGAAAAAATTACTTTAGCTATTACTTTTTATTTACCTATGTAATGACTCAATTTTGAATTCTCCAAAATTTTATTGCATGTTATTTTATTTCTCTTTTTATTCACAAAAATCTTTAAAAAATTGAGGGGAAAAGTTAAAATTAAAAAATATATTTTTCTCGAGTTAACCACCTTTTTCTATAAAAAACAAGCTCATGACCAGGTTAATACATGTCAAGCCATGTCGACTATGGTAAAAATGAGTTTCGGGATCAATTCAGAAGTGATCCAGTGATTCACAAGCTTAACATGCACCGGATTATCATGCTCGTGTCCTTACTATCATGAAAAATTAAACTTGGGATATATCAATTTAATGTAAAAAAACCTTTGCATCATGAAAAATCAGTGCAGATTAAAGAGTTAATCGGGATAAATCATATATCCAAACCTTGAAAAAACCAAGTTTGGAAGGATCAAATAGAAAAGAAATCAAGTAAAAAAAAAATTAGTGTTGGACCAAAAAAACTCATGAAACTGTCACAATTCACGATAATTTTGTGCTTGGATGAACCGTAAAATCCGCTACTATTTTAATTTTTTATAAACTGTACTGTGCCTTATACAGAGTTAAAGGAATATTGATTGTATAGAAAAGTTGTAACGGCTCAAAAAGCAAAACTTTAACCACCAGACTCGTGCTGTGCCATGAGTTAGAACATTTTTTTATCAATAAAAAAAATATTCGGGCAACACAAACATATTTTAAAAAAGCTTTAAAAAATAAGACTTGAGGCATAAATCCAACCAAGAAAAAAATAAAAGGGGACCCACACAAAAAAAAAAAAGAATGGTTAAAAAAAGTGACAAAATTAAGATTCTAGCTAATCAATTGTTGATGAAAAGAAAAAAAAAAGAAAAAAAAAAAAACCTAGGTCAACCTAAACGAGCATACCATATATGCAAGTCAATCATGAGATTGAGATAAGCAAATAAAAAAAAAAAAGTTGAATCCCAAACAAAGCCAACATTAAAGGATAAAATTGAAAAGAGAGTAATTAAAGAAAAAACACTCAAAATAACCAAGCAAACCAAACGCTGCGATTCAGAACATATGAATGTGATAAACAAATAAAAAGCAAATTAGGAAACATCACACAAATCAATTCCAAAACAACCTAATATTGAAGGACATAGCACAAAAATTATTAAATTTAAAAAGAGTGACCCTAAAAAAAATTATGCCAACTTACGCTAACCTACAAAACTTGTGGTCTAAGTGATTGTACCAAGATAGACGAATAGAAAGAAAATTAGAGAAAATCACATTGCCTAACATAAAAAATCTCAACCTTGAAGGATGGAACAAAAAAAAATTATTTTCCGACCAACCAATATAATGTTGAATGAAAAAATTAGAAAAAACTTGCAAAAGTAAATCTAACAAAAAAGGACAAATAAAAAGATCTAAGATAACTTGAGTCATTTTAAAAATTCACAAAACATCATATAGAAGGAAAATAAATAAAAAACTGAGTCTAATTGCTAATGATATAAATGCTGAATAATAAAATTAAAAAAAAACTAGCTTAAAAAAGAAAACAAATAAATCAAGCACAGTTAAATGAACTTTTTAAATCTAAGCTAAGATCTCAAACTCGTAACACATAAAATTATAGACCTTGGTTGAATCAAGAAGCTCAATTCCTAACAAATTTAATGTTGATTAGCCAAAGTATATACAACAAAGAACAATAAATAAAAAGACTTGAGAAAACCTTGATCTTTTTCAAAATCAAGGAAAAATTATATAGAAAACAAAGGAATAAAAATAACAAAGCCCAATCTCTAATTAAATAAATATTAAAATTAAGATGAAACTTAAAAAACATGAGTTTATAAAAAGAACCTCTTTAATCGAGGTCAAGCTCTAAAACCCAAAGCCTGTGAAATCATAGATCCAAGCTTAGTTAAGAAGTTTAATTCTCAACCAATCAAACAAAACCTAATCACAAATGATATAAATGTTGAATGATGGAATCGAAAAAAATATTAATTTTAAAAAACCTGCCAAGGCAAAGAAAATAGTAATAAGAAAACTGAAAATCAAATTTGAAAAGAAAAAAAACTAAGGTAGGATGGAATTTAAAAATAAAAACAAAAACTTGTCTAAAGTAAAACAATTAGCAACCAAAAGAATATGAACTAAATTGGAAAAAAATTAAAAAAATTAAAAGGGGATGAAATTGAAAAGAAATTTTAAAAATGAAAAAGACTAATATACTTGTAAACAATTTGAAAATGACATTGAATCATGATAGAAAAACCATCTTGCCATAATGTTTTTTGAATAAGGGGTAAATTTGTCAAAATATTCTAATAAATAATGCCAATTGGTTCGCACTACACTATAGGTCGGATAAAAAATTAAAAAGACTAATATACCCCCAAACAATTTAAAAATAACTTTGAATAATGTTAAAAAAATCATCATGCCCCAAAATCCTAGCTTAATGTTTTTTTTGAACTAGTGGCAAATTCGTTAAAACACTATTCCAATAAATAAAGCTTATTGGCCCGCGCTACATTATGGTTCAGATAAAAAAAAAATTATCATAAAAAAATCTCTTTTTTATTTTTTATTATTAATTAATATGAGTGTTGCAATTTGATATTTAACCCTTCTTTTCAATATGAATATATAGATTATCTTTTATGGGACTAAAGAGGTGAATTTAGTCCTGCACACAAGCTTGTTTTAAAATATCATATCTTTAAACTGGGAAATGAAACATTTTTTTTTTCTTTGCTTTTATGGTTATTCTGTGTATAGCTTTGCACTGGACCTACGAATATAAACTTTATAAGGCTGGGAGCTCCAAAATAATCATCTAGACTCAATACAAAGAAGACAGCTTCATGTCCAAATCAGAACCCACATTTCCTGGCCCGGTGTACAGGCAAGAATCTGTTATGTACCCCGCTGGGCTTTTGGCACATTGATACGAAATCCATTTGAGAGTAAAAAATAAAAAAAACAGAGCTATTAATAAAAAGAAAAAAAGAAAAAAAAGATGTTTTATCGATGCATTCAGCCAATTTTAGACCACCATGAATGATTTTGATCAAAATCTGAATATAATTTTTTTTTATGCCATCAACATGTTTTATTGCTGGGTTTTGACTCGATTAATAAATGGATTTATTTTCCACATTATTATTCATGTTTTGAATCCTATGAAAAATTATAAGAGCTCGTGGACGCATTAAAATTTGATCTCAAGGCCTAAACAAGGCTCCTATTAAGGTCTCATAACGTCAGATTACTACGGCCCAAACTAAGAGTGCGAAACATTTTGCAAGGAAAGCAATTCCTGCAAAGGAGACCAGTCTCTGAAAACCAGGTGTACTTCTAAGCAATTTAGCGTATAACTAGGCATTGTTTCCCGCGGTTCCTTGCGGGCTGAACTTTTTTTTTTTTTAGAGCAAAAAATGACTTCAAGAGCTATAAGCTTGTTTTAAAATAGACATTAAAATAATAAAGATTAAATTAAAAACAATAATATTTAGTTAATTAAAATTGAAAGATGAATTCAAAACAAATAAATTTTTTATTAAAAGATCAATAATAAAAATAAAAATAAAAGGATTCAAGTTCAAATATCAACAAAAAAAAGTTTATGCTATAATTTTTAGGGATGAGAGAGAAAATAAAAAAAATGTATGTTATCGGCAAATCAGACCATCATAACATACATGTGTCGTTTCAATAGAAGGATGACACAACAATGCTTCCAACAATACAAATAAAAGATATTTTTGGATGCTGAAAGGTATAATACGCACTGCCTAAAATGTACGAGAGTCTCCCACACGTTTTTAAATGTTGTACAACCGCCTGAATATATATATATATAGTTAACTAACAAATTGCCCTTGAGATGAGATGATAATAACATAAAATAAATTTTGTGAAAAAGATAAAAAAGCCATTTGAGATCCATTTTAATTTTTAAACTTTCAAAGGCATTTTGGTTATAGTGTGGTGTAAAGGGCAAATTTATTATTATACTATTTTAATGAACAATAAACTGAATGTGCAGTTATAGTGTTTGTTCGAATTACTTTTGTAGATTTTTCTCGGATGGTCTGAGAGGATTTAAGGAAGGAAGGAACCATCAAGCCCTTTTTTAGTTCTTAAATGAATAAGAAAAGCCTCATTAACCTTGGAGTATAAATAAATCGTGTCTTACTATTTTTTATTTATTTATAATGGATGTGAGACCAGTGTGAAAGAAATTTAATTTCTAGTTCTTTGGGATGATAGCTGATGACTTCAGTAGCTCAATAATTCTAATTTGATTTTTAGTACTGTCACCAAGAATATAATTACTCTCTACTTCATTAATATTGTATCAGGTTACTACTAACTACAAGTTCTCAAGAAACTAGCATGATGTTAAAAAACTTAAGATCTGCATAATAGGTCTTGAGTTCTAATCAAGGTGTATATTTTTTGTAAGAGCCTGAAACAGTCAAGGTTTTACTCACTCACCTGGACCTATAAAATATGCTTTTCAAGAAATGAAGTTTTCTCGAATCTAAAAACAAAAAAAATCAGATTACTACAAGATTTACAATTCTTTCTTACAGTAAATTGTATCAGATTGCCATCTCGACATGTTCCTCAAATGTTGCTTCTTCACGACACTGTGAAACCCACTGTGGATGACTCTTTTTCTACAGAAACAAAGCTTTCTCTTCATGTGGATTCTTGCGTGCTGTCTTGGCTTTACCATGAATAAGTTAGCTAGAGTGTCCTATCACCTCAGCAATCAGACCAGATTGTGCGATTTCTGCTAGCTAGGGTGTCCCAACACCCCCACGAGGCGCTCACTGTTCTCTCCCAGTTTAATGCCTTGCGTACCAGATAGCATGGTGAAGGAGCTTTCATCTTTTAGTTCATACTATAGCATATTGCCATTTGTATTTTTGTTTTAATTTCTTGAGGGTCCAATCTCTGTGTGACCTCAGAGGGATGGACAGCTTTGATCCATATGTCTATCCATCTTCGACCAACCCACAATGAAAAAGGTGAGCCTCCTGTACTTGACTCAGCAAGGTAGGCCAGCACAAGTGACATTTCCAGTAGAATTTGAACATGGGGTTACGTTTGAATATTCAACTTGTAATGTGAACATATTGGAATTAATTCATCACTATTTCATGTTTTGGCTTCAAGTTCAATCGTAAGGACTGGAAACTGGGTTTTTTTTGCAGTTCTAGGTAGAACATTAAATCAATCTTTCCCGAGAGAAGGAACATGTATTTGTTTAAATGCTCAATGCTCTTTTACCATGGATTGTCTCCATTGAAGTGCCTTTGTTCTTCTTGACAAGACATGGGAAAATAACAGGTGTCTTTAATCCTGTAAGTTCTTCCTTTTCAAAATTCATTTTTCTTGCTTGACATGTCTCTTATCAACTTTAACTTGATGTCACACATTAGCTCGACGAACAATCTTCATGGGCATGGTTTACACATTAAAGCAACCGCTCCTAAATCATAATGCCTGCGAAATTTGATGTTTAAATGAATTATAAGCGTTCAATTCTTGTCCAATCTCAATGTTTGAGCAATTATATATATTGGTTTTATGGTTAATTTCAGTTTATTTTCTATCAATTTTATGATTATGAACCACGGGTTTTGCAAGTTTTTTTTTGAATAAAAGTTTTTTTAAGTGTTTTGTTTTGTATTTAATTTTTGAAAAATTTTTATTTTATTTTATACAAATAAGCTTTATTTGATTAAAAAAATTATTTTAAAATAATATTTCTAATATGTCTGGCCTGGCATAATATTTGTTTTTTATTTATTTTAATAAATAAATTTAGTAGATACAAACATATAAATATCTTATTTTGCGAGATCAAATACCTTGACTCACATCCATCTTTTAATTTTTTTCAATTTTTCTTTTAGTTATTATTAATTTTTTTTTTGTTTATTTACATAGAAAATTATCAATTTATTTTATTAGATACCTGATAAACCTTTTTTATTTACACTTTGAAATATCCTGCATGCCTAGTTTTTTTAAAAAAAAAAATAATCATGACTCATGACGGAGCGCAGATCAAATAGTTAGTATAAGCTTATTGGATGTAGGCTTGCACACTGGCAACAATATACATGAGATGCAAATATCACATGAATGTAGATCCTAGTGTTATTAAACTTGATTTAGCTTTGGTGATGAATCAATCTAGTGACCTGTCAACTCGGTTTCTGACTCAAGTCAGGTTTTAAATAAATTGATCGAGAGTTGATTTGTTATGATTTGATTGATCTAGTAAAAATCTGGTTTGATTTTTTTAAAAAAAATCTTAAAACAATACTAATTTAGATTGACTCGAATCAAACTAAATTTAATAACTTTTTTATCGAGCTATTATATACAACAACAAAAAAAAAGTTGTTGCTCTTATATTCTCTAGTTACTATTTTCTATCTTATAACTTTATTAGTATGTTATGCTTGTGAACATGGAGCGACCATTAGTTTGTTTGAGGATTACTTTACTGCACACAAGTCGTATGATAAATTGATGTATCCTAGAAATTTCTTTTTATTCAAGTTCAAAATATTTTTCTTTGTACACGAGACATTTTTACTCCATAGATGGGTGCTTTGACATGTTCAACTTCAATGTACAATCTTTTCTATTAACCTTGTATAATTTTATTTAACAATATATTAACAAAAATAAAAACTTGTTAAGAAATTACTATAGTTGTAAACTTATTGATAATATTTACTGGAATAGTGTAATGATATCTTTACTGCTTCAAAAAAAAAAAAACCTATAACTAGTTATGAGGGGTATTAAAGTTTTTTCATGATGTGCATTAGTCATTCTCAAATTGATCAAGAAAAATTATGTCTCTTTCCATTTCAAAATTATAGTTAAAAGGTCGAAAAACCCTTAAAAAAAAAATCTTAATAATGACATCAAGGAACAATTTGATATTTTCAAAATAAGTTTTTTGTTATTATCATGTAATGTAAAATAAGAAGTAAATTTGTATTTGAAAAAATTAATAAAATTAAAAGCACAGTAAAACAATCAAAATATCATTGGAAGTAAAAAAAATAAAATTAGATTCAAGGTGCTTTTTAGTCTTTTAACAAAGGTTTTTATGATATTATATGTCAGCACATGAGCAATTTGATATTCAACTAAAAAAAAAGATAGGAGAATGTCACGCCTTCTAGCATAAAAAATATCCTTTATTATGAGTTGTTAAAAGTGTCGTCGTAAAAAGAGAACTCACAACCAAGATTGATTTTTTAAGTATTTTTTTATCTTATTTCGACACCTGAATATCTTTTTTTTCACAAAAAAAATAATAAGACCCGCGGCAAATCATGCACCATGACTAGTTTCTCTATAAAGATGGGTGCTTTTACATGTTAAATGTATAGGACTTTCTTTAGAGCTTATATATTTCTATTTAACACAATTTTTTATACCATTCACTTTGTTGTTATTGTTGTTATTTTTAATATAACTAAAAGACGTGGGGTCATTCTAACTATTCATATAAATAATAAACTAGGTTTATATACTAGTTTAATAGTTCGGTTAACATATTTATGTTGTAGCTGAGTTGATTAATGTGTTGGCTAAAGAAAAGGTCTTAGGTTTGAAACTGGTGAGCTGCAATATTTGCTTTTAAGATCCTTTTATCTTTGTTTTTTTTTTTAAAATAAAATAAAAGGATGAGCGTCATGTCATCCACTTCTTATATATATATATATATATATATATATATATATATATATATATATATATATAAAACTAGCTTAGACCCATGCATCTGGTCTTTTTTCTGACTGGCTCTTTGTTTTTTTTTTTTTTATCTGCTATTTAGGTTTTTTGGCCCTTTTTTTAATTTTTTTGAGTTTTGTTTTTTCCAATTATATTATTTAATATAGAGTTTTTATTTCCTTTGATTTTTTTAGCCCTCTTTTAATGTATACAGTTTTTAACATTCTATTTTTTAATGTGAGATGTTTATTAAATTTTATTTTTTAATATTGAATTATTGATAAATTAATTTTTATATTTTTTATCATATAATAAAATTTTTTGGCTCTTTTTTGTATTATTTTTTGTTTTGTTTTTCAATTCCATCAATAAAGGGTTTCATTTTCTTCGGGTTTTTTTACCTTTTCTTTTATATCTGTATTTTTTTCATTCTAATTCCATCTCTATCATATGGGGTCTTTTATTTAATTTTATGCTTTAGTATTTAGTTGATGGTAAATCATTTTTTATGTATTTTTATAATGTAATAAAATGAAAAAAATTAATTCAATTTATTGGAGTCTATAAATCAGTCTTAGGTTTGATGGATTGACTATAGTTAACTTGGTTGATTTATTTTTTTTATCCTTTGATATAATTTTTTATTTGACTAGTCGACAATTTCATACTAAAATAACTTTTAAGTATAATATTTTAATTTGAAGGGTTAAACAGAGAGTTAAGTCGAGAGTTTTCAAATTTAAACTATTATCCTGAGTTTAGTGATAATAAAATAAAAAGATATATAATCTAAATATATTATGTATTATATTTTTACATTTTTAAATTATTTTATATAACCCACAGCGAATTCATAAACTATATATAGCTCTGCAATGACTTGGTCGATCAATAACATCAATTCCACGTAGAAATAGATGCGGATAAATCGCCAACAAAAACAAGGGATTTGGCTTATCGGCTCAAGCCAGTTGGAGCAGCGTTTGTCAAATCCCAAGAGCAGCGAAAGAAGCCGACCCAAGTCGTCGTTGTACCCCATAACCCAAACAGTGGGCACAGAAGTCTAGGGGTACCCTAAGATACAGAGATGCTTATAGGGATCTGTGCAAGAAAAGAAAACTGCCTCTGCTAAGTAAAGAGTTTTTTTAAAATAAAATAAAATAAAAATTGAGGTGATGGTGGGATTCTGTGGGCATTAGAGGAGTCGTCCTGGGGTGGCCAAGAGAGTCAAATATGGGTGACGGGAGACTACGAACACCGGGTCCCACTTTCTGACAGCAAGAAAGACTAAACAGTCCTTCAGTGGGCTCCATGTCCAATCCCCCTCCATTTCAGCTTGTTTAATTTATCTCTACCTCAGTTTCATTAAAGTTAGTTCACCTTTAAAAAATAAAAATATACCTTTTCAATTTATCCTTCTAACGTTCAATTTTTAGACCCATCACAGCTTTATATATATAAAATTACCCGTTTGCTATTTGGATATTTTTATGTTTTTAAAATAATATAATAAATTATATTCTAAATCTCATGACCATCAGTTTGAATTTAATAATTTAAATCGAAAATGACTTGAAAATGGGAATATATTAGTCTTTGAGTACGCAGCTTATAATTTCCATATCCTGAATAATTTTTTATCCAGTAATTGCCATCCCTCTTCTATAAATATGTGGAGATAATAAACCGATTGAGTTATAAAGGATGGGAGAATTAGAATTCGTTTGGGAATGCGGTGAAAACCTCGTTTCCTCAAAATTTGAATTTTTTTTTTGTTAAATTTGAGTGCGGTTTGTATTTTTTGAATCGTTTTGATGTGCTGATATCAAAAATAATTTTTAAAAAATAAAAATATATCATTAATATGTATTTTAATATGAAAAATTATTTAAAAAGTAACTGTTATTATATTACCAAACATGCTTTTAGAAAGAAGAAAAAGAGTGGTCGCTCTGACATAATTTTAGATTTACCCTGTATATAGTCGTTAAGAAATACTGCACTGCCACTGTAATCATACCATAAATTCACTATAGCGTTTAAAAATATAGTTAATTTATATTTTTAAAATTTTTTAATTATTTTATATTTTAAATTTTTTAAGGCGCTAATCTTAAAAATAATTTTTAAAAAATAAAAAAAATATTATTTTAATATATTTTAAAATAAAAAATATTTTAAAAAATAAATACAAAACACACTTAAATAAAAAAAATACGATCTCGATTGGGACAGGAAGGTGAAAAGAGAAGCACTGTTGTTAACAGGGAAAGAAAGCTATTGGATTGATCCAAAATCCAAAAGCAAACCCTAAAGTGTCTTCTTCTTCTGATGGTAGGGGCCAATATATATATAAAAGGTTAAATTGACGTATACGTGGTGGTGATGGTGGGCTCTATCTCTCACCAACCATGTGACCCCCTTTCCCTTAACTTACATATATATCCCACGCGCCGTCGTTGAGCTTGAATTGAACCCACCACCCTCTCTCTTGTAATTTGGATACGAGCATGTTCTTATTTCCATTGCAGATGTTGCTTAACTTTTTTATCCACTTTACTCTCATGGGTTGGTTTTGGTGATATAAACATGTTCTTATGCAAATTTCCATGAAGAAAAACATGTTTTTTTTTTTTTTTTTCTCTACAGGTTTCATCACTTCTACGTGAGATGGAAGTTGTTGTTTTTCTTGAGCAAAACAGCAAGTTTTGTTTTAAGAAGAAAAAAAACTCGAAAGAGATGGGCTAATCATGATTAAGGATGGTATTCTACTCTTGATCTCCAACCTTAATTATGTGTTTTAAGAAGAAAAATTATAAACAAGCAGTTAATTAAATCATAAAAATAAATTAAGATGTATTCTTGATCTCCAAGATAATACATGTATTTTCTTTCTTTTCTCAACAAGGAATAAATATTAGGTTATAGTTTATTTTAATGCATTGAGGTGTCTTGCACGCTTGTATGATGCAAAACATATTGCAATTCTTGTGGCCAAAGAGAATCCTATCAGCCATTGCTTTCATTGGGCCATTTTGTCCGGGCTCTTTGGGATTGGGGGCCCATTTGGCCCCACCTACGATACTGACTTTTGAGAAACCCCTTGAAAAGCACACTTTCTATATACTACTGGCCAAACTTCTGCGTCACCCACTGCCTGCCCTAGCCCCTACGAATCCTACCGTTACTGTTAATCCTTTTTTATTTGTTTATTTAGCACAACGTTTTAACCCTGTTTTTTTTTTTTAATTTAAAATTAAATTTTTTTAATATTTTTAAATTATTTTGATACTTCATATCACAAATAATTTATATATATTTTTAAATTAAAAATATTTCAAAAAACAATAATCAGCCCGAGATGTTATAAGACTAATCTTCCGGTCCTCCACAGCTACTGCCATTTGCCAACATATATAACAACACCAGGACCATCATTCTGCACATTTTGTGCCCAGTTTTGGAGGTGCTATGGTACGGTGACAAGAGGTGTTTCAGAAAAAGTTTTAAAAAAGAATTACACTATTGCAGCCTAGGATGCTTTTCAAAGTATATCTGTATTAAAAAAATATATTAATTTATGTCAAAATCATCAAAAAAGAATATTTAAAATGAATATTGTTTTCAAATAACAAGATTACTAAACATATATTAAAATATATCACAAACATTGCATAAAGTAGCTCTCACAATGTGTAATTAAACCATCCACCCAACTAAACAATACTTCCACACTTGTCTGTGATAATAGTAATTATATTTTTTGCGGTAATTTTCCTGAGTAGAAAATGAAGGCACTTAATTTGTATTACAGGACTACATGACCTATCTAAGGATTTGAAACTAATACTTCTGATCTAGTCACAACTTCTTTAAATCGAAAATTGAAAGAAAGTGACGGGGTATTTTTTATTTTAATAAGAAAATTGCTTGGAGCTACGGGGTCAACTATAATATTTAAATATTATCTATCTTTCGATATTTGGTCGACAATGGTAATGGAAATTAGAAAAATTTTCCAAGTCTATTTTGGAGTACTCTTCTATATATTTTCAAGCGTTGAATATGTTTTTAATTACAAGTTGAATATATTGATCGATGTGCCTATATAATTATAATCTCGCATGAGACATGGAATGCCTAACAATCACACAATTATTTTCCTTTTTTTTCCTTTCTTTTTTCTCTCCCATGCAGTATGAATGATATTCAAGATAAATTGGGGAAACCCAAGAAAAGAAAAGGGTTTTGTGGAAACCATTATGTTGGTTTTTTTTCATTTAAAAAAGGTGGTCTAAACTCTAAAGACAAGATTTAAGATTTGAACATCTTCAACGGTTAATTTCTTGTTATAATTATTATTTTCAAATTAAGTGAGTCCCTCTTATTCCACGTTACAAAACACGTGTTCTTTTTGAAGAAACGAGTTTAAAAATAGAGAAAAATGTTGGATGAGATTTGTTATATTACCATTGTCTCTTCTGCCTATGACAAAGATCGATGCATATGGGAAGCCTAGCTTAGGTCTAGATTAAAAAGAAAAGCATGTTTTATCTTAATTAATTAGTGGGGCATCATGGAGTTCACATGAGGTTTAACATAGAAAACTGATGAGAATAATCCTAGGGATCGGCTGTTACGAGACACTGCGATGTATTTGTGTGAGAATATTATTCATAAAATAAATATAATTGTTTTTATATACTCTTAATTAATAAACAATAAGAGATTCAAAACGACTACAAGCATCAAGTGGAGGATAAAATATAAGATATTATGCTTCCTAAAAAGATCTTCTCTGGGTATTTTATGCACGTATTACCTGTAAAACTACATCGTTCTTCTTCTCCTTCTCTCTCTGTTTTTCCTACAACAAATTAAGAAGGCATATGCTAATGCCAATGTCAACATCTTTTCATGAACATGTTAGGAATGTTGCGCATGCCTAGTTTGGAGGGTGTGAAGCATGAAGATGACGGTCCAAAAACTATTTTTGAGATCCTACTAAATTTTTGGATGAAATGATTCTTTTAGAATCTCAGATAAAGGGTGATGAATGGAATTAAACTGCACAAAACAAGATTAAAAACAAAAAAAGGGGTGATGATTAAGGGCGTTAAACCATTCTTGTTGCTGACCGAGTGGGGTTAATTGCTAATCCTATTAATAAATGTGAAGTCTTGGTTGGTTGGGAAAAGCCTAGGGAAGAAAATTAAATAATTAATAAGATGTGAATATAATTTACAAATAGCCAATGACAAAACTCATTTAATAATAAATAAAACAAAAACATAATCTTCATTCTAATACTAATCATAAAAAAATAAAAAAATTTCTTCGTCTCTGATTTATTCTATATATTTCCTAATATTTATTTTACCTTCAATCTTAATCATTAAAAAAACACTCTATTTAGTTTAATTCATTTTCAAATTATTTTATGTACGTCAATTATTTTAAATTGTATTTATATAAATGGCTTCGTCATTTATCAAACGATGCTTTAACAGAAGTCAAATCTAAAATCAACTTAATTGGTATTGAATATTTCATTTTTGCCAAAATAACGTTGAAAGTTTGATTTGACTAAATGTCGAAAGTAAAGGGACCAATAGTGATTGTTAGCCAATTCTAAGGACATAAATATATACTCTCTCTTTTTTTTTTAACGGCAACTGTGCGTTAGCATTGGTTCTAGCAAGGGCTAACCTAGCTAGGAATCTACGACTATATTACTGCTTCATGTGTTTGTCTGTCCAAGAGAAAATTATTTTTTATTTGTATAAAATATTTACGAGAAGTTCCAGGCCGGTGTCTAACCTGTTTATCGGAAATATAAGAGAGTACAAAGTACAAACACCAAATTTGTTCATAAATTTCAGGTGACAACTGATGATCAATTCTTATATAAAAAAACAAAGCAGATCTATATGAATTTTTAAATTCTAGGTCCTTGCAATCCCATCGATAAATATTACATATTCTCACTATCAGATTGCATCATAAGATTCTTCTGTAAAAGCCTGATTAATCTAATAAGTAAACACGAGTTTTCACACTACAATAATATAAATTACTTAGCTTCTTGATCCTGTTAATTTTTTTGTTTTTTTAAAAATAATTTTTTAAATTTTTTTACTTTAAATTAATATATTTTTAATATTTTTAGATTTTTGTGATATATTGATACTAAAAATAATTTTTTTAAAATAAAATAAATATTATTTTAATACATTTTTAAATAAAAATATTTTAAAAAACATGTTGGATTTCAAAGCTTGAAATGATACCTACCTGCTGAGTTGTTAGATTACTTCCTTAATGGCAAAAAAAAAAAAGGTAAAAGAAATTAAAATAATACATAAAATTAAGAATTGATAATATTGAATTATAAAAACTCTTGCAATATACAGAGCCTGAGATGAACTAATCTTAATTACTAGCGGTCACTCCTCACAAGATAGCAACAAGGTGGTAAGGCACTCCAAATTTGAGTTGTTAAATAATCTCTCTAGTTTTACAAATTAGTTAATCGATATTTTGGCCAGTGTACAATATTATGTTTAGTTTAATATTAATTTTTTTTTTAAAAAAAACATTTTCTTTCTTTCAGTCTTTTTATAATAACTGCTTATTTTTTTCCTTTATTTATTTTTTAAAATATAACAAACTAAAAAGAATATGAAATAGATAAAAAAAAAAAAGGTAGTTAATTAGTTTTAAAAATTAGAGAGACTATTTAATTCATTTTATAATTTACTCCACAAAATGGTTCCCGCCTTAAATAATACAGGTTAGCGTTAAAAAAAACAAGTAAAAAAAAAAACCTGAAGCATCAGCACTTCGCGGGATAGTAGCCTGCAAACAAGAGAAAGTGAAAGAGAACACACACGTGTTCGACACGGAGGAAACTACCCTTGTTCATTGTCTTTGAACAATCACGTGTCTCCCATGTTCCAGCACCAAAATTAAAGTAAAAAGGTGAAAAAATTAGTTTAATTCATTTTCAACTGCATGAAATTTAATTTTTTAGAGAATAATATATATTATATTTTAGGATTAATATTTTCAATTTTTAAATTAATATTTTTTTAATATAACATCAAAATTTTAATAACTAAATAGTTACAAGTTAAAATCCCAAAATTAATATTTTCTTTTCTAACTAAAACTAATTAATTAACTGAACAATTGAGGGATATATTAGGAAACAGAAATCCAGATGGGGCAATATTGTCAATAAAGAAAATCGAGGGGCGGAGGCTAGAAAATATTTTTAAAAGGACCAAGATTAGGAAACTTTTTATGGGAAGGAAATTAAAATTTTACTAGTTTTGAATTTATAATTTTAAATTATTCAAGTAGGGCCGGGAAAAAAAAATCCAGCAGCCGAGCCCTCGCCGGTCTTTCCTAGCTTCCATCCCTGGGAAGATCCTTGAAAAAAAAAAAAACAATTTGGCCCCAAAAAAATGTGTCTTTACATTGATAATTAACCAGTGGAAAAAACTAATAAATGCTGATTTGGTCCGTATAATAATTATGATTAACCGTGGAAAATCTTGCTTTTTTAATAATATAGATCGACCCTACCTTCGCTTAAAATGGTACACAATGACATCACAGGATGTGAAAACTTCCACACATTTCACAAATATTCTTCATGTCGGGACCATGGATAAAAGTAACCATCACGAAATTTAAGTTACTTTTGATACCTTTGCCTTGCGTTAATAGATAATTAACGTAAGGCAAAAAAAAAAAAAAAAACCCTAGCTCTCTCCAGTTTCTTTATGTGTTAATTTGCACTGATATAAAGAATTAAAAAAAAAAAAGATTGTGATGAACAGCTAGCTTAGGCTGCCGTTTAGCCGAGGCTAATGAAGCATTAATTTGGCTTAATATGATTAAGACAGCATGGAAAGAGACAAAAGTGTTGCTTTTTTTTTTTTTTTTTTATTTACGTGGGTGTCCGGGCCAGCTTTCGCCTACCACGACTAATCTCATGACTCACTGAACATCCTGCAAATCTAGTGAGCATGTAAGGCACCACGGGGGTGATATATGTGCACAATGAAATTTGAATCTAGGATGAAGAGAAAAAAAAATAAGTTCCTTTAATTACTGGACCAAGAGCTAAGTGCACAAGTGTTGCTTTCTTTGATCTTGAAAGAAATAGATCCAAAATGTCAAATGAGTATAATTTTGGGATATATAGCTTTCCATTGTCATTTCCCCACCCCCACCTTGACTATAAGACGCGTACCAGACTGCCATTTTTTAAAAAAGTTGATGGGGAGAGGCCTTCTTGGCAGCATTAATATAGTTAGAAATATAAATAAATAAATAAAACAGCTAAATTGCCTACTGTTCAAGGATATAATGATATAATAAAAAAAATCAAGATTGTTCCAGTATTTTAAATAAAAAGATTCAAAATCAGTCGATTATTAAATCTGTTTAAAAATAAATTATATCCTTGTGGATTTCAAGGATTTTTTTTAAAAAAATACGATTATATTAATTTTGATAGACGAACTTGATACAAGTATGTATTAAAAATTGGATATTATAAAGAGAAATTATAATAGAGAAAATTAAAAACATAAGAATAAAATGGGTTATTTGCCTAGAATAAAATAGTAAAAATCATGTTTTCAACAAAATCCAATTAAGAATAAAATGGCTCTGCTCCTTTAACTTATCAATATTTCTTCATGCTACGTCCCCTTCAAGTACCCTTTCCATCGATTTCAAGCAACTGGTATTTTGTATTATTTATAGTGATGGATACAGCAAGCTTTCAAATTTTAATTCGACTAATAGGTTTTATATTCTACATTTTAATAGAATTTATAGTTCATTATATAAGCAGCGAGAAATTCTTAGTTTATATATTCAACTGGTATCTTGCTTTCTTGAAAAATTAGTAAGAAGAATCTATAATATTCTTTTCTCATCTTTTTTTTAACCTGTATTTCTCTAAATTTCTAGTTTAAAAATATCTAAATAATTTTAAAAAGTGTAATAACCGAATGAATAAATAAACTCTAAAGATCAGTAATTAGTTTTAACGTGATTGATGCATCCCTCATGAAAACAGAGTAAACATTTATATACCGAATAATTATGTATCAAACATGAATATAAGGTGGATAAGACCCCCAATGTTTTTTTTTCTAAAAAAAAAAAAAAACTGCATATATTTATTAATAAGCATGATCATATTTCCAGGTTAGTGTTAGGAATTTGAATGATAGATTGATATTACTGTAGGGTTTTGTTTGCTTCTTTCCAAAAGCATGATGATAAATGTAAAGAAAGAACAAGAATCATTCATGGATGATCTAATGATAAGAGTTTGAGATTAAAAATTTTATTTTTTTATAATTTTAAATTTGAGTCCTATATTTATTAATATAATAACTATTAAAGTCTTAAATGGTCTTTAATTCCAGGATTATGAAATTAATCGAAATATGTGTAAATTAATTTAAACACTTATATTAAAAAAGAAAGAAAGAATGAGCAAGTGAACAACATGCGTATATTAGTGTTTGGACAACCAATGAAATGTGTGAAAGTATTATAAGCTTTTTATGTGGGATGTCGTGGTGAATGTCAATTCTGATAAAGAATGTTTTAGCATAAACAATTACTATATTTCTATGATCTGATCTATTTAATGCAATATTCGTTTATATAGGGACAAATAAGTACATAGACCTTTATTTCTTATCATATGATATTAATTGTTGTGACGGAAGCAAATAAATTGTAATCAATCACATAGAAACGGCTATAACAACATCAACCGGTGTTAAGTGAAGCTTGCAATTATTCATATAGTATATAGTAGTTTTTTTCCCTGCGTGATGCTACAGTTCCATTCTAAAAACCTATTTTTATTTAATTTTATGGTTATTAAAATAAGTGTTTTAAAAAACTCAAACGATTAAAATTCTTGAGTCAAAATTATATGTCAAGATGATTTGCTTTTTATTAATAACATGGTTATTTGAATTGAAATTTAAAGCATAATCATAAAATTTCAAATGTTTAAATTTAGTAGGAAAAAATGAGTTTTTATAGTCAAAACTATTTTTTTAAAAATGAAGCAAATAAATTTTTTTACGTGTTTTTTCTATTAGTAAATCCATTGGTAATAATATTTTTTAATTACCGACGGAGCATTTCTGTCGATAATTTCATTGGTAAATTAATTACCAACGAAATAATAGTACAAATACCGACAGAAATTTCCATCAGTAAATTTAAAGATTGCGGTAGTGTATCAAAGAAACAAAAAATGATATTTTGATTATTTTTAAGCGGTTTTATTAAAAAATAAAAGAATAATTACTTTGGAAAAAATATATACAAATTTTGGCAATAAAGAATAAAATAAATACTCATAAAGTAATTGTTGATATTACCATAAAAACTAATATTATTTGAAAAACATGGATAATCACATGATTTTTCAGAGATCATTTTGATAATCTTATTATAAAAAAATTTCATTATAAACTGAAAAAATAAACAATTAAAAAAAATGCAGTACCTATCTAAAGAACTTAGCCTATATATGAGCTTGGTAATATTATTTTTTTAATATAGATGGGATGACATAACATGTATTGGACAGGAGTTATCAACAACTTCAACAAATTATAATCACCTATGAATTGAATTTGGGTGATTTAAACATAAAAATCTTAAATTTTAATTTTTTTTACCTAAAATCACTCAAAAACATCATAGAAATTTAAATAAATCTATTTTTAATCCTAAAACACCCTCTAATCGATCTAAAAACTCAATATCAAATCAAATAAAAAAAAATCTTTACAAGAATTGATCTAGTTTTTTCAACATGAATAAAGGACTAAACCACATTCATTGCATTTCTCTATTAAATAAATTCATTGACATTAAAATTAGTTTTTTTCATGTAGCTTGTGAAAACCGTTCTCTCTCCTCCTTTTTTTTTATAACAAGATTCTTTGTACTCTCATGACACATTGATCTAAATCAAAATCAAACAGAATCAAAAAGATTTTTATAGCCTTAAATTTATGAGTAAAATTATTTTTCTTGAACTCCTCTCTGAATCCACTTACATCAACATTGATATTTGGTTTTGACTAGTATATTGGTGGCCAAAACTTTTCTCTCTCATCTTTTTTTTTACAAATTTCTCTTTCATCTCAATATTTAATGACCGAAATGTGAAAAAAAAAACTTAAGACTTGTATGTATGTATGTATTGTATTTAAGAGATTGAGATTAATATTTATTTAATTTTAATAAATAAATAAATATTATCTTGTTATAATAAGAGTATCATTCATTTATTTATTAAATTTAAATTTAAAATAACTTATTTAAAAATTTAATAAAATTGCAACTGTCATACTTTATTAAAAACATTGAAGATATTATTTGTGACTCTACAAATTATGATATTTTTTTCAATTATGTTTTTTTTTCAATATTTTATTTATAATATGCTACTTTGAAAAGAAAAGAAAAACTCCTGTTGTATAGTATAATGTTTTTATTTATAAAATGTGTCTCTGCATTTCTGATGGTGGGCGAGTGGCATTGGCTTGGGAAGGGAAAACGAGGCAGAAGTGTTTGTGGACGTGTAGATGAACTATTGGTTGTGATAACGCACCCAAGTCATCAACATAGGGGCCCACAAAAAAAAAAGATTGCTGGAGGTCAAAGAGAGATATTGACCATGATAGTGAAAAACAACTGTGTCAGTCACTCTCATCGGTTTGTCTTGAACGGCGCCGTCTCATTCAACTTTCCAAAGCAATCAAACCAATCCAAAAATACTGTCTCCATCAGCGTTTGTGTGTCCTTCCACGCCACTCACGCTAAAAAGTGACCGTCCGATTCATCTTTCCTTTTTGTTTTGGCAATTTACACGACCTCCCTGCTCTTATCTTGCTTGTGTGATTTTTTTTTTATTTGAACCACACTCCACAATTAAACATTTCTTTAACATGATCTTGTATTTACAATCAAACTTAACTTTACGTCCTCACAAGTATCTTTGTTTTTGTAGTTAAAAAGTATTTTTAAAATTTTAATTTTTTTATATATATAATTTTAGATTATTTTGATGTACTCATATAAAAAAATAAATTTTATAAAATAAAAATATATATTATTTTGATGTATTTTTAAGTAAAAAAAATATTTTGAAAAACAATTACTACCACAATCTCAACCTTATAAAGTTAATCACTATTAGCAACTATAAAAATTTTATTCTGAGTGTATTGAGAAGTTGTCTCCTCCATCACCAGAATTTTTAGCCTTGCTAATGTAATTTTTTGTCGGTATTTGTAATATCATTCTGTTGGTACAAATTTTACTAACAGTCTCACGGACAAAAATAATTTATCTCTATTATTAATCGGCGGAGTTCAATCGTCTTAGCACTAGGTCGTGCATAATTAGCAGAAAGATTGGTTGTCCGAGTTTGTACTCATTGGTCTAAAATCACTTCGAACTCTGGAGTTTGAGTGCTCAGAATCGATAGCGAGCATCTAATGGTTGAAACATTTCAAGTCGTCAACAAGTCCTCGACTGTATTGTTAGAGAGACCATACATTCGATTTTTATCGAGTTCACCAAATGATTCTTCCTCCAATCACAAATTCAAATCGAAATCCAGATGGGTTGAAAGGTCATCCCCTTATCTCTCCTTCAACCGAATATTATATGTATCCTAAAAAAACAAATTCAGCAAATTCAAAAGAATAATAATTTAAGGAAAAAAAAACAGTTGAAAACCAACATGTTACAAAGTGGTGAGCTCGAATATTGATGAGTTGCTGCATCCCATTTTTACGATCATCACTTCGCACATGAGTTTACACAAAAAACTCTATTAGGTGTGGCTTGCGTTTAAGAACCGTAGCTTGTGAAAGAAAACTATTGTTAGTTAAATATATTTATAAAAAAACAACAAATAGAAAAAATGGATGTAATAAAAGATGAATCTTACCAATCATTTTGCATGCAAAACACATTAAACACGCTGGTTCCAATTCTCCACACTAGACTATGATCGTCACACGAAACCCTCGGACATTACGTGCCGAATATATTTTGACCGTATAGCCTCCGAGACGTACGGCGGTCCGAAATCTTTCAAAACCGCCATGTCATTCCAACCTGGAAGCTCTCTTTATTTGGTGTATTTTTTGCTTTCTTTTACGCCTTGTACCAAAAATCACGTGACCTATATGGTACAAATAAATTATTTATTAGTAAAATTAAATAAAAGGATTAAAACAATTTATCTTCATTTCAACCTTACCTAGATAGTTGCAGCGTGTTTCTTTAAAATCTTCATTGCAATAGCGTTGTTAACTCTATTCCATTCATATTTTTCCTTACATTTAAAATTTGTAAAAGAAAATTTTCAATAAAATTTCATTAATATAAATATAAATTAACTTGCCAGTAATCATGTTTGTAAAAGTGGCAAGTCATCGTACTTTCGGGTGTTTTTTAATTCATTCTTTTTTTATTGTAATTTCTTCGGTATATATTGATGATATATTTCTATTAGTCTTTAGTAATGGATACAACGAGAGAATAAATTGTCGGTAAATTTAACTGCAATCTATCAATAGAAAAATTGTGATGGTGCTTCTTTGTTTATTTACCAATTTTCTAGTTGTGTTTAATTTGTATACACTATCATTGAAATTACAAGCAAAGAAAAAAATAAAATTGAAGTTGGATATTATTTTGAGGTTAGTTTTCATGTATTCGGGCTTACATAATCATTTTAATCCTGTCAAAAATAGGTTTCATGCACACTCACACATGTATATATTAAAGAATTTATGAGAATTTAATCTCTAATAGCCTCTAAGTTGCGTGGGTTATATATAGATGATATTTGTAATTAATTTTGGCCAATATTTCCCATCTCAATTAATAGAGAAATCAATCCTTGAGTTAGCAAGTAAAACAAATAAAGGCAATCTCAAGAAATTGAATAATGTTAAAATGAACCTGCACTTGTTTTGAGCTGTGGATCAAAAGGAAGGCAACTTCACTTCCTCGAAGAACAAGAGACGATCCATCAATGGAGATATTAACAAGAGATCAACCCCCTGCCTGTCACCTGCAACATTTCGTCAAATATTTTATCCCAAAAACTCGTTTCAACAATAATCTATAGTTTTTTCTGTACCGAAAAAAAAGAAAAAGAAAAATTCTAGTATATTTTGAATAGTTTTTTAACGGTACATTTTGACGGTGGAAAAGGTTGCAATCAAGGCTTCTTATTTGATGTTTTCTCTCCTTATGAAATTGTTTAACAAGATTCTAAATCTTCTAAGCAATAAATAATTAAAGTTAAAAAAGAATAGGATACTTAATTTAGTTCTCTTTAATTAAAAAATAATTTGATCTGGAACATGTAGCTAGGGCTTACGTGGCTGGCTAGCTAACGGCCTTAAGGGTGACCCCAAAAGTTGTAGCCGAGGTATATTATGTTTTCTAGCTAGAGCATATCTTAAGATTCCCATAATACAGCCATCAAATCCTTGGCTCTCATACTTAAAATAGAAAAGAAAAACCCCATTCACCAAACACCCACAACCATCGTCATTTTCATTATTTAAACACTCTTCTTGCAATAAATTTTTAGAAAAAAAAAAAAAAAAGCTGCATTATATTATGCAGGTTGCTCGGGCTATGGCATGTGTGTGGAATATGGGGTCCATTTTGTAGTTATCTTATTTTCAGTCTATTATTATTATTATTATTATTATTATAATAGAAAAGTGGGATATTTGAAATTGGATGTTACATCATAATATTTTAGCCAGATAATCCTTCCCCTGGAAGTTCCTTTTTAACTGCATAATATACAGTATTTAATCTGTTACTGCATTTTTGTGGTCAATGTATGATCCTTCATATACACATCTTAAATCTTAGCATCTCCCTATGAAATTTCAATGCCAAGATAACAAAAAAAAAAAAACAATAATAATTGAGGGGTCGCACGAGAATGATCATCAAGTGGCTAAATATACTTGATTAATTAATGTTATCTACTTGAATTTAATGAAGGAATATTAATCACTTCCTCCGTTTATGATCATCAAGTGGCTAAATACTTGTGCTCAAGTACACCTTGAACACGCATCGTCGACATTCATGACCTACGTAAAAGATTCATGCACTTTGAAATCCATCAAGGGTGGGAAAAAGAGAAACAAAAGGAACAAGGAGAAAAGGCAAAAGACCAAACTGAGGAACATTGTCTTCTTTGTGTGAACAAAGCGGAGCATGCCACCCTCTGTGTTAGCTGCCTGGAAATCCCATACAATTCTTTAAGAAAACACTGGTTAGTAAAATATTGTTGTTATTATATATATATAAAGAAGCAAAAATACTAAAGTAAACAAAGCAATGTATTTTCTTAGTTAAGAAGAGAGAGTGGTGGTGGTAGAGAATAGGATTAAAATAAGCTAACGTGAAGCACCTGAAAGGAGAAAAAAGAAGCAACAATCCCATTTTAAAATTCCGGGTCCACCGTCTCTCTAAGATTTATTTCATGCAATTACACCCATGGATAAAAAAATAATAATCACGAGTGTCCATATCACTCAAAAAGGAGAATTAGCTAGAGAAATTGAAAGCTGTGCATGTACAGTTGATCCCACCCCTGTTTATTTAATTGGTAATTAATTAATTCTTTAGACAACTTACACATAATTAAACAAAATGATCCAGAAAATAGAATCTGGATGAAGAATATGACCCGTTTGGCTATGGTGCTAGAGCTGGAATAATGTTTTTGAAGAAGCAGATGAGCTGTCTCCAATCAACCGAATCCAAGGAGTGGGAACAGTGCACGTCTTCTTCCTCCTCCTTCTCCTCCTCTTCTTCTCTCAAGGCTCCAGCTTTCGTGCTTTTTGCAGATTAAATTAAATTTCCATGGGATGGTGACCCAGGTTGAAAATGACTCTTTGTTTTGATGCCTTCACGGGGCCCCACATCACATGCCTTCACCGATCCCTGCAACAAAGGGATATATAAAAATGGGATCCACTATATATATATATATATATATAGAATTAATTTAGGAGACCGGCTTTATGGATAGCTACTAGCTGGTCTGGCATCGTTTCCATTAGTGAAATTGTTGGAAGCAAAAGTAATGGACTCCCTTCTGTTTCCCACGAGATGCACAGTACTGCGCCATCACAAATCCATATCATATTGCCCATATCAAACTGGAAAAAATGTTAGCAGTCTTAGGTGCCGGTTATTTACGTGAGTGTTTTAAGCAAAACACAGCTCCTACATGTTTGGTAAAGAAAAAAACAGGATTTATTGTTCGTGAGCCCTGCCTCTTACTACATTTGTAAGGCTCGATCGAAGCAGCTTCCCGCGGCTTTTGTTGTAACTGTATTACAACACAGTAAATAATGACTCGCTTTGCAAAAACACAAAGGAAGGATTCAACCAGCTCTTTCCCTTCTCCTTCATCTTCATCTTCTTCTTCTTCTACACCATGTCTCCACTGTTCATGCAACGTGAACGTTGGAGACATGGTGTAGAAGAAGAAGGAGGAGGAGGAGGAGGAGAGGGGAAGGCGAAGACCATGTCTCCACTGTTCTGCTACGTGAATAGTGGAGAGCAGCTTCATTGTTAATGGGTCCGGTCCAAACTTAAATGCATTGAACTGGGTCTAGTCCATACCTAAATGCATTGAACCCGGTGTAACCCAGTAAAATAAAAAAAAATCTAGAAAAATTTCTAAGATGTTGTGTTTTATTTGAAAAATTAATGTTTAACATGATTTAATGGCACTATATAATTACATTTGTAAAATTTGATCGCAATTCTAATTTTATTTCTAATGATATTTTACATGATGTTGCACGCTCAGAAAACTATGGAAACTGTAGTCCTTGTTGAATAAATTTCATACGTGATGAAATTGAACATAGTTTAATACAACAATAAAAAAATATTTTATATAAAATATTTTTTATTTCATGAAGTAATAGCATTAATTAAATCGCTAATATTTCAATTAAAAATCATCAATAATAATATTTGTCTTTTTTAATTTATTTATAATCTCAATTTTAAAAGTATTCTTTAACCAAACACATTAAACTATTTTTTGTTCAACCTTAATTTCAACCACAGTTTTAACCAAACATACATTTTTTCAAACCAACTTCAACTAAAAATACTTTTTATAAAATAATTTTTTTTTCAAAAAATAACCAAAACAGTTACCATAATAGCAAATTCTAAAACTCTAGAGCACGAGAAACTCAATACTGTGCCTCTCAGGTCCAATTTCATAGCCACTGAAGTGATCAAAACTGAACCCCTTTACATGAATTCAGTCCACTGTTTATGTACATCGCTGAATTAAGTCTTTGAGGCGTGGCTAGAGGGGTGCATTGCTCTGCTCTAACAGGAAAAAAAACCTTGTCGAACCATCATCTTCTGATTCCTTGACTCAATGCAAGTGTCTTGGGATTTCAAGAACACCTCCTTGCCTGAAAACATACTTCAATTCTCCTTACAAAATATAGAACCCAAAAAACTGTTCAAGTAGTTAATTAATTCTATTTAATGCTGGGTTTAAATTTTAATTAATAATTATTTAAAATTAACCATTTTCCCAACATTATCTACCGTGATAATAACTTCACCCCATGTGGTAAGAACTGATCACTTCATTGTCTTTGCATGCACGTGCTCATGAGCAAAGCATATCCATTGAATGTATGCGACTGGCCATGGCTGATCACTCATTTCCATTAAAGGGCCTATCACCGTACACGTGGACTTAAATAGATCCAGAGAGTACACACGCACAATCACAAAAGGCAAAGTCAGATTGATTATATAGCTTATTATAGCAGAAGAGGGAAGGGAGGAAGAAGATGCAGTGCATGTGCACCCTCTGCGCATGATATCAGAGTACTGAAGCTTTTAGGCTTGTCACCAGAAACCGTGCGCACAGGAGAAGAGAAGAAAACGAGGCAAAATTTAAATGGAAAAGACGATTTGCTTTTTACACAAGTGATTTGAGACGTGGGAGCCAGCTTCATTCACTGTCGATGCCAATGGTTGTGGGAGGTCTTCTTTTCTCTCTCTTTTGTTTGTGGCGACCTAAAAAAACAATTTTCCATAACATTTTAATTTATTTCATGCTAATATTATATTTATTTTGGTAAATATTTCGTGGCTGTGCCGAAAGAGTGACGATCATGATGATAATTAATGATATTGAGTACATGGTTATAAAATTATGTCCTACCCTAGTGGGTAAATTAATGATATTGAAAACTTTTTAAAATTTATATTTATAAATCTAGAATTTTATAACCGATAAATTTTTGAAGATTTAATCATGTTTAGGATATTTATTTAAATTTATTTTGTTTTTATATATATTTTTAATTTCACTCTCTATAATTTTTTAATCTTTAGAATTTAATCTTTATTTTTTTTAATTTATATTTATTTTATTTGAGATTATTTTTTATTTTTTTCATTAAATTACATCCTTTTTTGAATTTTTTCTATCAAATTTTATTCTTATTTTTTTTATTGTTTTTGTAGATTTTTTAATTAATATTTTTTTATTGATCTTATTTTTTGAAATTAAATTGGTTGAAAATTATGCATCGTGATTGATTTTGAAAAAAAAAATTTCACATGATGCGGCTTTTAGAAATTAAATCAGATTTAAAAGGTTTGCCATGTTTTTTTTCCTTTTTCTAAATTGATATTGTCTTATTTTTTATTATCTTTTTTAAACTTTTGTTTTGTTATTTATTTGAGTTTAATTCTCTCTTTTTTTAACTTTTATTTTCTTATTTTTTTCGATTTGTTTTTATTAAATTAGCCCTCAACAATTTTTTTTCTATTTCACCCCCATATTTTTTTATATATACAAAAAAATCTATCATATTGCAAATGATTTTTAATTGTACCCCTTATGATTTTTTAATTTTTTAACTTTGGTCTTAATTCTCTTAATTGTAAAATTTTTTTTTGTAATAATTGTATTTTAGATTTCATCCTCATTGAGTTTTTCTTGATAGATCCTTTTCTTTTGCAAGTTTTTTTATTAGTAGTTTTTTTAATGATTTTATTCTTTAAAATTAAATTAGATTATATTTAAATTTTTTAATTGAACTTAAATTTATAATCTGACAAGCTATAAGTTTGTTTTAGATTAGACTATCTTAGAAAATTCGACAAGGTTTGCTTGGTCTTCTCTCTCTTTTTTTGCTGATTTTTTTTTTAATTTTTATTTTTGAAGTTTTGACTCTTGTTTTTTTATATATAATCTAAATAAATTCGAGTGTGATGTAACCAATGACTTTAACCTATCAGTTTTTTTACTTAAAAAAAAAAAACAAAAAATTGTTTTGCCCGCTGCAAGAGGCAAGCAAGAAATCTACTTTAATTAGACCTATGAGTTAACATGAAGAGTGCACTGATGAGGGGTTTGCTTGTCATTTCAACAGTTCCATTGTCAGGGCGGAGCTGTGTTGATCGGTGTTTGGTAGGCAGCATGACACCTCCAATTTTGAATTTTCTTTTTTTACATTTTGTTCCTGAAATCTAAAGAAGGGGCTGTCTCCATCCCCGTAGGGAGGGTCGATTCAAGCTTGTATGATGGCATCGTCTGTCCGCATAACTTGTCGAACAAGCATGTCTAGGCATTAACGGGTGGGTCTTGTTAGATTCTATGGCGCTATTTGTCCAGTAATTGACAGAGACGGTCAACTACGGAAGCTGGCTTTTCCGATCAATGGTTTTACGAAGGGATCTTCTTTTCCTTGATCTGCTCACTCAATTGACAGAGACGGTCAACTACGGAAGCTGGCTTTTCCGATCAATGGTTTTACGAAGGGATCGTCTTTTCCTTGATCTGCTCACTCGTGAGACGACTACAAAGATTAATGGCCGGTTAGTCGGAAATTTTCGGATTTTTTCTTGGAAAATGACAAAGTTAGGTAAAACTTTTGGAAGAATAACACACAAAAAAACATATGACCGTACCGCTAAAACAACCGGATCCATATCTTTCCGGGATCACGGTGGTGGGTTGACTGTAATATGAAGAACGATATTAATATCCATTTTGATTTTGATTTTTTTATTTGACAGAGCTCTTTTTTTATGCTAATGTCCCTGTCCTGAAAGAATTCACATGCCATCAGTAGCTTTGCCAAGATAAGGAAAGATCGGCTACTTGCTGCTCATGAAGACGTTCAACCTATATTTATATTCAAGTCGTCCCTTATCTTTCTGATTTCTTTTTATTGAAAAAAACAATTATCATTGCCCAGATTGTCAGGGAGCGAGACAAAGAAAGAAGCTTTTTTTTGAGAAAAAAATAGAAGTGAAAATATATTCCATTTACAGATACAGAACATGCTCCTCACAAAATGCGTGGTGAAAAACTAATTAATTAGTTATTGATGGAAATTTTGTTTTATAACTATTAATTAAAGGTTGGGCCTATTTAATTTTAGAGTTTAGATTTTATTGAATATTATTCTTAAATTAACACGATTAATATAAATTATAAGTTAATGAAAAATTAATCTAAAAAAATATTTAGTTTACATGATTTTGTAAGAACCCAAAACTTTTTATCATCGGATAAATACAAAAATTTCTTATAGTTTATATAATGTAAAGTTATAGTCATAAATTAACCTAAACAAAAATGTTTTCGACTCAAGCCACATGCGCAAGCTCGGTACAGGCCCTACACTCTAGGTTTTTTTTTTTTTTTTTTTGCCAATCTATTTTGAACTTGGATTTATTATAAAAAAAAATTTCGACCCATCAATAATTATTTTTATTAGTCTATTTATTTATCCAGCTTGCAAATAAAAAGTTTGAACAATCATCTTCTTTAACTTGAAAAACTTTATTTACACATAAAACATCAGATTTCAAAGTCAAATTATTGTTAAGTTAATTTTATTTTATGACAGATAGTTACAGCTGATAAATGGTGATATCGGTTTTGATTTTAAAATCCACTATAAACAAAGCTTCAAGAAAAGTGCTCAGCATAGATTTTTAAACTCTTCTTCACTTCAGTGTTTCAACTATTCTCTTCTTTCTTCTATTTTAGAGGATAAGTTTTGTTATTGTAGAGAGATATTGAGTTAATTTTTTCTTGAATTCATTAATCATGTTTAAGAGTATAATTAAACAAGATAGTGGTGTTTGAATTTTCAGAGGCTAATTGCATGTATTTTATTTTGCATTAGAAAATGACCAATAACATCTTAAAGATGAAAAATTGATCAATGACAACAACATATTACCATATGACTTTGACTCTAAGTTCTTAAACAATTATTTTAGCTATACTCTAGTTTTATATCAATTATATAATTCTATAATATGCGTGCTAGGATCTCTTGCAATTCAGCTCTAATTTTAAATATTAAAATACATGCTTAGAATGCATACAAGGTTATTTGTTTAATTCTATTGCAAGATTATGTTCCTTATCTTTTTTTAATGCATGCTATATAAATTAAATAATTGTGATTACTAGTTTAATCTTTGAACAGCAGTTACTAAATCAATTCGAAAAAATATTACTAACATAAAATAAAAAATTATTATTGAGATAAATTACTAAATTTTATGGAGATAAATTTATTTACACAAAGATTATTATTTTTTATGGTTATAATGTTATAATCCGACAACTTACTCTCTTCTTTTTTAAGTGAGTTTTCTTTCTTTTCTCAAATTAAAACACTATAAAATAAATAAAATAAACTTTTAAATAAAAAACTGTAAAAAATAAAAGGACTAAAATGAAGAGAAAATAAAATTAGATGGACTGAAAACCAATTTTTTCATGCATTGGAGATTGGCATGCAATTTCCTTGTGTTTAACAATTTTATCCTTTCACTTATAATTTTTCTTCCTTCACAATTTCAGACTATACCTTATTGAATTAGATCACAAGAGAATTTAATTAAAAAGAGATAGAGATTTTAAATATGTTAACAATTGTGCTTATCTTATGAATTAGGAGGAGAAGGAGGGCAGGGAAGTAAAAGGAGGAGGGGCGGTGCTCTTTTCACAGACTTCAACACAAAAGTGGAGACCAAAAAGCTGCGGCGCCCTTTAGACACGTATGCTTCGGCATCCAATCATGCTCCCCTTCTTTTCAGGTACTCTTTTAAATCTTCTTTTGTCTTTTAGTCTTCGGATTTCTGAGCTTTATAGATTTTATTTTATCTTTTTACTCTTCTGATTTCTGACTGCCTGTGCTTATATC
This sequence comes from Populus alba, assembly GCF_005239225.2. Classification (NCBI taxonomy): domain Eukaryota; kingdom Viridiplantae; phylum Streptophyta; class Magnoliopsida; order Malpighiales; family Salicaceae; genus Populus; species Populus alba. The sequence continues at coordinate 12,582,906 of NC_133290.1, forward strand.
TTTGGCATCAATATAACTCGAATAAATCAAATGGTCAAGAATATTTGTTTTATCTTTATTTTTTATATTTAGAATTTGAAATTATCAACTAAAAAAATTATTTAAATTCATATTAATGCTTCCTATTTATGTGAGAAACACACTCTTAAAATTACTAGGAAAAAATATTTAATTTCAGTTCACGTATAAATAAACTTGAAAATACTCCTATTATAATAATAACAAAAAAATATCCATTGCCTCTTATTTGAGGAAATTAAATTCATGGCTAATGCCCTCGTGGTGAAGATTTGTGTAATTTCATTGACTTGACTTTTTACCACGTTAATTACACAAACTCCTCGGTAAATCTCATGACTGAGGATTGCTGCTTTCAATCCAATCAATTCCTCCCACAACAAAGGACGTGTAAATTCATGAAAAATAGTTTTTAAAATTTTCAGTGTTTATTTGTTATTAAAAAAATTGTTAAGGAAAAACATTTTCTACTTATAAAAAATTTACCTTAATTTTCAAGAAAGTTTTTTTATATATTTTTAGTGAAAAATATTTTATAAAAATTATAAAAAAATTCAAAAATATCTTATTATTTATTAATCATATCAAAATTAATTTTCAATCTTTTAATTGTTATATATTTTGATAGAATTCTGTTTTTAAATTTTATCCCTTAAAATTTAATTTTTATATCAATTTTGATGTTTATTATTTTGATTGTTATTTGCTTTTTTATTTTTATTTTTTTTAATTGAAATTTTTTTATATATCATATTTAGTTCATACTCTTTTTATTTCTATTTATTTTATTTGAAGTAATTTATGAAATTATAAATTTTTCAATTTATTCTCCTTCATATTTTTTATTAATAAGATTTTGTTCTTATTCATTTAATAAACTTGAAAAAAAATTAAACATGATAAATTATTTTTCATCTTATTTTTCAATATCCAATTTATTTAAACACTTTAGGTATAGGAGAACAATTACAAATGCTGGCAATGATTAATTAGGAAAAAAACTTACACCATGTAATGATGTTTAATTTATCTCTTGACTCGTATTAATTTAAGCACCGTTGGATGGATGGATGGATGGTGTGTAGCTGACACAGATTTGAGTAACACGACCAATTTAATTTAATAGGAAAATATAACAGCGAGGACCAGCTCAATTAAGAAAGTACAGGGTCTAGTTAAAAAGATTAAAAAATACAAGGACCAATCATGACTTATCCAATTTTGAAATCAAAATTCCATAGCAATTAATTTTATCCTAGGTAAAAGAAAGGGGCGCTGTTGTTTTCATCCTTTTCACCGGTAAATGAGTTCTAGCTTTGTCAGAGCTTTTTGAAAAACATCACAGTGGTAAAAAAATATTTGGTAAAATTTATTTATAAAAATAGCATATTTATTTTGAGACGCGTAAGTCTCGCCCATGCAACAACAAGGTGCATAGGTCGCCCCTGTGCGAACCACATGACGCGCCGGTCGCGCCTATGTGGCTATAAGATACGCAGGTGCGACCCTCAACATTGCCGTACCAATTATATTTTTTCATCATTTCAGCTCTGATCATTAACTTATTTATATTTTTATAAATAATTTTTCAGTTGTACTTTTTTACCGAATATTTTTAAAAAACTCAGTTTTTTCATGCAGGAACTCTTGGTCTGTACTCTGTACAATCTTGCCTGTGTATAACAGTGGCCACAAATAAAATTTTCAATTATATCTATATATATATATATATTGAACTTGATTATAAGGTTGACTAGCCACGAAGCATGGGGTAAAAAATTCTGGATTAAAATAATAATATTTTGAAATTTTTTAAAAATCAATAAGTTTTTATCGGATTGATTATGTTGCAGGTTTTTTCAAGATTTTCACTAGATTATATCAAATTAACTTTTAAATATTTTTTTTTAAACCTAGCTTAACCCAAATTTAATAACGATAAATAAATCAAAAGGATCATGCCAAATATATTTTGGTAACCATCATATTACAAATAAAAGGGCAAGACTTGAGAGTACAAATATTGTCCCTTTTATATCCTAAAAATCGAAGCAGTAAAAACTATTATTTTATATTTTATTTTAAATCTGATCCTCAATTTTTATTTTATATGTGATTGCATCCTTTTTGAGTTAAATTAAAGGATAATTGAATCAAATTTGTTAACTAGAAAAAAAAAAACATCATAAATGAGTGATAGTTTGAAAGTTCACGCAAAAAATTTAATTTAGTCCTCAAACTTTACAAATTATATATGTTAATTCCCTCAATTTTTTTGATTAAATTTTAACAATTGTTTTTTTATTATTTTTTTAGTTTTTAATTTGAGAGAAAAAAAAAAAAAGATCACTGAATTTCGACACTAGAAAAAAAAAAGTGTTGACGTTAATTTTGACCTTCATAATTATTGATATTTATGTCAAAATAGTTTTATTTGATGAGAGAAGTTCATATAAAATACTTTTCCCCTCTTAAAAGTGCCTAAAAACAAATCTCAACCTGAGATGACTTTTTGATTTTGGATTGATTTTGATTTTTGGAATGATTTTTTGAGACCATGAATATATTTATGAAGGTTTATATAGTGTTTTCTAGGTGTTTTGGATAAAAAAACAGATTGAAAAATAAATTTTTAGATAAAAAAAACCTTCAACCATGATTTTTTTCCCACATGATGACTGAAATTTGGATAAAATTAGAAGACATGTCAAATGATATTTGTTTTAAAAACAATGAACGACATATTGTCCACCCAACCACAATAAAAAAATAAAGACTTGTGTGCACAGGTCCTAACAAAATGAGTTATATTGAATGACTTGGCTTTCAGCCCCAACAATACTTGGCTTTTTTTTGAATTGTTTTTGAATTTTTTAAATCAATGATTTTATTTTATATGTTTTTTTTTTCAAAATTATTTCTTTATTTATATTTAAATTAAACCCCTTAATCTATAATTATTTCATTATTTATATTTAAATTAAACCACTTTTCTTTTATCTTGTTTTTTAACATCTCTTTTACCTTGTATGATATCTTTTTTTTATTTAATTAATTTAATATGCATGTTTATTTCAATTATAGCCTGAATAAATACAAAATTATTTTAATAAACAAGCTTAGAAAATATAACTAGATAAATATTTTATTAAGATTTGCTTTACATTTTACTAATTATGATTTTACCAATTAAAAGAAGAGAAAAAGAGCGTAGACAAAAGTAAAAGTAGAAGCTATGATTATTTGCCATGGATTCCAAGATTTCCCTTTCCCTTTTCATTTTATTTTTTTTTAATTTTTCTTACAGCAAGAGAGACTCCCAATTACGACCTAATCATTCCTCGCACGGCTTAAGTGACAAATTATACAATTTAGGCGTCACCTGACTCACCTTTCACCTAAGCCCACGTTGGACTCTCTTTCTCTGCCTTCCTTTTCTAGGCCCCCCTTCTTTTTTTTTTTTGGCATTCTAGCCCCTTTCCCTCTCTCATATTCTTCTTGGACCAGTAGATGTCAACTTTCACTCTTTTAGCACCATGGAGACCCAAATAAGCTTTTAAATTACATAGATATTCCACTTCGATTTTACAAAATCCTTGGAGCTTAGCCAACTCTCTCTCTCTCTCTCTCTTAAGGTACCACCCACTATTTTACCGCTTCCTTATTTTCAGTAATTGTTCATCCTTGTTTCCTAGTTCCATTGATCAGAACTGTACCAGGGAAGACTCGGAGGTTGCTCATCAGAGAAGAAATTGCAAGCCTCCTCACTGCTAAAGAAATTGTGCTCTTCCAGCTTGACAAACTGCGTTTGGTATGATTTGGAGAACTGAAAGCAGTTCATTGATGATGGTGAAGAAGATGAGGCGGAGCAGTTGAATCTGAGTGATGAAGATGGTGGCGGGGACATCATTAGCTGGCTTTGGAGAATCCCAGATGAGGAAATGGCTGGGTTAGGGCTGTTATCTTCATTCAAGATTGCACTTGAGTCACTGTCTGATGACCCATCTTTGAAGTCTGGGAAAAGAGAGGCTCCTAGACCAATATTAATACTGCTGTGATTGTTGAAGGTTTCATAATTCAGCTCTTTTGTTTCCGATGCAGCAACAGAATCAAGGAGTGCCGGTGTATCTTCTTCAGGCATCTTGTCTTCTGACTCGGCCAAAATTATCTCTTCTTTGACAGAAACATTGCTCTCCACGTTCTCTTCGTTCAGCTTTGCTTTCAGTTCCCTTATCTGCAACATGAAAAAAAATATATATTAAAAAAAGATCAACCAAGAATTCTATGAGTTTTTAAAACTGGCCGTATGCAGCTTTCGTTTCAGAATTAATGAAGAAAAACCACTTCTTTTGACATCACACTATCGCAAACTTCACAAAGATTCAGTTCATTGTCGTCTTGATTCATAGAAAATAAATAAAGATGACGAGATTTGAAATATATACCTCTTTGATTAGAGCTTCATTGTCATGTTGGAGGGCATCAAAACTGTGCTTAAGAGAATCATAACTGGTTTTAAGAGCGCCATAATCTCTCTCCAATTGCTTGGTTTTCCACCGGGCACGGCGGTTTTGGAACCAAACAGCGACTTGTCTTGGTTGCAAGCCAAGTTCTTGGGCTAACTTAACTTTTCTCTCAGGTTCAAGTTTGTTTTCGACCTCGAAGTTTTTCTCCAAGGCCTTAACTTGATCTCCACTTAATCGCCTTTTCTTCTCGGTAACATGGCCTCCGGCTTCTTCCACACAACCCTCTTCATCTAAGCCATCCAACATGGACTGGAATTCCCTACTATAAACATGGGTCTGGTTCCTTGGACTGTGTTCCTCTATAAAATAACCAAAAGAAGAGTAAAGATAAATTAGTGGATACGAATATGAATAATAACTTTATACTTGAAAGAATAAAGTGAAAAGTAGTGTTCGAAGCATGACAATTCCTAAAAAGAAAAACAAAACTTGTTCATTTGGATTCAAAGGTTATTGCAAAGCTTTGATAGGTGAGTAGTTACTATCACGAAAGATGGAAAAGAAAGTTAATAAAAAGCTTGGCACCATTTGGGCATGTCTGAGCTAATTAGCTAGTAGCATTTAAGAAGATGAGAATCAAGTTAATGGGGTCTACGCAAGAACCTGCAGATGGGCAGATGGACATCAAAGCACCAAGGGAATCAGAGCTGCCAAGTGATCTCTTCATGACTGATGATGACTGTGGTGGCGGTACTGAAACAAAAAGAAAACAACTTTCTCTAAAGGAAACAGATCTATCTTAGTTTAAGATCAAGGGAGTCAGTCCTCTTCTTGTTCTTCTCAATTCTTCGTAGTTTCAAGATCTCTCTCTCTCTCTCTTATGGGCTGGGGAGGGCGCTGAAGAGGAGAGGGTTAGTGCACTTAAAAAGTACAAAGACTTATTTGTTTTCACCTGTAAGAATTTTCCTGTATATAGCTAGACCAACTTGTACAGTCTTGCTGTATACAACGGTACCCCTCCTGCCCTCTACTGTCTCTCCCATCTTTCTCCAATTTCAACACGACTACTTCCTCTTCTCCCTCTGTACCCATCCAAAGAAACAACCAGCAGAAGAAGAGAGAAAAAAAAGGACGAAACTCAACCCTCCCACAAGCGAAAGTTACCAATCAAGAAAGAAACCTCTCTTTTCTTTCATTACATCATGTTACCCAATCAAGTTAACATGTAAGATTCTAAACATTGAATTCTCTATACAATAGTCTAAGAAAAAGACAGAGGGAGGGAGGGAGGAGGAGTAAACCAGTTCACAACCTAGCAGGCATCTCACAAAATTTGTGTCTATAAATAAACCAACTTGGGTTTGATATAGGGTTAGAATCTGACTTTGGGTTAGGTGCAACAGTTAATTTGAGCCAAATGAAATGAACCCAAATTTCAGTCTAAATGAAATTCTTGGTTTACCGGCTATAGCCGGTTTTTTACCGTTTTAATAGTGTTAGATATTTTTTTTGGACCAGAGTGTGTTTATTTTAAATTCAAAAAAAAGTTCTTGAAAATTTTTATTTTTAAATATTTTAATATATGATATTAAAAAAAATAAAAAAATATTCTTAATATATATATTGTTTAAAAAAACTTCTTGAAAAATAACTACTCCCTCATCCTTTAAACACCGACTCAGGGAGGGAGGGAGAGAGAGATATGAACGTTGAAGCTATATATAAGCTGAAACCCGCTTTACGGCTCGGCTTGGAGCCGATGGAGATCTAGTTTTGCATCAGCGTATCTTACCTTAGACTACGGCGTGGTCGGTGCGATCAATCATCTTTTAAAAAAAAACATTTGCAGGAAGGATTTACCAGAGTTACATTTATTTATTTGCATATTAAGGTGATATCTATGGATCAAACAAAAGGGTATATCTTACGAAATATAAATTTTGATTTCAAGATAAATTAAAAACTGCCCCTATTAAATTACTTATAAGAAAAAAGAAATTCAAGTTAAAATAAATTTTCTTGTAGACAAAAAGCTGTATAATAAAATAAAATATTTTCATTAATTTAAAAATTTTAAAAATAATTAATGCTATCCATATATACGTTGAGAGGTTGCAATATATTTTGTGAAAGGAATTATTGCTGTCCAAATTATTTTTTGTAAAGAAATTAAGATGAAAAATCTGGGGCAAATGTCTAGAAAGAAAGATGATAAATTACAATTATAATTACAAAATAAACTAAAAACATATATGATATTTTACTACAACGTAGCTAGTAGATATCTCTACTCACAATTCCACCGTAGATTGCAAAAATAAAATTATATTTTGATCCCTTAATTTCTTATGCTTTACACTATTTAGTCTTTATAGATTTAAATATTTATTTTTTGTATTGAATTTTGTTTTTATTATTTTTTTTAATTCTTGATTGTTGAGAGATAAAGTAGTTAAAAAGAGGGAGAATAAATTTCTTTTTAATTAACTAATCCATTCTAGCAAAAAACAATTGTTAATTATTTGTGTAAACGACTTTGTCTTGAAAAGAGACATTCAATGAAGATAGTTTGAATATCTAATTATGTTATTAGAGAATAGATATATGCTCAATTTGTTTTATTTTTTTTTTAAATTTAATTATAATTATAAAGTGTTTTGAAATTGTAAATGAGAGTTGAAAATTAGGGTTTTTGGATTCAAATACCCCAGAATCCAAGTCTAGACCTATGAATGACAAACCTTTCATGGTGCTCCATTTTTATTTTTAAAGTAATTTTTTAAAATAAAAATCTTTTTAAATAAATAGTTACAACAATGTTTTAACAATATTCAATTTAAATAAGATTAGATATTTTTTATGGATATTTTTGTAATTTTTTATTAAGTGTATATGAAATTAATATGCATTTTTTTTTTAAATTTCACATGAATATTCAATGAGAATATTTTTTTAATATCAATTTTTTATTATTATTTTCTGGAATCAATTATTCTTTCATTTTTTTTATATAATAACACAAAAATAAGTGAGGCATTGTTTTTTTGTTAAAAATTGATTCACAGATATCGTGATAAGTATGTATATTAAAAAAATATAATTCTGATAATTTTTTTATCTAATTAAAAATAAATAAATAGATAAAAAAAACAGAGTTTTGGATAAAAAATATATTTTTTAAAATTTAAATAATTATTTTAATTGCTTTCAATTTTATTTAAAAAAATTCGTTTTTTAAAAAAAACCAGGGTTTTTTTGAAATAAAAAAGAAAAGCATAAATAAAAGGAGGGGAATTTCAATTGAAGAAATATATCTTTTACTTCAATATTTAAATCAGTGAAATGTTTTTGAATATTTTCTTATAAAATCAAATAAAAGTTGGTTTTGAAAATAATTCAAATAAGATTACGCAGGAAAAAAAGGGGGGTTAAATTACGGAAAACTAATAAGAGCTGCTGTGATTTTGTGGAGGCAATTGCCCCTTCACTTGCATTAAACTCGGCCTAACTTTCAACTAAGAACTTTACTCTTACTCTTGCGTAGTATTTCACATTCATCTACTTAAATTTAGCATTTACGATTTTTTTTTAAAATATTTTTCTGTTAACTTAATTTTCTGTAAGTAGCTCAAGTTTTACAACACAGAGTAACGTCTCTAAAATCTGTGGAAGGATCCATGCTGTCATTGCAGAACTTTTTAGCTGGCAAGAAAAGGATAATATAAAATAACACCATAACAGCAATAATATTAATAACTCAACACCTTTGATTTATTCGAAGAAATTGTTTTTAGACTGGGTTGAATGTTTTTTTCTTATAAAACTAATCTGAAAAATGAAGAAAAAAAACCCTTTCGTTTTTCATGACACGATTTTATCCAATGGCTTTCCATTAAGAAATTAACCAAAAAGAAGATATTTTCATAGCAGTTCTCTACTGTTCTTGATCATATTCTCCTGGAAATTTCTCTTCTGCATGTCTCTGTCCAAGATATCACAGTATCTAGGAAAGATAGATTCTACGAACCAAGTAACAGTTCTTTCTTGGTGTTTATAACTTGCTCTTCAGCTCAATAAAATCTGAGCTCAGCCCTTTGAAGTTTCACACACCATTAAACCTTGAATATCATAAAATCTGCTACCGTCTTCTTCGCTGCAATCACAGAACATTCAGATTTCTTTGAATGGAAATAAATTTAGGTTTGCCACAAAGTTTCTTAACAGATTCTCAGCAGACCAATTTGGGATTTTGTATATTCACGGCTAAACACCTACTTGATTGTTAATGTCTTCATCCGACGTTCCATTACAAGGACCTCCCACCAATTTTCATATATTTCAAGCATATAAACAGCGCAATTGATCGATCTTTTAGTGCTCATCAAATAAATCCAAAATTGTCAAATGGCCATTAGAATCATCGACGGTCTTCATCAATGGACATATCGCTGATCACTTTTTTCTGTCACTCGATAATTAGGTAGCTAGCTAACAATGCTTTTGCTACCTCCGGTTGCATGCATGGCCAAATCATGGAGAGCACGAACGGTGGGCAACTTTTGAATAATGCATGTATCTAATCCATATGAAGGACAAGCACTTCAATTTCTTTTCTAGCAGTCAATTTATGCTTCAGTAGAATACTCCAACTCCTGGAAAATCATGACAACACCGACAATATTGTATATATTCAATGCCCCAGCTTTTTCCTTCTTTTCCAGGCACTAGCAATATATGTACTTAGTAGAAAATGGAAATTCCCAATGCTACCTGGACAGCATAATCATGACCTAGCAAACCAATATCTATATTGTGGCCTTTTTTTACACGAGCATCATTGAAATTGAAGGAAGTCCCTGATCGATCATATATATCCTAGATTAATGAGAGGGTTGTCCTCAGATTTGCTAAAACATTAGCCACCTCCTTTGGAATTCACTTCAACACAGGTGAACATTTGATAATGCGCGGTAGGAGTTTTCATCAAGCTTTCACTCCTTAAGGACCGGAGGCTTTATTTAGCAATTAGCTCTTCGTCGTGGAGCGTAGTTTCTTGGAATATAGGTAATGGTTATGATAGATTGTATAGAAAAGAAGAAACAATTTTGGTTTTTTTCAGCAATACGTGGGAGAAATAGCTAGTTGCATCTTAACCTAATACGGTGTACATACGTAGGTAAAATTTTCAGTTCTCTAAGTCAATGTTCAACTTCCAAAATCTATAGATGACACCTCTCTGCTAAGTGTAAGAAACCTCCTCATCCCCCTATTTTGCTAACACCGACAAGGAAGACTTTGTAGGAACCTGCAAGTTAGTATAGGTCTGGCAAAACGACAATAGAAGCGTTAACGAACAAAGTGATGAGGTTGTGTTACATTATCTAACCATTTTTTTTCCTAGTGCTATGACAAAAATTCTGCTCTGAACAGGTTCCTGAAAAGTATGAGCTGTGAAGATGTGAGATCCGATCCACATGCGAATCCCACCATTCTGATGGCTCACTTTTTTTTTTTTTTTTTTTTTTTTTTAATGTTCGTACGGGCATTTTTTTATTGTTCATTTAATTTAATTTTAGCTCCATTTTCTTTTTTCTGAGGAGTTCAAGAGCAATAATTTAAGAGAGAGTCTTTATTGCTTGTTCTCTTTTCCCGTAAAATATTTTGTCTCGACTCTTTTTGCTATGTTGATGACAACAAACTTGAAAGAACACTGTACATAAAGTGAATGATTTGCGTATACATTCTCTTCCTTTTCGCTCCATGACCCATATTAACCGAAGTGGAGCACTCTCTTTTCTTGCATGATTTTCAGTTTTATTTATTTATTTTGGAAAACGATGAAGAGGTATCAATGTATTTCTGTGAAATCAGTTGCTGGCCAGGCCCAGGCAAAGTGGAACCACAAATGATTAACAATGAATGCTACCAATTTCCAAACACAAGATGCGTCCGAGAAGAACTGCAGCCAAAGGGCTAAGAACCCAGAACTAATTACAGAAGCTCATTTTGTCATGAATCAAAAGGAAAGCTGACGCCTGTCTATATCAACATCCATGCACAATGAATTAGATCCAGTTTGGCACACGAGACATGGCAGAATATGATAAAATGATCTGTGAAGCTATTTATAAGTGCATTATGTGCCAAGGTTTTATGGGATCTTGATAGAGAGATCAATTTTTCTAATCTTATAGCTTTAAACGCAATCTAATTAATCCTAAGCTATTCACTTCTCCAAATGCAAGAAGTGAATTTTGATTTTCAATCTTTGTCATTGGCGTGGTCAATTTTGAACACAGCCCTCCCTTTTGGAATATCACCCAGATAATAAACAGGGGATATAAGCAAAATTTTCCAACCTGTGATAGGCAAGCACAAGTGGGATTGCAGCTGTAATATGATCATAGAGATCATGTCCCACCACACCATGACTTTTTCTGCGAATTGGGAATTTAGGACCCACTTTATTGTTTTTTTAATTGACAACAACACGTGTGAGTTGGGTTTTTGGGCTCTCATCTTTCAGCACTGGGCCCCCAACAGAAAGGGGAACTGATGAGTTGTGAGCATGTGGAATTTCCCAGAAATAAAAATTTGAAGTTCCTTGCATCCACCAAGCGAAGTAGATCAGAAAAAGTTCTGTCCTTGAAATATTATGTGAAAATGCATGGAATCCACACATGACATGTAAATCTGGACAGACATGACAAGTTCAGTACATATCTTTGCTAGCAAAGTCCTCTCAAGTGAAATTGCACGGACCATCTTTTGTGTTCTGTAATCAAAAGTGAAATGATTGTTAACAAGACCTTCAAGCACCCAATTTCCTGAATCCTCCACAGGTTTCTAAGAAACACCATGGTGTGCATCATATTTCCAAAGATCTTTGTCGAGTATTTGATCCTGGCATGCCGGTTCATCATCGAAACTTGCTAATTGAAATTACTTAATTCTCTAGTCCTAAATACTGAAGACTTCAATTGCGAATGTCCTACAAGGCAAACGTCTAGACTATTTTTGAACTTGGCTAATGATCCCTTACATCCACCTATCAATTCAATTTGATTGAAAAACGTATCATCATTAATTAAGAACACGCAGAGACGTGAATCAGAGGCTGTCAGAGGCCCACTTCTAGCTCTGCTTTCTGTGGAACTCAAGCCAGGCTGAATAGGATAGGAGTTCAACAGTAAATAGGCATGGGGGAGATTTCTCAGGTTCGAGGGACTGAGCATGGGGACATATTTATTGGTGTCGCTGACTTGGCTCAAAGTTTCCCACAAGAACAACGAAGAGTATTCATCAACTCATCATTTTTGTGTGGATAATATGATTGGTGTAGGAGAAGATATCTAACTTCTAAAGCACGTTAGCTCCTGGATTTAGCTCATGATTAACTCCTTGAAAGGAAGAAATGAAAATTGTTCATACTTAATCATTATTAGTTTCTCTCAAGAGCTAGCAAATAAAGCAATACTCGTGACTCAATCTATCAGTGTACTTGCGATTAGTCAACTATCAAATACAAATTTAGACCCAAGTACATAAAAGTTAAGGCTGTAATTTTGCAACGCTTCTAATGAAACAAAACCTTGAATTTTGAAGCCTTCTTTTTCCTAAATCGTGACCGGGTATCTCTATGAACCCACGCCGACGCTTAATTCCACAGGACTTGGTTTTTCACCTAAACAAATCTTAATCACGTGGTTAATTCCACAGGGTGTCTTTATGCTCATGCCTTTACATTGTAGTTGGAGGCACTTAAAAGATGTTCTAAATTGAAAATTACATGTTTTTTTGGATGTTTTCGATACTTTTAATATGATAGGGATGCTAAAAATACAAAAAACGATGTGAATTAGATAATAATTTTTTCTGGGAAAATGCAGCTTAGGATCAAGAACATGAAAACAAGGACTTTAAGCAAGTTTTTCCAAAGACAGCGTAGAAACAAGGGCAATTAGTGCAGACAACACTCACTTGTCACCATATTTGTTAGTAAATACCTATCAATCAATTCTTACAATTGGCCAAAAATGGACGCTCTGTCCATTGATTATGTCGGGAATCAAAGCTTTTATAGCCATAGCCCATAGATACTGTGAATTTCAACTTTTTCTCACGGCAGCCAGCTATTGTAAGACCCCACAACTTCAACAACTGCCCTTCAGATGACCATTCAATTATACAGCCATCTTTATAAAAATTCAAAAAAAAAAAAAAAACTAAACTTTGTCAAAATTTCCCCCTCAGAATCAATCCCAAGATTAGGAACAGAAAGCAGGCAGCAAATCTTCAAGCAAGGAAAATGTGGTTTGTGGATACTAGCAGATAGGGATATGCTTGCAGGTTGTAGACTAGGTTGTAGAGATAATCCTTATTGTTCCTGCTGTAAAGTTCAATTTCCTCATGTGTTTCATTTTTTTTTTTGTGAGATCAGGCCAATTGATCATGGTTTCTAATCTTGGCCAGTCTTATGCATCATTTGAAGCGATTCAATTTCCCCTCTCTTATGATGCGCACAACACGAAAATTGAAGGCAATCATCGACTCATCCGATCGTTAATTTGGGCTGGTGTTGTCCAATTGTTTTGAATGACTTGAATCAAAATCAGTTTCATTCTTTGAATTTTAATAAAACCACCTTCTACCAGAGAAAAAGCATTTATCTTGACAACACCTAAGAGATGTAAATCTTAATCTGCTGTAGGCTAAATTATTCGTAATGCAGGAGCCATAAAACACCTAAGCTTCAAAGCTAAAAACACACTAAATAGACCTATAACCAAATGGCAAAGCAAGGACCTCATGGGCCAAAACCTTCTTTTTTTTTCTTTTTTTTTTTTGTGCCAGATTGATTGATCAAATCATCCCGCGATCACATGGCCTTAAAGAAATTGAAATAGGGATTTAAAATTTCCAGAATGAGGGGCTGGAAAACCAAGTTTGAATAAGATGTTTTAGAAGTGGCAGAAAACAGACTTGAAGAATTTGTTTTCCACACTACTTCCCTTACTTTAAGGAGTGGGAAAGAGAGAAGTCTTTTTGATATGTAATAGCTCCTACGACCTATGAACAACCTATGTGGAAAACAAAATTTCGATGTTGTCAACAAGTGTGCACAGAATCTAGCATGGGTTCAAGAAAAAGAAAAAGATGCAGAAGAAATAAATTAAAAAGCAATCAAATAGTGAAAAGATTTGGTTAGGTAAGTGGGATTAAAATAGAGTGTAGACCCCATAATGGCAGGCAACTTTTCTTCTTTAGCTTTCTTTTCTATTTTTCCAAGTGCTGCCTAAAGGTTAATTTGAAAAGCAACGGAAAGTAGACTCTCGCCTAAGACTTTGGTTACCATGTCTGTGTAGCACATGATAGTGTTAAATCCCTGAAAAAGTTTGGTTTCAGAACTCTCAAGAGCTTGTTGCCATAGACAAGAAACTACACCACTTGACATTAAAACAAGTAGATAGCATTATTTGTAAAGAGAAAGAAGAAGGAGATGATACTATTATCCTTAGTAGATCAGTTGCAGCCAAAAAAATTGGTGACTGAAAAAGGATTAGCCATTAATAACAAGGTGTCATTAGAAAGGTCTCTGTTGATCATGATTAGAAAGTAGCTAAAAATTGAGTCAAGAACAAGGTGAAAAGCTAAGGGCGATCAATGTGGTGTGGATTCAAACGAGGCAAAATGCTTGTTGAGCTTGGTAATCATCAGGATGTGCAGTTTCTTCCTTGTCTGTCTTTTTTTTTTTTTTGTAACCCGAGGTATCCGGGCCAGCTTACACGCACTACGACTATTTCCCGGACCCACTAAACATCCTGTAAGCCCAGTAGGCAGGTAAGACACCGCGGGGGTGACAGGCTGGTACTCTTGAGGATCGAACTCAGGACAATCGCAAAGCAAGCCTTACAGTTGACCACTGAGCTAGACCCTCGAGTGTTTCTCGCTTGTCTGTCTTGTTTAGCTTGGTAGCGACTAGCGATGGCCCATGGCTGATGCATTTGTAAGACAAGGCTAGAAGGCACGCCAGGGCTGGTTTTAGCCAAGTAGCGACAGGTCTTGCTCAACATACGAGTAAATTATTGAATTTCAAAGGGGTTCAGCACAGGACAGAATGCTTCACGATTCCAGGGAACTGAGTTAAATATCCACTCTTAAAATAACACAGTGACGTGGGGCAATTTTTTTCATTATTTTCGCCACTATTATTTTTATTGCAATATTTCCTTAATTGTTAAGATTTTTAGGGTCTGAGAGTTATAAAAGAATACAACATATAGTTAAGTAATATAAGTACAATTTCTGATTGGACGGTTAGAGATATTTTGACAGAAGATTATAAATTTTTTATTTCGGGTTTGAAAAACCTTTAAAAAAAGCTTAAAAACTTCTAGTTTTACTAGTTAAGATGTTTTCCTTTATTTAAACATTATTGTAGGCTGTTTTTGAGAATTGAAGATTAATAAATAAACATTTCAGAGTTTTCTCTATAATTTTCTCTCACTATTAACAAATTCATAAATAATAATGGAAACATAAACCAAAAATATTTCATTTGTAATTTTTAACAGAAGTAGCAATGAAAAAATTTCATCGTTAAAAATATTATGTTGTTGATGCCCATCTAGATACAATAAATGGAGCTTACATTGATGACGTCGTGTAAGGAAAAAAATTAGACCAAGACACATCACGAAAAGTAATTGGGACAAGTTTTCAGAATTTATGGCATTTAATGGTTTTATAAAATGCTCACAATTTAGGTTTCAAAACAAAAATAAAAAAAAAACTCATAGCACAATGAACAAATATATTAAAGGAACACTTTGCTTTGCAAACCATGCAAAGCGTGCAGTTATAGCTTGTTGTTATATATTTAATTATTTTTAAAAATTTTTAATTTAATTTTTATTCTCGAGACTTTTATATATATATATATATATATATATATATATATATATAAACTATTGATTTTGTAGAAAAACAACTTGGGCATGAACCTCTTCCAATAAAGTTAAATAAGGAAACTCATATAAAGAAAATGATTAAAAAAAAGATGAAAACTTTTATCGATAATAAAGCCGAAAGGTTCAAATTAAGTTTTTTTAAATAGCTGTAATTGCTTTATTAATTTTTATTTGCTTATTAATATGAATTTTGGATTTTAATTTTTTTTTTTTTTATATAAGATACATATAATGTCAACATGGTTGCGAAATATAAAAATAACACTTCCATCTATTTTTCTCATGATTCTCAATTCTAATTGAAGGCTAGAGTTATATTTGATAGAAATCAAGTTTATGATATACTTATAACATCAACATGAGATTTAATGACGGGTTCTAGTGTTTCAATGGTAGACATGTAATATTTCATCTTAAGCCGGACATCAATGAACATTAAAGAAATGATCCAAGATTAGGAACAATTATAATGTTCACCTCTATTTTGTCGAAGATTTATAAAAGGTTTAGGAATTCTTAATGAAATCAGCGATGGAATCGCCCCTTAAAAATAAAGTTTGCTGCTAGACTTCTCGATAGAAAATAGGCAATAAAATCTGATTTTCTGGCGCAAAGATGATTTTGTCGGGAAATTAAGCAATGCACCTATGTTTCCCTCTTTTCTGGAGTTCTTTGTATGATCTTGCCAGAACTAGTTTATCAGGGCTCATGATTTAACAACACAATCATCAAGAATACAGCCAAGGTAGCCCCCCTGATTCTGATACTCTTAGAAGAATACAGCCAAGGTAGCTCCCCTAATTCTGATACTTTTAGAAGATACTTCATCAGCCAAGATTCAGGACATTCATACCAAGAGTTTCTTGGATATCCTGTGCAGCAAGGCTGCAACTCAATACTCGTGCCTCCATAGCCTTGGACCAAAAATAAAGTAAGATGAAAGTTGAAGCAGGCTGGCAATATGATGCCCTTTCGAGTGTTCTTGAGAGGCTTTCAAAACAATTCACTCAAGCCAAAGGGTTCATGAGAGACGATCTAACTTTCAGCAAAAACTTTAATTTGGATCCATACAAGTTCTAATGAATTCAGCAACCTTCTAACTCAGCGATGCAACCTGTGCCATTCCAAGTTTTCCAAAATGCGAGAGCAAATAACAAAATAGATTAAATTAAAAAAGGACCTTGAACTTGCAGCAGGTTTTTGTTTCTTGTGAGCAGTTTTCGATTTCCAATTATGTTTGAGGGCTATGAACAGACAAGAATCGTCCCGCAATAAATAAATCTGGCCAGCATGTAGAAGCAAAAATCTAGCAGCCATGAAGATTAGGCATTTTTTCTTTCTTCTGTATCATGGTTTCTCCAAGGGTTTAGAGCTTCTCCGATTGCCTGAGCTTCAGGGGAGCTCCCCCAGGATCGCCTGTCTGACTCCAGAACAGTTACCTTATCATCTGCAAGAGAATACACTAATGAATCACCTTATAGAATGTGGTAAGTGGCATGGTGAAGCAGAAGAATCCAATTATATGACACCAAACACCATTGACAGGCAGTGATGGTAATGGAACAGAAATGGTTACACAGAGCTGAAATTATTGTTCAAATTGAACAGAGTATTCATCAAAATGTATGCATCAATCAGCTCATCATCTGTACAATACACATGCACCTTTTGCTATAAAAATGGATAAATTTTGGAAATTTTAAACTCGAAATACACTTGATTTCCACATGTTCCCACTCTCCCATCAAACCTAACTCAATTCACCGTCAATTTTCAATGATCTCAGGAACCATGGCGGAGCACTGCCTCCAAAGATACACTCTCCACTTCTTTCCCTCTCGGAATCAGTATTTGGCTTCAATCATAGGTGTGCATTGACACTTGTGGTCAGACTGGTGTAAGGCAAATGTTTCCATAACATGCAAAACAAAGTCATTGAACAAAGCACAAGTCAAGAGAAGCTTCCACAACCAAAAAATTACACTTCTTGAATGTTGGAAAAAACAAAGTATCCCACAACTAGAGAGCTAAAATCCATCAAATTAGAAAGATAAAAGTGGAGCAAAAAGTGAGTTGAAAAATAATGGTGACAGCAAGAATCCAATACATATGAGCACAAACAAGAAGCCTGTGCCATTTAACACTACAGTTCAAAATCACCAAACTTTAAGTTGAAAAAATTAGGAATATAAAAGTGGGGCATAAAAAGAACAAAAAGGGTAAAATAAAATAAACATTAAAGGAATCAAAGGATGGTCCTCACACAGAAGCCAGTCTTGATCATGAAGAATTCCATAGAAGCTCCAATCGAAGCACCACCAGGCTGATATTTCCACATACCAATCTAGAAACTTCATTTCCACTGCAATTTTATTTAACCAGTTTAGCAGTCAAAAAATAAAAAGCAATTAATAAAAATTAATGCAGGGATGAGTTCAGAGTGAGACTTCTTCAGTGAGTTTTTAGATACCGTGTGATGGCTTTTATTTTGCATAAAAGTGAGCTTTTAGAATTTAATAAAATGTCTGATTTTTCTCCATTACTCTGATATAACTATTAGGAACCTAGATTGATGATTTTTAACTCTAGGGATTAAACTAGCACTTTTCAAACTCGAGGTCAAAGTGAACTTTGTTCATGGTTTTCAATTCCCACCAGCAACTTTGCGTGTGCCGTGCGCTATGCTGCCATTGCCAAAACCATTTCTTTTCTTCTATGTTACTCATTCCTTGATGAAACCCATTTACCATATTTAAAAAATATTTGTTAATAGTAATTTATTTTTATGTTTTAAAAATATTTAAAAAATATTATTTTAATGTATTTTTCATAAAAAAAATCCTTCTAAAAAACAAGTTATTACACTCCTAAAAACTCTTAAAAATTAATACTTCAATCATTTTAACAAAAGTTTATCGAAACCCCCCATTAATTTCCACATTTCAAACCAATATTTCCGAATCAACTCTAATACCCATAAATCAAACTAATTATTTACCATACTAACTTCAAAGACAAACCCATTTACCATAAGCCTCAAACATCCCAAGTAAATCAAAATCAACTTTTTTTCACTTTTATGCTCATTGTCTTATGGAAGGAAAGAAAAAAAATATTTCCAGTAAGTATATATACACGACAGAGACATGAACTCAAAAGAAACCTCAAAAATCCAAGAAATGAGGAAACTTGCCAATACTGGCCTTTCTTAACTAATTTCTAGCTGCAAAATCAATGCAAAAAAACAAGTTAATCCAATATGGAGCTAAGGAAGTCGGGGCAAAGTTAGGAGAGAGATAGTGTTCCTTCCTCAACACTCCAAGCGACATGTAGTCTATAAGTCCAATTCTACCAAGAACGGACTTGTCTTTTAAAGAAAAATTGAAAAAGTGAAGTGCCCTATCCAGAGTTCCAGATATATACTGCCACGTAAGCTTGAAACTAGAATCAACCACACAAAACTGAAACGACTAGTCATCTTCTGTTTTCAATTGTCTTTCGGTTTTGCTTCGGGGCGGTGGTGATGATGATTACGAGTTAAAAAGCTAACAACTTTGATTGCATTTGCAAGGATTTCCTTCTTAGGTTCCTTTATTTTTTCCTTGTTTATCTGTTTTTGATGTTTAAAGGACTTGCCTTTTTGTGGGTTTGTTAGTTTTTTGTGTGTCTTTCTGTGTGTTTGGCAAAAGAAACGAGCTTTGAAGATGGCTTCTGTTAATCTCTACAGCTCCTCCCTGTCATCCTCTCGTTTACAGTGAGTAACCAACCACTCTCTCTTATGTTCTTTTTATGTTACGAAATTTATAGGTGAGAAATTCATGTTTTATATTTCATGTGAAGGAAAACTCGAACAATTTGTACAATGTGACTGGTGAATTTGAAGATTTTAATGCTAATTGTGAAAGTTTTGCTTTTTTTGAGGTGATTTGTGGAGTTTTTTTTTGTCAAATCAATATTCATGTGTGACTAAATCACTTGCTTTGTTTCTCTTTGGACACCAGAGGTCGCTACACTGGTCTGCATTGTGTGTGTCCATTCATGGGAAGAGGGCACCTTACCTATCTGGGATATGGTAACCGTGGTAAAAAAGTGTGCTTTAGTTTCAAACGTGATGGTAGAGGTAGGGCTAGAGCCTCTTTGATATCTGGAGAGGGTGATGTGCTATCTTATCCCAATGATAATGTAGTTTCAGGCCAGGATAAGTTTGTGAATCAATCACCTGCGATTGAGTTACAACCTGATGCTACAGGTTTTAGAACATCATCAGCGGAAATAACTCCCACCACTGGTGGTTTCTTTGCTGATAATGATGAATATGACCTTGATCGTCCTACAGAAGGATTTGCTTCGATCCCAGAGGCCATTGAGGATATTCGTCAAGGAAAGGTTCATCCTCGTGATTTATTATTTAATTTTTTTGGGGTCTAGCTAGTATGCTAAGGTCTTACATCATTGCTTCAAAGGCTTTATGTTACTAATGTGTGATGATTCTTTGCAGTTAGTAATTGTTGTTGATGATGAAGACAGAGAAAATGAGGGGGACTTTATAATGGCAGCGTCAAAGGCAACACCAGAAGCTATGGCATTTATTGTCAAGCATGGGACTGGTATAGTGTGTGTGAGCATGAAAGCAGAAGATTTAGATAGGCTGGAGCTTCCGTTAATGGTAACTCATAAGGAAAATGAGGAAAAACTGTGCACTGCATTCACTGTATCAGTGGTACGTAACTAACTTTTCTATTTATATTATCTAATGGATATGGTCTGCCTGTTTTCACATGAAATGGCTAGATCTTTTCAAGAAACCTTTATCTTAGTTTGATTTTAAAGTGCAGCTGTAAAGTGCTTCTGTTTTGTAATTAACGTATTTGATGGCACATCACTCTATTTCCTCTTTGTTTCCCCTTAATGTTTAAGTACATAACTAGTTCATCGTCTCTCATCATTTTTATCACCTATAGATTCATTTCAATTTTAGAATCATAGGTCTGTGTCCTGTGGCTTGCTTTCTCCCTTGAAATAGATAAACCTTGAAGTCCTAGGAATTATCTATAGGTTTAAGTGCTTTCCACCATGTAGCATGTTTTGATGAGCACTTTGGCAGCAATTGTCATGGTAATCAATGCCCATGGGCTTTCCTGGTCTGTTATATTTCTTGCAAATGTCTTCTTGGATTTTCAGAAGCTGTTGATTGTGCAAAGTGATTTAAGATTTCTTTTGAAGGGTACTATGTAAATGAACACAATGCGGTTAGGTATTGGAGTGGTGGTAATGTGTAGATTTCTTTCCCTCTGGTAGGAATAAATTACTTGTGATGATTAAAGTTCAGCTGTAAGCTTTTGATGTATAGTTAATTGAAAGTTTTCTTTAGCATTTTGTAGGTTAGAGTTCATTAGAATTGGATGTGGGGGGTAGTATTGCGTATGAGTAATACCAAAGACTAAAGAAGAATTAGAGTGGTATTACAAGATGAAGAGGAAATCTTAGTGGGATGATATATATGCGGCCACTGAGTTGGGAAGGAAGTAGGAAATGGATAAGATTGCATTTGTGCATGGTAGATTGTCCTTATATTAAGGCAAAGGTAATGGTGGTAATAATTCTCCCTTGACAGGAAATGCTAGATGACTGGTGTATTACTACAGGGTAAATGTTGGTGTGATACTTCTTGATTGTCATTCTGTGTCATGGAAAGAACTTGGTAAATTGAGTGGTGAAAGAGATAGACTGCAGTTAGAATTAGTAAGAAGATTTGGGTTTCGGAGAGTGGTGGATTTATTGTGAGAGTTCAGTCGCTATTGACCAAAAGTGTGATACCGAGTGATTAATTTACAAATTATGTTATGGAATGGTGAAGAAATGTGATCATGTGACCAAGAGAAAACATGGGATATGTTTAGGCTAAGAAAGGTCAAGCAGGTGGCATACATGAATAAATTAATTTATGGATAATGTTATAAAGCATAATTGATCCCATATATGAAGAAATTGATGATGTATATCATGACTAGCTCCAACGAACAATGTACTCTAATTGTTTCCTTACTTTGAACTATTGTTTCCCAATTCATAAAAAAATAAATAATAAAATGAGCTTAGCATGACTATTGCATGATAATAATACAAATGATCAAGATAAAATAATTGGGATTGGAAATGACAATTCATTACAGTTCAATAAATAAATGCATGACCAGATAAATAATAAAAGGCATGGGGGACAACTGATGTAGAAAAAAGAGGCATATATAGTAGCATAAACTCATGCTTCTTTTTTTCTCTTCACCAGCTATACTTGTTCAGCTTAGTCTTGATGGAACTTTGACTTAGAATATAAGCTTATATTTGGCAAAGAAAGTGGAGGGTCATGGATGAGCAAATGGCTTGACTTTGTAGGGGTTATGGGATGGCTATATTGTATTTAGAGGAGAAATTTCATTGAGCAAGAAATCTTTTTTCTTTGAGAATAAGTGTTGGTGGTTTTCATATGCGCAAGTTATTAACATTTATCAGGGGAAACATTAACTACCTATGGACTTTTAATAGAGAATAATCTTGAAGACAACTTCCCCTTCTCCCTTCTTTCTATTTCCCTGTTTTTCATTTGTATCCACGTACTTTACGGGTGATGGAAATGTGTGAAGTTAAATAGCAGGCTGTATATTTTGATTTATGTTAATTAACAGCATCCACAGTGGTACTTTCCTTTGTATGTGGCCAACATTTCTGAGATTTTACCTGATTGCCAATTTTTATAGGCAAAATGTATGTAGTATTGGTAAAAAACTTGAAGAAGTTGTTTAGTGCCCGTAACTATTGCTATATGATAGTTGGTTGGTTATATATTCTTAACCTCGTTGTAGGTTAAAGTCAATATTCTTGATCATTTTTTGACAAAAGAAGTCGGTGAAATTTTTATTTCAAGAGTCAAAAGGTTTTATTTGCTAAATGTGCACCCTTGCAACTATTGAGCAGTAGCTTTGTGGGAGTATGGTGTAGTGGATAGTGGGAGTTGAAACATTTTGATTATGGTGGGGTCATAGTTGTAAATTACTTGCAATGCTTGTTTACTGGAATCATCCTCTTCAAACTAAACACAGTGCATAAATATCAAATGAAGAAAAAGCTACTGGGCTAACAAGGTCAACTGGTGAAGGAGAAAAACCTAAGTAAGAGACAAATAAGGTAGGGTTCTGCATAAGATACCCTTTTTTGTCTGTGGGCAGGCTTACCACATCATCCTCCCAAATATTGAATTTTTTTTATTGAAGTTTCTATATTTACAAGCTATCTGCATTCTGTGCGTTAAAATCTTCTGCGGTGAAGCAGTTTTGCTGAAGTTACAGCTTTTAGTAGCCTGAAAAATTTGCTGTCACGTTGCTTGTGCCACTAGCTTTTTACTTTTCTTTCTTTGCTGTGGCATTCAACTTTTAGGGAACATCTAAATCATCAATGTGGTGTTCCAGCTCTCTTATATGATGCTAAGATAGTTTATCATCCAAGCTATCAGGCTCAATCAATTGAGTAACCTTGGCTATACCTGCTAATTGCTTTCTCTGTAATTAGCATAATCTTGGTTATATCAATTAATATTTATCTTCTGCTACCAGTTTCAACTTAATGTCAAACATTGTATGTTCTTTAATTCTAGGATGCAAAGTGTGGCACAACAACAGGTGTCTCAGCTCGTGATAGGGCAATAACTGCAATGGCTCTTGCCTCCAAAGATTCAATACCTGAAGATTTCAATCGCCCAGGCCATATTTTCCCACTCAAGTACAGGGAGGGTGGAGTTCTAAAAAGAGCTGGACACACGGAAGCCTCAGTTGATCTTGCAATGCTGGCTGGGTTGGAGCCTGTTGCTGTTTTATGCGAAATAGTGGATGACGATGGCTCTATGGCAAGATTACCAAGGCTTCGTCAATTTGCACAAGCAGAAAACTTAAAAATCATTTCAATTACTGATCTAATCAGGTTTGTCTCCACACAGTTGATAATTCTTTTACCTCTTCTATTAGTTGTCAATTTTTGTCCACTTTTCTAATAATCGGTGAATAGCATTGATGGTGCCATGTTCTCTACACCTGAACTTTGTGAATCCATATTTCAGAACAACCACCCTCTCTCTCCAGAGGTTCAAATAAATACTTTTACTTGTTCTATTTGTTATCAAACTTTCCTCCACATATCTAAATATCAGTTACTAGCATTGATGGTGCATTTGCCTCAATATGTGAACTTTGTGAATTTATATATCTTCAGAACAACCAACCTCCTTCCAAAACTGTTGTAATTTGTTCCATATGGTAATTGATCTTGGGCATGACATAGTTCTGCAGAGCCCTGTCATTAAGAAAGCAGCAATTGTTCTGATGATATTTATATTTTTAATTGACAGATATAGGAGGAAAAGGGATAGATTGGTGGAGCTGGCTGCTGCTGCTCCAATACCCACAATGTGGGGGCCATTCAAAGCCTACTGTTATAGGTCATTGCTGGATGGGATCGAGCATATTGCAATGGTTAAAGTAAGTTATTTCATCGAAATTAGCAGTCACCTGTTAATCTCTCTTCTTTGCATTTTGTGCAACACTAATATCAAATTGTCTGTTAGTGATTCAATGGTATTGTTCCTATTGCCGTAGTAATTTTATAGTATGCAATTTTCATCATATCAACCGTCTCAACGTTGTGATCTCTTCAAGTATTCTTACTCAGTTGTCAACTAAAATTCTATTGTCACAGGAGGATTATAAATGATTTTTATCCTTTGTGGGGGTGGGGAGGGAATAGGCAGGTAGTTGTCTTTTATACTGTCTGATATATTTGTTTTATATACGTTGTTGTTGACTTGGACAGTATTTCATGCAATGCTTCATCTTAACTCAACCAAGTGTCAGCCTCTAAGAAGTATGCAACATGTCCACTGTATAGAGGGCATGGTTAATGAAATTATTTGTGTTCCTGTCGATGAATTTCTCCTTTCGATTTGAAATCAAATTTCTTGCTGATGGAATATCCAAAAAATAAAGAGCCTATTTTCAAATTGTAACTGCATGATATTAGAATATTATCTTTGGCTGTTCACACCAGTATCGTTTGTTCCCTTTAGGGGTGAAAGCTTGCAAGAAATTGATGTCACCTTTCTTGTCATCATATTGAAGTAAAACTATCTACTATTTGACAAATGATTGACAAACAATGGTTATTTTCTTCAATATTTTTCGCTCTTTTGGTGGAGTTAGAATATCCTAGAACCATGAGTAATAATGACATGCTGATATGCACAGGGTGAAATTGGGGATGGGAAAGATATTCTTGTGCGGGTACATTCTGAGTGCCTCACTGGCGACATTTTTGGATCAGCTAGATGTGATTGTGGGAAGCAGCTAGCGCTTGCAATGAAGCAAATTGAGGCAGCTGGCAGGGGTGTTCTGGTGTATCTTCGTGGACATGAAGGTAGAGGAATTGGCTTGGGTCACAAGCTCCGTGCTTACAACCTACAAGATGATGGACGAGACACAGTTGAAGCCAATGAAGAGCTTGGTTTACCTGTTGATTCTCGAGAATATGGCATTGGTGCACAGGTACTATTTTTTTCGAACACTTTGATAATTTATTCTGATTTCCTCTGCTATGTCTAGTCCTAGCCTTGTTTATCTCCTTTCTCAACCACATAGTTAAACAAAATATAGGGCACACAAGCCTCTAAGATTCAAGAATTGTGATTTTTTTCATAGGTGATTTGACTGGAAAATTGCCCTTCTCACCATATTATTTGTCTAGCTTTGATTGCCAGTCATTACTTATTGGATGATCAGAACAAAATCTTCATACCATGAATTGAATGATCTGAGTTTCTTTTATTGGTAATCCAGAAGATGAAGGAATTTTGCTAGTTATGAGCATTTGATATTTGTACTGCATTTGTGCGATTAGAAAGCTTCTTTACTCTAATTTCTCTCATGTATAAGATGATCTAGTTGAAACTAAATTGTGCACTTCTTATGAGAGTTCTGTTATTTTTAGCATTCCTTCCTCTACCTGACTTTCATGGCATTAATTCCTCATTTTAGGGAGCTGATATGAGCAGTCCAATTTATTGCAGATACTAAGAGATCTGGGTGTTCATACAATGAAACTGATGACAAATAATCCAGCAAAATATGTTGGGCTCAAAGGCTATGGTTTGGCAGTTGCAGGCAGGGTCCCCCTGTTGACTCCAATAACCATGGAGAACAAGAGATATCTGGAAACTAAGCGAGAAAAAATGGGGCATGTATATGGTTCGGATATGAATGGCCATGTAAATGGTCTTATCAGCAAAAACAACAATTCAACCAGTGGCAGCCCATCTGATGGTGCGTCCAAGGCATGAGTGCTTCCTTCAGGTCTGTTCAAGGGAGCGGAGCTAAATAAACCGTAAGATCCAAAATCTTTTTCTCGTAAAAGACCATTCTTTTCTGCCCTTGCATTATTTACCTGTATTCCGTTGTTTTAGAATGTAAATAATTCTCGAATGATTTTTTTCCTTGTGGTGAAGTAAGAGGATGCAGTTTTATTTCATATTATTGTAATAAACACAGAATCAAGTTCCATTTGAGGCTCCATCTACCTTGAACTGTTCAACGAGAAATTATATAAAATAAAAGTTTCACGAAGAACAAAAGGCCTCATTCGCAATGGATTGCTCGAGCATAGACTTCAACCTGAATCAGTTTTAGTATGATTGCTCAAGAACTGCTGGTCTATTCATTCAGAAACTTGAAGGGCATCGACCCCACATGCCTAGAAATGGTAAAACTCAATTCTGATACATGCAATTACTTGGCATTTCATGGTGAGAACAGGGAATGCTGTTTTTAGTTTGAGTCGCAGCACTCGTATCTTATAAGAAGAGAAAAGGCTTGGTCTGGTCTTGCTAAAGAAGGATGTGGTGTGGTGTGGGCTCTGATTGGATGCAAAAGGAAAGGAAAGGAATTAAAGGTAAATGCAATGGCTTCTTTTGAAGAGAAGAAAAGAAACATTGAACAGAATCAGGTCAAGACACTTGCATACCATAGGCTGTTTCTTTGGGCACCAACGTTTTTCATATAAGAAAACAAAACCTGTGTTTTTGAAAAATAATATTTTTTATTTTTTTTCTTATTTTAAATTAATTTTTTAAGTGTATCCAGATCGTTTTGATATATTAAAATAAATAATTAATTTTAAAATATATAAAAATATTTTAATTTATTTTCAAGCGAAAAACTTTACCATGCTTTTAAAATTAAAGTATATCTACTGATTTTGCCCTAATTTCCATCCTAAACAATATGATTATTCGAATTTGCCCCTTTTCTCTTTTTAGTAAAATGTTTTTAAATTAATTTTTTAAGTGTATCCAGATCGTTTTGATATATTAAAATAAATAATTAATTTTAAAATATATAAAAATATTTTAATTTATTTTCAAGCGAAAAACTTTACCATGCTTTTAAAATTAAAGTATATCTACTGATTTTGCCCTAATTTCCATCCTAAACAATATGATTATTCGAATTTGCCCCTTTTCTCTTTTAGTAAAATGTTTTTCTAAGTCGCTAGAGAAGAAGGTAGGAATCAAGAGGTATTTTGTGGGTACTTTTATCAAATTCTCAATGTGTCAACGAACTAATAGAAAGGACATATTAAAAAAGCCATATTGTTTAGGGAGTGAAATTAGAGATTTTTTTAGTTCGAGGGGTATTTATTTCTTTGCCCATGTTCAGTGGGGTTTTTTCGGGTACAATTTATAATTGAATTTCTTGAAATTGTGATTATGCACCGTCACTGCAAGCAAGTGGCCATCCAAAGGACTTTCACATGCCAGTAGCCGCTTCTGGTCGGTCGGGGACCAAGGTGCTTCCTTAACTCACGGTAATATTTAGGAATAGGATATAAATTGTTTTTTAAAATATTTTTTATTTAAAAAAATAATATATTTTTTTGTTTTAAAAAAATTATTTTTATTATTAAAATACTAAAAAAATTCAAAAATATAGAAAAATTAATTTTATTTTAAAAAAATTACAAAACATAATTTCAACCATAAAAATAAATAACCTCTTATAATCTTACTTTTTCAATTACTTTGTTTTTATTTAATATTATGGTGTTCGTTTTTTTAAAGTATTTTATTGATAACCTTTTATGACTTTATTTTTTTTAATTATTTTGTTTTTATTTAATATTACGGTGATTGTTTTTTTCAAGTATTTTAATGATGATTAAGGAAATAAACTGTATTGATAATATGCAAACAACAGGGACCCAAGTCCTCGAGAGAAAACTCTCACTCAGCTTCTGGATGATTGAGGAAACAAACTCTGAATGATTATTTCATGACAAGATCATCAACATAGACCAGTAAAAAACAAGAAATGAATTCTTGACTGTAGATGAATAGGAACGGATCTACCTTCGGATTAAGAAAACCAAGCTGTAGAACGGCAGCCTTGAGAGTAATATACCAAGCCCGAGAAGCTTCTTTGAGACCTTAAATTGCTAAAAGACCTAGGTTATTTGTAGTGAATGATGCATGTGGATGCAAAGGTAGAGCAGATAGAGAGATACCCAATGAACCATATGCAATAGAAATAGGAGCATTAAGAGACTGATAACCTAGAGGTGCCATGGAATCAGAACTTGGAGGAGAAATGGAGTAACAGAGTTTACCTGAGGTGGATGCGGCAATGACAGGGGCACATTTCATGGAATCTGGGGCATATTTATAAGCATTTTGAGTTTGGGAGTAGCCAAGAAAAACATATGGTTTGGATTTAGGCTGCATCTTGTTTAATAAGTTATAGGCTCGTGTGAGAGAGTAAGACAAACACCCAGATTTTTTTAGTTTCAGGTAATTAGGTTTTTGATCAAAGAGGACTTCAACAGGGGTTTTGTTTTGAAACAGTGGTGTAGGTTGTCTATTTATAAGGTAGGAGGCAGCTGCAAATGCATGTGGCCAGCATGAGGGAGCAAGAGGCATCGTAAAGAAGAGTCAGACCTGTTTCAACAGGATGATGGTGTCTACGTTCAGAGACACCATTTTTTTCGTGTAATATGAGGGGTGCAGTGTAATGACTAATGCCACTGAGGGACAAAAAAGATTTGAAAGCAATATACTCACCACCATTGTCCGAGATTGTTTATCAAACCGTGTTTCAACAAGTTCTTTGAAATGCAGAAAAATAGTAGAATTAGCTTGTCCTAACGAACCTAGCGGGTCTTGTATAGATCGACAGTGGGAGTGCCCTCAGGAGGGGGGCACAGAGCAGTGCCATTTACTTAGTAAAGGAAGTCATACCTAATGAGTAGTGCTTCAAACTGAGCACGCCATTGAGGAAAGGTGGAGGGAGTCAATTTTTCATTAATCTGAGCTGTGATGTTTAGGGCAATGAGTGGTTTGTCAGATGTTGACTGGGGCTGGGTGTTAAGGTTGAAGTTTTGATTTTGATCTGAGGGGGAAGACATGGTTGAGATTTGGATCGTTGGCTCGTTTGAGGTTGAGTGCTCTAATACCATAAAGAAAGAGATCACTACAGTAAACTCAATGAATAATTTCCTCCCACACACTTTGATTGATACAATACATGTCTCATATATACAGAATCATTGGAGCTTGTTTTGGAATGAATAAGAAACCTAGCTATTTCTATAATGTACAGTTGTGAGAATCAGTCGCATGGTAAGGATAGAAGATTCAACACAATTCAAGGCTGGATATTCTCTACATAATTCAAGGCTGAATATTTTCTGTTATTACTGAATTTGAATTCTGAAAACCTTGCTTTATACATCGTAACAAAGAACTAAAGCAAAAGGTGGACGAAATAGTTTTTCAGATGGCGAAAACGAGTTATGATTCAGCTCATAGGCTTGATGGTGAAGATGCCTGCCCCATTTGTTTGTCTGAGGTGGAGGACGCTTGCCGGCTTGAAGGCTGCAGACATTGTTTTGTCGGGTGTGCTTGATGGAGCAACTTGAATCAGCATTGATAAACTGGATAGTTTCCCAATAAGCTGTGCCCGTGGGAGCTGCAGGGCTCCCATATTGCTGACAGACTTAAGGTCTCTCTTCTCAAGTGACAAATCAGAGGAACTCTTCAGGGTTTCTTCTTTGGAGTCATTTTCAGCCTCAAAGAGAGTTAACCTACCGGTTTTGCCCATCTCCTGACTGCCCTTCAGTTTATCGAGTTGCTGATTCACTGACAGTTGGTGACCCATTTGTCCGTGGGGCATGTTTTGCGGAGACTTGTAACAGATGCCACTTGGAGTGTCATCCATACCTTTCATGTGAGAAATACATGAGCTCAAGGAAGATCCTGATTTGTCACTAAGGGACTGGTGCAAAGGAAAACAGAACGCGAAAAGCTGCCCTGTCTGTGGATATACAATTGAGAAACTGGAAGGTTACAACCATGTCGAGTGTACGTGTGGCCGGCATGTTTGCTGGGTCCGTTCATAGTTTTTTTTAGCAACGGTGAGGAATGCAATGTCCATCTGAGGTCTGTGCACGCGGGCATTACTTGATTTTTAACCACTTCCTTCTCCAGTCTTGTATTGTTTGTCCCTGTAAATACTTCACTGTAAAGACAGGAAATAGGAATGCATAAACTAACAAGTAGGATTGTTTCCAGTATAGCCTACTCATTTTCTTTATATATCCCACTGTATCCTCTCGTAGTTGGTGATCTACTGCTGCAATTTATTAACAGTTCGCTATGTTGTGTGATTTGGAAAGAAATTAGCTCATGCTGCATCCTGAATATCTACGTTCACATCACCTGTTTTTAACAAAATGTCTTAATTGCTTGGCGTCCCTGAGCCCATGCTTTTAGCTACTGTGAGAGGCTTGTCACTTGTCAGTTTGCAGCTCTTGTTGGGAAGAATTAGAGGAGCAAGTCGGAAGGGAAGCATGGTGAAAACATATTTAATTCGTATAATATTACTCTTCTAAGAGAGGAAGTTCCGTAAACTTGGACTTGGATTACAACTCTTTTAATACAGTTTATGGATAATTCTAGATAGTTAATAAGATAATCATATCATTAATTGATACTTATACATAAGCATCCAGAAGAACTAAAAAGACATGACATTTTGAACGAGGACTTCAAAATTAATTCCTATAGTTCTTGCTTTCTCCTCCTGTTTTGTGTCCAATAGTGCTTACTGCTGCTGCTACTTATGTTAACCTTCGCTGTAGTGGACCTTCTTGTTCATGCTCTGTTCCTTGTTAGAACGGTGGTCCAGCCATCACAGAAGTGTAGGAAGGTGAGCAGGAAGATCATAACAAATAACAGCAACCAAATGCAAGTCCGAAGCCAACAAAACCCAGAAAAAATGTCAAAGCCACATTTATCCAATACTCCCTGCTCCCATCGTCTGAACCCTCTTCTTCTTCCAACTGGTCTTTCACCTCCTTTGATCTACCACAACCACAACACAATTTCTTTTCTTGCTGTTGCCATTGCTCTTCTGCCTTCAAAACTTGAAACTCAAGCAACCGCACCCATTGGCGATAAGCAAATAACTGAAAGGAATCGTGGAACAAAGCATTGGCAACACAATCCCTCTCCTTGATCAAACTTGCAGCCTTCCTCTCTGCATCCCTTGCTCTTGTCTGTGACAACCTTAATGCCTTCAAAACCTCCAACTTCTCATAATTCTCACCACCACAACCTCTATACACATCGAAATCATCATGATCATGTTCCCTTCCAATCATGCTAAAAGCCCTATTCATTGATGATATGACAGTCTTATCTGGCCCAGAAAAGACCTTCAACGGAGGAGGTAGGTCACAATTCTGCATCAAGTCAAAACCAGAACTTGGAGAAAGCAAGGGGCCCAACAACAAATCATTATCTTTCAAAGCTCTAGAATTCATCT
Organism: Populus alba; assembly: GCF_005239225.2. Classification (NCBI taxonomy): domain Eukaryota; kingdom Viridiplantae; phylum Streptophyta; class Magnoliopsida; order Malpighiales; family Salicaceae; genus Populus; species Populus alba. Next base: position 12,614,274 of record NC_133290.1, read on the forward strand.
TCTGGTTGTTTGATGCTGGCCATCCTGCCATTTTTTAGACTAATTTGCTTCAAGGATTTATGATGATAATTTTTTAAGGAAATGGCTATACGAGACGTGAAAGAAAGAGACAACGGGTTGGTAAGGGAATGAAATCAGGTTAGGGGCAGATACGTCAACTCAGCGGACGTGTTTTTTGATATATATATATATATATATATATATATATATATATATATATATATTATTCAAAAATATATTAAAATAATATATTTTTTAATTTTATTTTTAATATTGATATATTAAAATTATACAAAAATATTAAAAAATAATTAAGTTTTTAAAAAAACACTTAAATACAACCATTAACAATGTTAGGATAAAAATGCCCAGCCTAGGTCTATTTGTGTTTCAAAATCAGTTTTGAAAAAAATTAATTTTTTTTTAATTTTTTTTAATTTTAAATTAATAATTTTTTTAGTATTTTTAAATTATTTTGATGTGTTAATGTTAAAAATAATTTTTAAAAAATAAAAAAATTATTAATATATATTTTAACACGAAAAATTATTTAAAAAATAAATCATAATTATAATATTGATTAAGCTCAAGCAAAATACAAAAAAATGACAACAATCTATGAATTATGTTTATTGTTTTTCTAAATATTGGTGAAAATAATCTACACCAAAAATAGTTTCATTAAGAAATATAGCATCTAGCTAGTTCCCCGCAATATATTTATAGAGTTTCCATTGCCTTGGGGCGGAAACTCGAAAAATTCCCTGCGACATGAGAATTAATCATGGGTTTAGCACTAATGACTGCCACCAAGACTCGAATCCAAACATTTAACGAAAAGAAAGAAAATAAATCTCTGTCGTTGCCCTAAATGGTTGGTGGCTAGCTATGAGCTTTGTGCCCGCAGCGCGGGCTGAATCAAAATATTTCTTCATCATAGAAAAATAAATATGTAAAAGTTGTTAATCTGTATTTTAATAATAAAAAAATGGTTTTAACTTTTAATTAAAAAAACGATAGATACATTTAATAAAATGAATCAAAATTTATATTTGCTAATAAATAAATAAAAAAACCTATCTACACTAACCCAAGACTTTATTATATGACAATTAAAAGATTTCTAATGAAATGATATCTTAAATACAATCTTATCTATTTAATTATAACTAATTCTAATCAAAATTTAAGAAGAAAAAATATGAAAGACAATAAAAAAGAGCATTAGCTAATATTCAAAAAATTTATTTCCACCTTATTAGAAAATAAATTTACTGTTATAATTCATAATACATTGTCTCATGTACAGACACAAAGCAATTATATTTTTTAAAAAAAAAAAAAATTATTTCACACTCGTTGTGACCATTGAATTGAACCCCGTAATCGAAGTTAACGCGTAAATGACCAAAAAGATCCATTGACTTGTACTTGGGCAATGAAAACAAATGGAAACAACCTAGTAAATGCTTGTGTTAAATCGATAGCGATATGTATCAAATTTGTGGAAAAAATGGAACCAAAAGTCTCCATTATCACTAATTCAAGACCATACATTATGGGTTGTAAGTAAACGACGCTCATCTTGTCTTCCTTGATCCTTATTTTCCACGCACCTAAGATGCATCTCTATCCCCTGTTTTTGTGAGAGAAAAAAATGGAGTTTGATCAAAGAAAACTACCAAGATCAAGAATGAACTTGTATGCAAACTACAAGATTCACTTGGTTAAAAAGATAAAACCTGGTTCTTTTGGTCCAACACCACCTTCTCCACGAGTTACTCATAACCAATACCAAAATAATGTAAGCAGAACCAGCTTGATCATCATGGCTTGTGTGTTTGGTGGTGCAGCTCTTTTGGGAATCCTATGCATAGTTTCAAGACTTTGCTACAACAGGCATAGAGATTCAAGAAGGTCAAGAAGTCTACCAGTATATTTTGGTACCCAAGAGGATTTTCTTGATGAAGATCAAGGAACAGAAATCAACCACCACATATGGTACATCAACTTCTTAGGTCTCCAACAATCTGTGATCGACTCAATAACAGTCTTCAAGTTTAAGAAAGACGAAGGGCTGATTGATGGTACAGAGTGCTCTGTTTGCTTGAGTGAATTCCAAGAAGATGAGAGTCTGAGACTTTTACCAAAGTGCAGTCATGCTTTTCACATACCTTGTATTGATACATGGTTAAGATCACACAAGAATTGCCCTCTTTGTCGTGCCCCGATTGTATCCGACAATTTTGATGCTCAAGTTGCTTTAACGGTGCCTACTACAAGTGATTTGAGTTCGAGGGAAGAACCCCAGATTGAAAATTCAGAGAATAACACTCCCGCCGGACTAATGAGCAGTAACCATTCAGGAGAAGATGGAAGCAGTGAAGTGAGAAATGGAGAAGAAACCATCTGTGGATTGCCGGTTGTAGATGAATCAAATACTGGAAACTCTAGCTTGAATTCGAACCACTTTGTATCGAGGAATCCTCGGATACGGAGTGATTTAGTTGACAAATTGGTGGTGGTAGAAGAAGAAATGCAACCTGTGAGGAGGTCTGTGTCATTGGATTTCTCTACTGCTTCTGCAATTTATAGTGTTCTTGCTAATGTTGCTCCTGGTAAATGCCAAGCGAACTCGGATAGTCTATTAGTGCAACCAAAGCAGCCGAAATCGAAGAACGCTGCGAAGAGGGGAAGTAGTGGCTTTCAAAAGCTGATGAAAAATTCTTCCAGAAGACGTTCATTGCAGAAGGGGCCAATTTCAATGAAGAGATCTTTGTCAACTAGTGCGAAACCCTTGTCATCAAGATGTGGCAGAAGCCAGAACACAATCCACTCTTTCTGAGGAGCAAGTTCTGATTTGCAGTGTTGTCTCACCATATCAGGTTAGTGAACTGCAGAATCAAGAACCTACAATATATACTATTTATAATATTTATAAAATCATAAAGTGAAGCTTGAATACATAAGGACACTGGGAAGTCTTGATCTGAAATGTAGTTTTGGTTCTATGTTCATGTTCGCCGTTGCTCTGGTGGTTTTGGCACTCAGATTCCTGCTGGTCAAGTTTTTGAAAGCTCAATTTCTGGTCATGTTTACTTCCATTTTGGTGTCTCACGCCATCTTCTATCTGCGCTTTTGTTACCAGCGTTGTATTCCTGATGAACTGCCTTTTGTGTGCTTTTCCTTTTTGGCTCCTTTGAATGAATAAGTTTCTCTGTATATTGAAATAGAAAAGAAGTCTTTTAGAGTGGACCTGTAACATTGCCTTAAACTGTTCCAGAATATTTATCAGAAGCATGTATCCAGTAGCTTCACTCTTGGTTGCCGGTGGTGGTGATTGAGTTTGTAATTTGGGAGCCAGTAGCGTACAAAAGCTCGTCTTTTACCTTCCTCAAAAGGCTTCGACTGTACTGGTTTTTTACCCGTGGTTGCGCTGCAGATTAGTGTTTTTTATTTTTTTTATTTTTTTATATATATATATATATATATATAACCTTAAAAAAATATCTAATCACGCTACCAAGTAAAAAGTTTGATATATAATGAAAGAGCAACTTTTAAAATATTTAGATGATGATATAATAAATGATATATTTTTGAAAAATATATTAAAATAATAGTATATTAAATCGATTCGGGTTAATCATGTTTATTATATGAAATTTGCAATTTAGAGCATGATAACACCATAAAATCTAAATCAAAATAAATTAGAAAGTATAATTCTAATTAATCAAATATTGAAGGTCTATCAACTACTCCCATCAAACATTTACATTTTATTTTCTTCAATAAATTCAACAACATCTTGTCTTTGATTAGTAATCACTATATTTTTAGATTCAAGATTAATTAAATTGAAATTTTTAAATAAATAAATAAATATAAAGTTACAAATATCCAAATTAAAAAATATTAAATCCAAATAAAAGGTGTGTATTTTTTTTTTTTATCAATTCCAAGTGGTTTCTATTAATAATGACGTAGGAGTTGCTACAACACGGCTTTAAAAGTAAGCAGTTTGATCGGTCGTGACTATGATACTCATTATAAAAATACTTTTTTAATTTTTTCATGTGTTCATACGATGATTCTCAATAAATTCTTATAAAGACTTAATATCATTCTCTGAAGGTTCACGGCCTGTGTGGCCGATTGGTGCGGCCATGAGTGGCCTAGGCTCATGGGCCTCAGGCAGGTCGGCTCGTCTGGAAAAAGCAAGGCCATTTTCTTTATTAAATTGAATGAGATTAATGGGACTGGGTGTTGAATCATCAAAGGAATGTTCAGCTTATATTATTATGTTTGCACATGCCAAACATACATTTATTTAAAAATCACATAAATTTAACATAAGATTAAGCTTTTAAAATTATCTTGACCTAATATTCTATCATTTTCACTTTTATCTTGACTATACGAGACTCTGAAAATGTCTTATAATAAGAAAATAACAGCTACAAATTATTAAAATCCAAAGATAATAGAAATACATTAAAATTTATTAATTTTGCAAATGGGATTCATAATTAGATTTTTATTATTATTGTAGAAGATCCTTGTTTATTATTTTGGTAACCTTTAGTTTTCATTAATGAAAAGATTCATAAAAATTCTTATTATTCATTTTATTATTAATATTGAAAAAATCTATCAACATTAAGAAAAAAAATCCATTTATTTTAATATATAATATAATTTAATGAATATTTGATTTTGATGTTTTTAATAAAATTAAAATAACTTATTAAATATCAAATAACTTATGAATATTTGATTTTTATTATTCATGATATTGGATGGTTGCCACCGATGTGATCGGAATTGGACAAGCCTGACCAAAAAAATAAAAAACATGGACAATGCTCCATTTACATCAGCTTTCCTTTTGGGCTGGCTTCCAGCCGGGGGGTGTGTCAGTGCTTGGTTACTAGCCCAGGTCTGCTTTTATACACACACACACACACACACACACACACACACATATATATATACTTTTAAATATTTCCTATATAAAATATTATTATAAAAAATATTTTAAATAGGTAAAATATACATATCATATAAAGACAAAACAATACAAGGGTGAAAAAATATCATCTTTTTTTCTTTTTTCTTTTTTCTTTTTTCTTTTTTCTTTTTTTCTTTTATCATGGATAATTGATCATGATCCTTTCCCAAGTGACGAAGATACCTCATAGTCTTCTTAAACTTCCCTTTTAGTTAAATTATGTCTTCCAAATTGAAAAATAAATAAATAAATGGTCTTCCAAATTAAGACCAGGACCTCAGGGAAGGGCTACCCAAGCTTTTGCTATATATATATTGTTTCGGTGAATTTGACTGCTTCCTTCTAATTAATTAACGAGCAAACCTCAAATTTATTATCCAATTTTTATGGTAGTTTCAATTGTATACCCAAAGTATCCTTTATATTAATTATACCATTAAAAACAATTTATTTCTCAATTGGACTATTTTGCTAGAATACGTACAGTTAACGAAATCATTAAGCATTCACATGCTCTTCATATTTTCCTCTCATCACATAATATTAATTACTATTCACTTAAATATTTTTCTCTCACATCATACTAAAAGAAGAACGATATTTTGTTGTTTTTTTTCGATCTTGTAATTTAGAAACTATACGTACAAAGCAGCCATTGATTGCCAAACCATTTTTCATTTATTCGGACTTAATATAAATTTTTTGAATCCAAGCTGAAATACAATGAGTTCTAGGAGTCTACTAGTTTATAGACTTGCACTACACTATAGATATATAGGTAGGATTAATTTTTTAAAATGTAATAAAAGAAATCTAGATTATAAAGAATTATTTAATATTTTTATTAAATCTAGCTTAGTGGGTTAACTTTGAAATTTCTTGATTCGATTTCTTATCTAACCCGAGTTTAGAATTAAACTATATGAAAGTCGCTCTAACACTACTCAATCGACTTGGTTTGTTTAAAAATATTCTAACCGATTGGTAAAAAAAAAAAAAGTTATGGTGAAAGTATGAAAAAGAATGAAATTGATGTCAAAGAAGACCTTCCAACCCCACTTTTTGCCTAACTTGGATTTAAAACTAAACCATGCAAGTCTTAAACTATATGGAAGTCGATCTACCACTACTCAATCAACTTAGATTGTTTAAAAATATTTCGACTGACTGGTAAAAAAAATTTAAGGATGAAAGTGTGAAAAGGGATGAAATTGACGTAAAAAAAGACCTTCCAACCCCACTTTTTTGCCTAACTTGGATTTAAAACTAAATCATGTAAGAGTTATCTTGACATGAGTAAGTTAACTTGATTATTCCAAATACAACTTGAACGACTGGTATAAAATGTTTGAGAATAAAGTTGAGAAAAAAAAAAAGGTGAAATTGACATAAAACACCTCTCAACCCAACTCTTTGCTTAGTCCAAGTTTAAAATTATACCATGTGAAAATTGAGACATAATCCAATCAACTTGGTTGATCTAAAAGCAACTCGGATGATTATTAAAAAAATTAAGGATGAAATTGAGAAAAAAAAGAAAGGAAATGAAAAAAAATAGAGGGGGCTGAATTTTTTTTTTTTTAAAAAAAGCTTCAATATTCATATAAATAATGAAGGAAAAAGAAAACCTTATGACCTAACTTTTTATCTATATTGGGTTTAAAATTAAACCATGTAAGAGTTATCTTGACATAAACTAGTTAACTTAACTGTTTCAAAAATAATTTGAATGAACAATAAAAAAAATCCGAGGAAAAAAAATGAAATTGACAAAAAAAAATTAACCTCTTAACTAACTAATATTTTTTTTAATAAAAAACGTAACTGTTCATTTATAAAGTAAAGCTGCATAATTATATCCAAGTCTTTTAACAGTATAGAAGTAATAATTCAAGAAGCCGGATTTACACCCTTCAATTCTAATTAAGCAGACAATAAATTACGTGCTTATCAAACTCACAAATTCTAACCATCCTTTTGTTTTCTATAACAAAACAACTTAATTTTAATCTATCTTGGCTATAAAATGGATATCTATTGTCACACCCCCCCACAAAAATTTATAAATTAAAGAAGGCACGACATCGGTTGGCGATTTTCATAGTGTTCTGATGATTTGGTTCTTTTGGAGTCGCCACCTAGTATTTGGTCACTAGGAACCCTAACTGGTCTTTCAGAGATTCTAAGGCAAGGGACTGGTTGCGTAAAGGGAAGGTACTAGCACTCCTAATACGCCCTACCTGAGGGTAAGCTGCTTGGTGTTTGGTTTGCTCTATAGTCTATGGTGTTGGTGTTTTCTAATCCCGTCAACTCGTAAATCGCAAGGAAAAGAGAATAAAAAAAAAGCGAAGAAAATTTCACAATTCTTAAAAAAACAATTACTTTTCGCGACTCGTAAACCGTGGAGAAAAAAAATTTAATTTTTGAAATGTTCTCGATCGCAACCAAAGCTTCTTTCAAACATGTGCGTTGATTTATTACTCCCGATAATATTTTGGATGTTCGTCCTTTTAAGGATTTCTTCATCCAAACATTAGCGGTGAACAATAACCACAACTTCTCCTCCCAAAATAAGATTTTTATAGTTTTTGGAATATTGGCCAATACCCTTTGGAGTTTTACAAACAGGTTGTAAAATCCACAAATGCAAGAAAATGATTTGTGTTTAAGAAATCCATGCGAAAACACATTTTCAAAAAAAACTTACAATATTTTTTTTTATATATAAAAAGAACATTCAAAAACATGTTAGTGTATTGGCCGTATGCAACACGCAAGAAAAATATATATATTTTTTTTTGACGAAATCGGGTATTTTTAATACTGAATTTGTATCTCCACAGCATAAAAATACAAACTAATATTAAGTCATTTTTAAAAAGATGTACAAAAAATCAATAATATTTTTAAGGAATTTTTAGAATTTTTTTGAAAGCAAAAAAAAAAAATTTATCTTTGAAAATTTCAGGTGTCTCGACTAAAATCAGATATTTCAAATACTGATTTTATACCTCCACAATATAAAAAAAAAAAAACAAAACCCCCTTAAAAAATATATATATATATGAAAGGAAAGTAACAACATTTTTTTTTAGATTTTTCAGATTTTTTATAAATATTTTATATATATATATATAACATATACACATATATATTATAATTTATAATAATATATAATATATTATAGGGTTGGGCCGGCCCAAATGAATGGGCCAGGCTCAGCCCCAAAAAAGAGACGGGCCGATCTCGGCCCGAATGACATTGGGCCGATCTCGGCCCGAGAAACAAACGTGGGCCGATCTCGGCCCGAAAAACTCCTACGGTCTGGGCCAAGACCGGCCCAGACTTGCAAGGCTGGGCCAGCAGCCCCAGGCCCAACGGGGGAAGAATTAATTTTCTTCCCCCGCCTCCTGCATGCAGAATGCATGCAGGAGGCAAACCTGCAGAAGACACAAAAATGGGGGGAAGAAAATGTACCTGGCGTGGAGGAGGTGGTCACTGGCGGTGGTGTGGCTCGTGCACGGTGGCTCCGGGCGGCGGCGCTGCGGCTGTTTCCAAGTGTTCGGTTCGCTCTCTCTCTCTCTCCTCTCTTTCTCCTCTCTCTCCTGATCCTCTCTCCCGTTTTTTTCTCTTCGGTTTTCTTCTATATTTATAGGGGCAGAACGGGTGGGAGACCATGGTTAGTGCGCCTTCAATCACGCAACGGCTAGTCGGCTCTTTCGGCGGTGGTGGGGGCGAGGAGAGAGACGCGGGAGAATTTTCGAAATTTTTGCCTTCGGTTCTGCTAAAACGGGGGAAAGGAAGAAGATGAACAGTGTCGTTCAAAACGACACCGTTCTGGTCTTTTTTTTTTTTTAATGAAACGGCGTCGTTTTGGGTAAAACGCGCCGTTTCATTTAAATGGCTAAACTTCAAATCAGTCCCTCAAATTCGGTCCCCGCCCCTCTTGTTGGCCGCCTTTTTCATTTTGGTCCTTGGCCTCTGATTTATGCAATTGAGCCCCTAATTGATCAATAAACTTCCAATTTCTTCAATTAAGCCCCTGAAACAATTCCAAACAGACCCCTCTATCTTTGCGCCTTCTCCAAATTGGTCCCTGGTTTCGGATTTTCTTAATTAAGTCCCTAATTGGCCCTTAAACTTCAATATTTATGCAATTAAGCCCCTGATTTGACCCAATACATTCCTAAAAAATATATTTTGGCCCCAGAACTTACATTTCTCCAAATTAAAGCCCAAATTGACTTAAAAATCAATTTTTCTTGGAATAAAATCTCTTATAAATTCAAATAAAAATCCAATTAAACCCATAAACATCCAAATTTGGGCTTCTCTCCTCAAAATTCAAAATTTCCTTCTCAATAGGGTTCTCATCCTTCAAGAATATTGTCAAGAATCCAATCTTTGTATCTTTATACTCCTTGACCAATTTTCTGACCATTTTCCGGGCGCTTCTGCCTCTTGTCATTTTTCTAACCTCTTTTGGCTATTTATTTTATTTTTCATGGGGACCCAAAAATGGGTTACAATAGATGCCCCCTCTTTATAATACTTACGGAGCATGGATTTTGCGCAGTAAGTGTTATAAAGATAAACCCGAAACGGAACTCCCGAAACTGATCCGGTCAAAGCTTGATTGATCTGAAACTTTGTCCTTTATAACAATCCTCCTTAGCCCAAAAACTATGATCAAAACTTAGTCATCTCGAGATCCTTATCCAGCGATCCTCTGAATTCTTACATGGAAATCCATCCGAGATCCCATCTGGTGATCTCCTTTAACCTGGAATCCCAACCGGTGATTCCTTTACAAAAAAAAATGTGTGTGTGGTCTCATTATGATGGGTGACCTGCCCGAGTGGAAAGGGAAAGAGTGGTCTCATTCTTTGGGTGACCTACCCAGGGGGAAGAATGGCCTCATTCTTATGGGTGACCTACCCATATAAAAAAAATGAAGAAAGGTCTCATTGTATGGGTGACCTACCCAAGAAAAACGATGGTCTCATTGTATGGGTGACCTACCCAAGAAAAATGATGGTCTCATTGTATGGGTGACCTTCCCAAGAAAAATGATGGTCTCATTGTATGGGTGACTTACCCAGAAAAATGATGGTCTCATTGTATGGGTGACAAACCCGAGAAAAGTGATGGTCTCATTGTATGGGTGACCTACCCGAGAAAAATGATGGTCTCATTGTATGGGTGACGAACCCGAGAAAAATGATGGTCTCATTGTATGGGTGACCTACCCGAGAAAAATGATGGTCTCATTGTATGGGTGACGAACCCGAGAAAAATGATGGTCTCATTGTATGGGTGACGAACCCGAGAAAAATGATGGTCTCATTGTATGGGTGACCTACCCGAGAAAAATAATGGTCTCATTGTATGGGTGACCTACCCAGGGGGAAGAATTCTTAGTAAACTCCATGCTTTTTCTAAGAAATGGTTTCAATATGAGGTCCCTTCTGGCGACCTTCCTTGATGAATGTCGAAGTACGAGATCCCTTCTGGCGATCTCAAATAACTTGGAATCCCATCTGGCGATTCCTTTTATTCAAAGCTGAAATATGAGGTCCCTTCTGGCGACCTCCATCGAAATACGAGATCCCTTCTGGCGATCTCCTTTAGCCAAACAACTTGGAATCCTATCTGGCGATTCCTTTTATACCAAAGCTGAAATTTGAGGTCCCTTCTGGCGACCTCCATTGATGAATATCGAAAACGAGACCCCTTCTGGCGATCTCAAACAACTTGGAATCCCATCTGGCGATTCCTTTTATTCAAAGCTGAAATATGAGGTCCCTTCTGGCGACCTTCATCGAAATATGAGATCCCTTCTGGCGATCTCCTTTAGCCAAACAACTTGGAATCCCATCTGGCGATTCCTTTTATACCAAAGCTGAAATTTGAGGTCCCTTCTGGCGACCTCCATTGATGAATATCGAAAACGAGACCCCTTCTGGCGATCTCAAACAACTTGGAATCCCATATGATGATTCCTTTTATTCAAAGCTGAAATATGAGGTCCCTTCTGGCGACCTCCATCGAAATACGAGATCCCTTCTGTCGATCTCAACAACTTGGAATCCCATTTGGTGATTCCTTTTTACCGAATGCTATCGATGTCGTTCTTCCTGCTGGCAGGGTTTGAAAACCATTATCTTCTCTTCTTGTTGTTCTAGAATCATCTCAATGATTCTTTCTTCGTCCATAATCTTGTTGGAATGCGCTAAGATCTCCTCCTGTAACGATCCAAAAAAATATATATGCAATGATTTATGATTAGATGCAATGCATGCATTTATACCTGGTTTTGAAACATAGGTCCCAGCCTCTTCTTCTAGTTCATGAGACTCCCTCTTAACATGAACTTGCTTTTGAAGTCGTATGCTGGATTTATCTCTCGTGTTGCCTATCATATTCTTGGAGAAGAAGTCTTTGACTTTCTTCAAGTAGTCCTTTTCTCAAAATGTATGACTTGTATTTGCCTCTCTGTCATGCTTTTGTCAAATGCTTTAGCTTGGTTTTCGTAAAACTTTTCATAAAACATCTCGTCTTGCCCCCAGTGTAGGGGTGCGATCCTAGTCTAGGTTTTTATATAGAGAAGAAATTCATTTCGACTCAAAACAAAACCACCAACAAAAAACTCATTAGAGAGTGAAAGGACAATAAATTGTGTTTTTTTTTCAAAAATGCACATTGTTTAGGATTGATAAACTCTATTTTTGTCTTGAAAGAAAATTTACAGGTGATGTATCAATTCATTATGTTATCCAGAGGTGAGGCTGTATTTCAAGGGTAGCTTTTCTTAAGTTTCATATTAAACCATTTTATGATACTTTATTTGTAACCACTAAACCTTGTTTAAAAAGTGCATAATCTCATCATTTATTTAAAGAAAAGGTAGGCTTAAAGACAAACACAAAATCTGGCTGACAATATGAGCTCTGAATGCTCACTAGAGAAAATAAAAGCAAAGACAAAAGCAAATGACAAAAACATGCTAAGGCAAATAAAGTTGTTTTACATTTTGAAAACTACGAGAAGCTCCTGGGTCCACCCGTTCTGAAACTTCTTCTAGTGTGTGGAAAGTCAACCGAGGCAATGCTTCATCTTCCTTCCCCATTTGCGTTTCCTTGTCTTCTCCTTTGTTCTCGCCTTCTTCATTATTGACGATTCTTGACCAAGGTTTTCCAACCCTTTATCCCCTATCACTTTTGTCATGTGGCGATGGATTTGAACTGATATTGGGTGTATCTTCAAATGACACCCATCCTATCTTGATGAGCTTCAACAACTTGTTCTTGAAACCATAGCACGTTTCAAGGCAATGCCCGGGAATACCAGCATGGTACTCGCAAGTCAACTCAGGCTTATACCAGATGGGGAATGGTGGCTGTAGTGGTAATGTAGGGATAGGAGCTATTTGTCCAATGCTCAGTAGTTTGGCATATATGTCCTTCAGAGGCATGGGTAATGGCGGTAGTTGTTCTGAAACGTATCTTGGGTTTGGTCTTTGGTGGTTGTTTTGGGTGTTTGACTGGCCATTTGCTTGATTAGGGGAAAAAGGTTTGTTAAAGTTTATGTGGGCCACATGGGAGGTAGGTATTTGTGGGTTATATGAATCCGTTATCTTGTCATTGGACCCACCTTCGAAGTTGTTAACGGGACCCTTCAATTTTCTTCCGAAAAAACCTTTTGTCTCCAATGGCTCAATTATGCGTCCAGCTTTAATCCCTTGCTCTATTCTTTCCGTTATGCGTACAACATCATAGAAATGTTGAGAAGAGCTACCCATTAAATGCTCATAGTAGGGTGCCTTGAATGTATTGGCGAACAAAGCCACCATCTCCGTTTCTATCAAAGGGGGTTGCACATGCATGGCCTCGTCCCTCCATCTTTGCGCATAAGCCCTTACTGATTCTTGGCTTCTCTTTTCCATTGACATAAGGCTCGTTCGATCTGGAGCAATTTCCAAATTGAACTTGTATTGCTTAAGGAAAGCCTCAACTAAATCCTTCCATTTCTTGATCTTGGCATTATCCAGCCTCATGTACCAACTTAGCGCCGACCCCGATAGACTGTCTTGGAAAAAGTAGATCAGTAACTTATCGTCATGAATCACCTCAGCCATCTTATTGCAATAAGATCGAAGGTGAGTGTTTGGGCATTCCAACCCAGTGTACTTTATAAACTCCGGTATCCTGAAATCTTTTGGTACCGTGATGTTTGGTACCAAGCATATTTCAGACGCTCGCATGGGGTCAAACCAGTCATTTCCCTCGACTGCTCTTAACCTTTCTTCCAAGGCTGATATCTTATCATCGTTCATAAATCCGGTGGACCTATTATCGGAAGGCCCATCTGCTGTGACGTGAGCTTGAGGGGGCTGAATGGGAATGGCAGGTGCAAAGTGCTGCTCCATCATTGAATCTGCCCCCAAGTTCTGAGATACCCCCGGGACATGAACTGACTGTGCTCCTATAGGTGGTTGGGTAGACATTCCCTCCCCGTTCTTGGCTCTTAAAAGTTGCTCAAGCAGATTGGTCAATCGAGAAACTTCATTTTTCACAGATTCCAACTCGGTCTGGTAGTGCGACTCTAAGTGAGCTCTTTCTTCGTTTTCCATTCTTGATCTGGATCGGGTTTGGTGGACTCTGGATGTGGGACCTATGTTTCACGATCTGGCGATGCATGCATAGATGTATGAGAAAAAAAAATGCATGATTGTGATAAAAATGCTTTATTCATTGGGTATGAATGTATGACTTGCAAAAGATATTATGGAACATACATCCTAAGGATAGGTTCTAGTTCTTCTACGTGAGACATAGGGTAGGTTTACTACTAGGTCTCTAAAAGAGGGTCTCTTGCTGTTCCAGTGATCACCCTCGTAAAGGCGATATGGAGGTCCAGCAGATAGTGGGATGGCACGTGTACCAATCACTATCAGTCTAAACACTCAGCAAAGAGTTGGGGTTTACACAAACTTAAGCCTTGACTCAAGTCATAAGGCAAGCTGCTAGTCCCCCACTTAAACTTAGAGTTACATGTGTGTGCCCTCCAAAACATAATAATAATAATAAAGTGATGCATGACTATGGCATGTATGATAGAATGTAAAGATATATGCTAAAGCTTTTAAACAAAACATCATAAGAAAACAAAAACCAATAACATATAACATAAACAAACAAACAAATCAAGCTTAGTCCTAACATCCCCAGTGGAGTCGCCATACTGTCACACCCCCCCACAAAAATTTATAAATTAAAGAAGGCACGACATCGGTTGGCGATTTTCGTAGTGTTCTGATGATTTGGTTCTTTTGGAGTCGCCACCTAGTATTTGGTCACTAGGAACCCTAACTGGTCTTTCAGAGATTCTAAGGCAAGGGACTGGTTGCGTAAAGGGAAGGTACTAGCACCCCTAATACGCCCTACCTGAGGTAAGCTGCTTGGTGTTTGGTTTGCTCTATAGTCTATGGTGTTGGTGTTTTCTAATCCCGTCAACTCGTAAATCGCAAGGAAAAGAGAATAAAAAAAAAACGAAGAAAATTTCACAATTCTTAAAAAAACAATTACTTTTCACGACTCGTAAACCGTGGAGAAAAAAATTTAATTTTTGAAATGTTCTCGATCGCAACCAAAGCTTCTTTCAAACATGTGCGTTGATTTATTACTCCCGATAATATTTTGGATGTTCGTCCTTTTAAGGATTTCTTCATCCAAACATTAGCGGTGAACAATAACCACAACTTCTCCTCCCAAAATAAGATTTTTATAGTTTTTGGAATATTGGCCAATACCCTTTGGAGTTTTACAAACAGGTTGTAAAATCCACAAATGCAAGAAAATGATTTGTGTTTAAGAAATCCATGCGAAAACACATTTTCAAAAAAACTTCCAATATTTTTTTTTTATATATAAAAAGAACATTCAAAACATGTTAGTGTATTGGCCGTATGCAACACGCAAGAAAATATATATTTTTTTTTTGACGAAATCGGGTATTTTTAATACTGAATTTGTATCTCCACAGCATAAAAAATACAAACTAATATTAAGTCATTTTTAAAAAGATGTACAAAAAATCAATAATATTTTTAAGGAATTTTTAGAATTTTTTGAAAGCAAAAAAAAAAAAATTTATCTTTGAAAATTTCAGGTGTCTCGACTAAAATTAGATATTTCAAATACTGATTTTATACCTCCACAATATAAAAAAAAAAAAACAAAACCCCCTTAAAAAATATATATATATATATGAAAGGAAAGTAACAACATTTTTTTTAGATTTTTCAGATTTTTTATAAATATTTTTTATATATATATATATATATAACATATACACATATATATTATAATTTATAATAATATATAA
Organism: Populus alba; assembly: GCF_005239225.2. Lineage (NCBI taxonomy): Eukaryota > Viridiplantae > Streptophyta > Magnoliopsida > Malpighiales > Salicaceae > Populus > Populus alba. The sequence continues at coordinate 12,629,674 of NC_133290.1, forward strand.
TATATTATAGGGCTGGGCCGGCCCAAATGAATGGGCCAGGCTCAGCCCAAAAAAGAGACGGGCCGATCTCGGCCCGAATGACATTGGGGCCGATCTCGGCCCGAGAAACAAACGTGGGCCGATCTCGGCCCGAAAAACTCCTACGGTCTGGGCCAAGACCGGCCCAGACTTGCAAGGCTGGGCCAGCATCGGGCTGGCCCAGCAGCCCCAGGCCCAGCGGGGGAAGAATTAATTTTCTTCCCCCGCCTCCTGCATGCAGAATGCATGCAGGAGGCAAACCTGCAGAAGACACAAAAATGGGGGGAAGAAAATGTACCTGGCGTGGAGGAGGTGGTCGCTGGCGGTGGTGTGGCTCGTGCACGGTGGCTCCGGGCGGCGGCGCTGCGGCTGTTTCCAAGTGTTCGGTTCACTCTCTCTCTCTCTCCTCTCTTTCTCCTCTCTCTCCCGTTTTTTTCTCTTCGGTTTTCTTCTATATTTATAGGGGCAGAACGGGTGGGAGACCATGGTTAGTGCGCCTTCAATCACGCAACGGCTGATCGGCTCTTTCGGCGGTGGTGGGGGCGAGGAGAGAGACGCGGGAGAATTTTCGAAATTTTTGCCTTCGGTTCTGCTAAAACGGGGGAAAGGAAGAAGATGAACAGTGTCGTTCAAAACGACACCGTTCTAGTCTTTTTTTTTTTTTAATGAAACGGCGTCGTTTTGGGTAAAACGCGCCGTTTCATTTAAATGGCTAAACTTCAAATCAGTCCCTCAAATTCGGTCCCCGCCCCTCTTGTTGGCCGCCTTTTTCATTTTGGTCCTTGGCCTCTGATTTATGCAATTGAGCCCCTAATTGATCAATAAACTTCCAATTTCTTCAATTAAGCCCCTGAAACAATTCCAAACAGACCCCTCTATCTTTGCGCCTTCTCCAAATTGGTCCCTGGTTTCGGATTTTCTTAATTAAGTCCCTAATTGGCCCTTAAACTTCAATATTTATGCAATTAAGCCCCTGATTTGACCCAATACATTCCTAAAAAATATATTTTGGCCCCAGAACTTACATTTCTCCAAATTAAAGCCCAAATTGACTTAAAAATCAATTTTTCTTGGAATCAAATCTCTTATAAATTCAAATAAAAATCCAATTAAACCCATAAACATCCAAATTTGGGCTTCTCTCCTCAAAATTCAAAATTTCCTTCTCAATAGGGTTCTCATCCTTCAAGAATATTGTCAAGAATCCAATCTTTGTATCTTTATACTCCTTGACCAATTTTCTGACCATTTTTCGGGCGCTTCTGCCTCTTGTCATTTTTCTAACCTCTTTTGGCTATTTATTTTATTTTTCATGGGGACCCAAAAATGGGTTACAGCATCTATAGTATTCTACACCACATGTTATTTTTTATTTTTTATTTTTTATTTTTTGCAGATATATGTACGTACCATGAAAATTAAAATTCAGAGAGTGCAGTCCATGTATGGACATGGCAGTTCTGTCTCGTGGTACTTGACCACCCATGGATGACTTTATAGCTTTTCTTTGCAACTTTAAGGCTTACCTTTCTTCTTGTTTTTTCTTCATGTAAAAATTCGACTCTCTTTTCAATATTGCCTTTTCAGGCTGTCTACTATTTTCACATACACTATATATTGTAATTATGCTTCAATTAAATCATGTATGTAGTGTTATAAATTCTTTGTAACCCTTCATATTTTATAAATTCTATATCAAATTAATCACAGTATTAAATACAGTGCACATAAAATTATATACTCGAGAAAAACTTAAGCGTGGCCTGAAAATTTCTTTATCTGCAAAGATAAATAAATTCAAGCGCTGTGCAAAGTTTTATTTTTGGTCTGAATCCGTAGAAAGATGCCAACGAGCTTTTTGTAAGCATTTCCAAACCCTAAAAGGATATTTGGACCTAGCAACTAGATACACACACACACACACGGGGCCACAGGATCAAAGCATGCATTAATAGAGAAAAAGAAATATATTTGCCATCTAGAGCATTTTTTATAACAAGTCACCGGTACTAATGTACGGGTAGAAAAGTTATGATGTTTTTTCATATTTATTTTGAATTTTTAATAATCATATATTAAAACTATAAAAAATATTTATATATTAATACCTTGAAATTAGATTCAGAAGAAAAAACAAAATGGGTATCAATAGTTAAAAGAGGAAAAATAGAGGGAGAGTACAGAGCAGGACGGGAAGGGTCCATCCCTGGCAAAAGACCAAGAAACAACATCACTGCAGCAAAATGATGACAATTATGCCAATCAGAAACAAGAGTAGCTGCTGTGTAATGATTTTAAGTTTGAACTACGAAGAGATGCGGACAATGTAATTTGGATCATATCCACTCTCAGTCCTTGATTACTGAACTAATGTCTCCTTGACAGAGATAGAAATCGGTCCATGCTTCATTCACACATCTATACTGTTCTTCAAATCTAAGAATCTCCAACATTTGTCCGATTCATGGCAGGTGGAACTGGAGTCTGAGATCAGTCGATTATATCTGTCAAAAGGAAAAGCAAAACTATCACAGCTTCGCAATAAAAGTTGGACGGAAACACTCAAAAATATGAGAGAAAGCAAGGTGCGCTATCATGACAACTTTTTAGCAGAGTCTGAGACCATCAATGATGCATCCTTGGACCTGGGTTTTTTTTTTTTTTTTTTTTTCCCACTCTGAGTCTCAACCTTTTCTTGTTGTTTGTATTCTCTTTTTAAGCAACCACCCCACCCCAAGCCCCGTACAATCCATAAAAAATAAAGGCTTCTTCTGTTCAACTTATAATCTTGTATGGAATTTGAATTAAGGATGAGTCTAGAATGCTTTAGTTTTGGAGAAACCCGCAATGCCAGTGCCAATCCGCCCACCGCTGGAGTTGAAGACAAAGCAAAACGGCCGGCTAAGAAAGAGAGAGGGAGAGAGAGTATAGGCACTGTAGCAGCCCCTGTGAAATAGTTTCGCTTCCCAAAGATAAATCAAAACAAGGAGATCCACATCTAAACATTTCGGAGTACAGAAAGGTCCTAGAGAACATAACCTCCCTAAAAAGGGTAATGCCTACAAGCTAAGTTCCACCAACTTGCTACTCAAGGGTGGAAAACAACATTACAGTTCATTGTTGATTTAAGATCATATTCATGAAAGGAAAAACTCAGTCTATTCAACACTAGGGATACAATTGGAAGTAGCATCCTCTTGGATCCTACCCACCATCTCATGCACAGCTGCTGCAATCTCATCAACTGAAGTCAATTTACACTCATCTTCAACCTGCCCCAAAAACAAGCACAAGTTTTGATATTCATTTAGTTCACGAAATTTTAATTTATTCAAGAGAGGAAGAAGAATATTCTGTGCAAATTAATATTCAGCTAAGAAGATCATTTGGCATCATTTAACTTCAATTGGATCGAATACAGTAGTCGTAAAAGTAGAGATTAAAGTGTAGAACTTCCTTTAAATTTTTTTATCAGATAAACTCAGAAATCAATTTAAGTATCAAAGAAGAAAAAGAAAGAAAGATTAGTACTAACCTTAACACTAAAAGAATAGAGCGCCATCTGATCAACAGTTGTGACATTTAGATGAAGAATATGAAGGCCAAGAGAATGCAATCCAGTCACCATCTTCAAGAGCTGTTTTGGGTGTTTTCTAGATTGTATTTTGAGGTTTGCATGGCTTTCTATCATTGTTACTTCAACATCCGCAATGGCTATCGATCGCTTCTGATCAGCTAATATTGATTCGGTACTTGATGATGAGTTGTTGCTGTTGCTGTTGCTGCTGTGTTTATTCCTCGAGCTCGCAGTCGAATACTGAGGGAAGGTGAAAAACTCCGAAAAGGGAGAAGAGAAATCGGAGCCCGTAGCAGATACTACTTTCTTGATTTGCTTATGGGCTTCAAGAGATTGGAGAAGTTTCTCTAGTTCCTTCACAAAGTTAATGGCTCCCCCTACGATTGATGCTTGATCTGCCTGCACCAATAAAAAAGAAATCAATCATAGTGCTCCATGAAATAAAATGAAGACATAATAATAACCCCCGGAAGGTTGATGATGGCACCGATATTCTTCATCGGTTGGTGGCGGAGAGGTTTAAATCTCTTGTAAGCACTAGGTGCAATCGCTTTTTTCAAGAGAGAGAACTTTCAGTAAAGAAAGAAAGGAAAAAAGCTACCAAGCCTTCACGGGCAGGGCACTCGAGGCCTAATTGTTTCTCAATAATGAGATGGATTGAGAAAGTGTTTTCTCACAGAAGGTTTTAGTGGCTGTAAACAATTCCCCAAAATGTCATGTTTGTGATTGCAAGTACAAGCTTTAACCTAAAACAAGGTGCCAAGTATAGCAGTTTAATGCTTTAAGAGTTTATCCGACAAAGTGAAGTGGATCAGAATTTCTCTTAATATATATATTTATTTTAACAGGAATTCAATCTTTTCAATAATAAAAGGAGGAAAGAAATAAGCAAAAGCGTTCTTACCCTTTGAACATAAGAGGGAGGTAACATGGATCGAATAACAGCAAGATATTCATTCATTTGCTTCCTCCGATTGCGTTCAACATTAATGTGAGTCATCCTTTGATGTGCGACTTCCGCCTCATCTTTGATGCTTCGACGGCGCCTTCTCTTTCGCCGGCCCCCAGTAGCATTACCTCCGGTGAAGAGCCCGCCATTACAGGCACAGTTCATCTCTTGGGAGGAAGAGTTATTGATGTTCCGGTTACTATTTGAATGGAAATCAGATTCAATGCTGATTGTTGTGTCTAGGGTTTCATGGTAATTAGCTTTTTCTCCTTCAAGGTCGAAGCCATGGATCCATGTTGCACCTAATCCTAAAGTACTATAGGGATCTTGTTGGAATACAACAGTTTCTAATGCCATCCCTTCTCTCTCTCTCTCTCTCCCTCTCTCTCTCCCCCTCACACACACACCTCTACAGTAACAAAAGATCTAGAGACTGACAATAATATTGAATCAAGAGGTTTCCTTCAGATGAAATACTTGATAGCAAACTGAGAAATCAAGGCCTCAAGTGAACAAAAGAGAACACAAGGACAAAACAAAAACCTTGAAAGGATCAAGAGTCATTTTAGCTTGTTTTGTTCAATCACAACAGCCCAATAATTTGAAAGACATTGAGTTTGTGGCTCTCTTTCATTTATGAGGGAGGGTCACACAGTACACTTTCTTTTAAAAGGAAAAAATTCGTCGGGCATGGTTTACGAATATGCATTTTCAACACCAAGTGGCATGACAGATTTTGTATGTTTTGCTTCAGATATGATTCTCTTCCCCAC